>NC_133821.1:82859547-83162650 GCF_047830755.1 Zonotrichia albicollis
AACAGCTTTGCTGTACTTACTTTCAATTATTTCTATATCATCAGCCTTTAGGTAATGCTGCATTCAAGATGCTGGGATTAACTTCTCTGGCTGTGTTCACACTAAAAATAAATATAGCTTTGGATTTCAACACGAGCTACACAGAAGCAGACAGAGCTTCATGTGAATATCCCAGTGGATGTACAAACCAATGGCACATACTGATCTCACCCAGTCTCAAACGAAACAATCACAAATAAATGCAAGCATCTATGTCAGAAAGTAAGAATTTCTATAAAAATGGATTTTTTTCTAAATGAGAAGAAAATGAAATTAGGATGTCCTCATTTCATTTTACAAGAAAAAAAATCACATGAACATGAAAATTCCACATGTTGATTTCTTGAAGAGCCGTCTCTGTCTGTTTGTTCTTCAGTACATTTTTAAGATGACTGGTGAAGATGCATCCAGACAGATGAGGGGTTACAGTAAATCCTATGTGATGGACAACTCTAGGCTGTGGCGGCCCCATCCCTGGAAGTGTTCATGGCCAGGCTGGATGGGGCTTGGAGCATCCTGGTCCAGTGGAAGCTGTCCCTGCCCATGGCAGGGGAGCCAGAACTGCAGGATCCCTTAATGACCCTTCCAACCCAAACCATTCCATGGTTCTACAGTTATGTGGTATTCCAGAGGGCAGATACACAGAACAACGCACAGAGGTAACAAGGCTAAAGACCAACAGCAGTTGCTTCATTTATCTCAAGCTACAGTTTACAGAAAGACCTATTTTCCTCCTGTCATCGCACGCTCTGCCAGACCCACCTGAGACTTAAGAGGAGATTAATAATTCAGCATGCAAGGGACCAAAACATCCTCAAGTTCTGGCCAACTTGGGAAAGACTACTGACTGAAATTCCAGCAGCTAGGTCATGGCCCTAATCCCAGAACTCTTTAATAAAGTCCTTCACACCACTTTTTCTGACCTTTCATAATGGCTTTAAAACAGACTATGGCACTGCCTATACTAGAGGCTTGTACTGGCATAAGCTGTACTGATATGACCAGGACTAATTCTGTAGCAAAGAGAAAGCCAGAATGTTCACATAAAAATTAGAAACAACACAGAAACAAGAGCTGATGGGTAGCAAAACAGGTTTTGGCACGCCTCTCCATCATTGGATCAGCCAAGGGTGTATCTGTGTTTGTAATATGGCTTCATCTCAATATCACTATGTTTACTAATAAAATAAAAATCACAACCTAAACTGGCATGTAAGTCTTGACTAAACTCTTGAATTAAAATACAGTATCAAAATGGGGTGAAGCATCAGCCTTTTCCAAAAGCTCAGTGTTGTCCAACTGAAATAGTTTAACAGGCAGGACTGGAAAAGGAAGTGTCAGTTTTGGAAACGACAAAGATCAACACGTCTCCAATATGGTATATCTGGCAAACTGCTGTGCAGTAAAATTAAGCATGACACATAACTGCTGAAGCAGTCTCGGGCCAAAACTCACGATTCTTACTCATCTCGCAGTAAAACAAAACTCTGTAATTGAAATGACAGCGAGAAGCTGAGCTGCCTGGGAACAGTAGGGCTTGGCTCATGCAATATATATATATATATATGTATGTTCTGTTGGTAGCTCAGCTGCAGACCATACAAGTAATTTGAGGTTTTATTTCTTTGGTAGAAGTATGCATGTTTGGGTGGAGAACAGAAGCAGATGGAGCCAACGCGATCGCTGTCAGGTCGTATGTTCCTAAGAGTATCTGTCTGCATATAGACACAGACACCCTCCCCACACACTGCACTATCTTCTGGTAGCACCTACTACCCTATGAGCTCAGGAGCAAGGCCGTATTACATGAAATCCTGCACCAGCCAACAGCAGCAGGATGGCCTTGTGCCCCTGTATCTCTAAGGGAAGAACAGGACAGCTCAAATTCTCTTGACCAGCCTTGGAACAGCCTACAAGGAACAAGCAAAAACCCAGTAGCTCAAATCCTGTTCAGCTAGGTTACACTAAAACTGCAGGGATTCATTTTATCAGAAATAGAAACAGAAATTCCTTAAATCTATGGATCAGGGATATCAGCCCCTCATGCTTGCCACGGTATTGGTTATGTGCTCAAAGGCCTTTCACCTTGTGCTGGCTTGGGCTGAATTGCTGTGGTTTTAGATCCACTTTAAATGCTGAACCTACAGCAGTCATTTCAAGGACTGATTGAGCTACAGAATAGACTGTAATTGTACCCATGGGGGTACCAGGAGTGTGCACACACACCTGCCTTGACCTCACAATACTTCCCCCACTGGACAAGCTCTCCTGGCTGTATTCTGGATCTTGGCAGCAGACATGCAATGAGTCTGCTTGGTTGCTGCACTGAAAGGAGCATGAACAGGGAAGAGAAAAATACCTCGATGATCTCAAAAGTGCTTCTCTTGTTTCTGTTTTTGGGACAGTGCTGCTCTCAGCTGCAGTTCTAAAGGAGTTACACTTCACCTTTTGGCTGTGTAGTAATCTAAAAGAGAGCACGTTCAAAGTGGTACAAGTGGATTTTTCTCCTTCTGTCTTCATCCAGAGAAATCTCTATGCAGGACACCCTGGGCAATTTTCTTACCTTCTTAACATGCTGTAGCTCTCATGCTGTGGGCTCCTTTCAGGTCCATTTTTCATAACTCTGACTAACAACAAAACTGACAGGATGTCAACAGGAGGAAGAGAAACAAACAGATTAGATAATCTATTTAATATCCTCCTGGTGAGCTCACCAGGTCTAAATAGCAGTGTTTTTTAGCAGGTATAACCTCAGTCTAAAAGCTACAAAACTTATTTCCATTGGAAATAAGTTCATGGTCCAGTCTGTCACCATGGAAGTTGGATCTTGCGCCAAGGAAGCTATCAGGAGAGAGATAACAGTGTGAGGTTGTATAATTGCTCCCAGCTAATAGGGAGGTAAACAAAAAATGAGATTTTTCTTTATAGGAAAAGTTCATGACATGCCATTGAACACACCAGCAGAAAAGTGGAGCTTTGAAAGGGCTTCCTTAGACCGTGGTGGAGACTGAAACTCCTGGTCACAGAGCTTCCAGTAACATGATTCCATGCAATATCAAGGGCTTAGATTCAAGGAACAAAGATACTTTTCAGGTCATCTTATGAGGGGGGGGAAAATGCTGTCTTTCAGAACACTTTAGACCAGTTTCCACATAAATAAATGGAGGTCCACGACCACAGGAGCAACTCCCTTTAGATGGTTTAATACTCTTAAATGCTAGAGGAAACCCAGCTTGGATGTAATGTGGCTGCAGGCTGGCACAACAAGCATATTTAGCTTTTTCCAGCTAGTTCAGCTCACCACAGAATTTTGCATAGTTTAAAATAAAAAGACATTACAAAAATCTTCTTTTAATTAGGGTAACTGATGTTCTGTGACCACAAAACCCACAGGTTTCAAAAGAACATGCAGACCTCTTTGGACGCATAAGGGAAAAAAAATCCAGCATGTGCTCTCCAGGGAAGGTCCTTTCTGGCAATTTAACTTCAAAAAACCAAGATCAAGACCTTAAAGGAGCACAGGGAAGCCATCACCCACAGCCTTCTCAATGGAACAGCCTTATCTACAAAAAGATAAAATTGTTCTGCAATATCTGAAGGGGATATTCAAAGGAAATAGGACAGAAAGATTTTAAAAAATATTTTCTTTTGCTTTAATAATGAAAAGATCTGAAACAATGAGAATCTCTGAGTTGACCCTTGGAGACCAGGAGCTGTAGTGGGAGCTTCTGCTGCTACCACAAGAGAATCCTGCTCATCTGACAGTTCAGACACTCTGCAGGAAATGGAAGGTCCATTATGAAATGGATGTCTGCCTTTGGCACCCTCTATGTGTTCTCTCCAACTGCCAAACAGAGCTGCACTCCTTGCAGGGACACTGGATCTTGGGAGGAGAAACAACTGGTGGAACAAAGAAGATGATTTAAAGTAACACTGGATTTTGTAATATGTGATGGCAACACATCAGTTTCTGGATGTTCTAAGGAAATGACAATCAGAGATTTCTTTCTCCCTTGTAGCCTGCCCTCAGTGTCTGTTGAAGAGTGAACAAACTCAGGGTCCTCTGGGGGTCTCTTAACATCTCTGACCTTTGGGGAGACCAAGGTCTCTTGGAAGGTGCAGCTCAGCCTCTGCCCCAACAACCCAAATCTAATCTTGGCTTTTGGCTAAGACTGTGGGATGAAACTCTTTTGTCTTCACCGGCATCCCCTGTCCTTTGCTGCCCTGAGTTTATACTTCCATTCCTGTGATTAGGCAGCTGCCACCAAAGAGATCAAGAGGTACTGACTGTAGAAGAGCCCAGAAGGCAAAACCTTTTGCTTGAAACTCTCTCATGAGACATGACCCCACTTCTTTCCCATGCAAGGGAAAATGCTGAGAGACTGAATTAGGAGACAAAATGAAGTGAATTCAGGAGGCTGGCAACAGCCAGCTCTGTGTTCCCGCAGCTCAGAGATGGTTCCCTGTGATGTGCCTCCACTGACAGCCTGCTGCAGGAAGGCAGAGCACGGGGAACTCGTATTTTCCCGTAGACACCCAAAGAGCCCAGGATGAACGAACTTGGACAATGGAAGAACACTTCTCCAACTGGTTTCAAGAGGAAAAGCTGCCTAGCAGAAACCTGCCTGAAATGGAAGCCTATCCAGCATTTTCAGAGGACAGTGTTTGATAAACGTTCTTTATGTTAATGGTTAACATTCATTTTCATTGCTAATGAGGAGTTTATAAAAATAAATGCCTTTCACGTAGATTAGGAGCTAACCACTCTCCTTCTCAGCCGCAACGGAAACAGCTCAGACCTTTCCATCTTCAGGGCAAACCCCAAACCCCATCAATTTGTCAGGTGGTTTCTAGAGGCATCTGAAGCATGGAAAAACTTGGTTAATTATTGTTGCTTAACAGCTCTCCTCCCTTCTCATCTTTGGATAGAATTTGTCTTTATTTTTGCTATATTGTTGTTTCTTTGCTACAGATTTTGCTTGTGATGCCTGCTGGCATGATTCAAACATTGAAGACATTTTTTAAAACGCTGAAAGGAAACTAATAATCATAAATAAATAATTCTTTAATTTCTCTGAGGAGTTGTCCAGCAAAAGGAGAGAAATTGCTGAAGTAGTTCAAATGTACAAAATAAGACAGGACAAAGAAAAATGCATTGCAGAATGTCCCTCTGGGCTTTCTTTCAATGACCTATTGCAATAAAACCAGAGAAAATAAAAGAGGAAAAAATCTGATTTTTCATTTATACTGTGAAGGTGATCTACCCAAGTCCAAATTTAGGCTTGTTGTGTATGATAGAAAGCAAACAGAACCCCAAGATCCCTTTTGGCTTACGCCTTTACAGACTGTGTTTGCAGCCAAGGCACCAAGAGGACAAAGCCACTGTGGATTTGAAGGGAAAATGAAGCAACTCAAATAGAGAGATGCTGCTCTGAAAGCCCTCTGATGTAAAGGTGATAAGGAACATGTATTACTTTTACTTCACTCAATATAGTTAGTCAATACATGTTTCTTGTTTCCTACAGTCTGCAACTATCACTTTAAACTTTGCAAAGAAAAAAAAAATTAGGCAGTAGTCAGAAGTAAAAATAGTCTTTTGCTATAAGACTTCTACTATTGCCCATCATTCAGAGGGACATCTGTTTACCTCCCTGCTTCAGGATGAGCAGGGATGGGACGTGGGTTAAGCTGAAAGGACATTAAGGAGTCAGCGACATGAAATGAAAACATACTTGTCTGACAGCTGGAAGCTATATTTTTTTAAAGTTGTGCATTAAGATTTTGGTAATCAAATCTTAAATTCTATGTAATGTAGATTTTATGGCACTCAACATTCAGTAATAAGGATTTTTTTAGCTATAAAACAATTTGTGTTATCCTTGATTTACTCAAACCAATATGTCTCATTCCAGTTTAATTCCTCCATGTCAATCCCGTTTTTTTAGCCAAATGACAGCACAAACACATGAAGCTGAAAGGCTAAGGCCTCAGGACTGACACAAAATACAAGCAAAACAGCACCATAACAGATGTAAAAAGGCAGAACTAAAATGAGAATTTAATGGAATTCTTTTGAATTACAACAAATTCTTCTACACAGAACTAAGGTTATACACAGATGAACACAAGAAATCAAGTTACTGTAAAACAACAAGTAACAACCAAGCTGCAGTAACATATCATTGTTTTCTCTTAGTGTGCCCCTCTGGAGAAGCAAAAGGAGCTTGAGTCACATGTGTACATTTGAAATTTAAGCTAACTTGTTTGCCTTTAGAAGTGAGGCAGGTTAAAAAGTGGCTTTAAATTCCCAAGGGAGCTGAACAAGCCTCAGCAGAAAGCGAGTGAAGCACTGAATTAGGAGGCTGTGCTATTGCCTCATTATTTAAAAAAACCCTTTATTTAAAAAGGTTTGCTTATCTGCAGTCTTTATATGTGTGAGTTGTTAGAGAGCTCTTCATTTTTTATTTATACATGTGCCCGTGGCTTCAAAGACTGTGAAGAATTACTGCAGCAACAAAGGATCTTCTTCTCACCTGAAGGGAATGGGCTATTGTCTTTCCCTTTGGAGAACAATGGCTTACAAAAATCAGCCCAAAGTGAACAAAGCAAATAAGCCAAAATAATTAATATGTGCCTTCCCTCATTCAGAACCTGCTTTCTCATTTTGTTCAAGTTCTCCCAGCCCCACATTGTTCTGATGACTTTTTCCATCCGCTCAGGGCTCAGACCTCACTACTGAATTTTTCATTCCTTTACTGGACAACATAGACTAAAGAAATTCCAAACTGGTAAGAAGATCAAGTCCATCCCAAAACAAATTTTATATCCTGCTTAAGAAACCTGAAGTAGTTTCTCAGAAAAATTCATGAAGACACACAATCTCTTGTCCTAAACGTGCACTATTTAAAATACATACAGCACTCTCTCTTCTTACTGGCATGAACAACTTCTATAAAAATGTAAATTAATATTTCAAGCTTCCAGAAGGTTTGTCAAAATAAACAATGAAGTTGTTTACTATAAATTTGCAGGAGTTATCTGCAGCTTACATTATGTTCATTCAATGTTTATAAAATCATACTGTTTAAAAATTATTGCACTTAATTGCTACATCTTATAACCACTGTAATCAAATTAACTCCAGATTTATTCTTCAAGTGCCACCGAGCTATTTTAAGTATTCTAAGTAGGTGCGATAAAAAACCCCATATATGAGGACACTGATCAAGCAGTAGGATATTGTGGGTAAGAACAATAACAATCAAGAAAGAAAGTAAGACAGGTGAAGAAGACAATAGCAGCCAGCTTATTTTTTGCATTGCCTGAAAAGGGAATCTTCCAAATCTGATAGTATAAAAAAAAGAACATTTCTGCCATTGTTGAATTCTGAAGCTTACAGAATTCATGTAAAAGAATTCTTTGTACCCTGAAGTTGGAAGGAAAACGTTCCCATTCACAGAATTAAGTGATTTGCTGAATTACAGTTTTGCCCAGCATAATCTCAGTTTTCATTCACTACAGTGCATGATAGTGTTTCTACTGTGAAAATTATTCTTCGGGAACCCTTCTAAAGATCATGCAAACTTTCCATAAATGCAGGTCTGTTAAGGGTATGAACAGGTGTAGTCAAGGTAGAGAGTCATTCTTCCTACCCTGCCACAGCAACTCAGACTTTGAGGGGTCTCTCTGTGCTAGCCCAAACACATGGGATGAAATTCTGACTTCTACCAAGTCACTGATTCCAGCTGGGCTGGCACTGCACTTCCGCAGGTAAGGGCTGGGTTTTGTCTTAGCCTGAACAAACTGCATGAAAACAACAATGTATATATAAATACTTACAGAGTCTTCAACCCATCCTAAACCATCCCAAAAGTTCAGCAGTGTTACACACTGCACCTCTCTGCACAGCTCCCAGCAGGGCATTCAGCAGTGCCTCATATTTGGTACAGGCAGGTGGCACAGCTCAAGTGAAAGATGTGTGTGCACTGGTACATTTTTGTTTACTCTGAGTGTGGGGGCTGGTTTGGGGAGTTTATTTGGTTTGCTACATTTTTTCCCTTGCTCTTGGATTTCTCCCGATTATATTTGTTGCTATGCTTGTTTACACTAGAAAATGCAAGCAGAAGAAATGCACCTTGCACTGCAGGCAGGATACAAATGACCTGATATGTATTGCTAAGGGGGTATCACCTCCCAGCTCTGCCAGCAAATCCAGCCTTACTGATGAAATAGAAGTAATATCCTTCAGAGCTACCTCCAGCTTTTAACTCTACCCACACAGAGGTCTGAATCCACTCATGATGACCTTTAACTTTCTGGGTAGTGCTGAAGTGAAGGTGTATTACTGCTAAATAAATATGCAAGGCAAAAGTTCTCTGTGCATTTGCAGTAAACATCCTCTGCCCAATGCTGCTCCTGCAAACACAGGATATCTTCTCCATCTCCTTGTTTGCTCTGCATTATACAAACAAGCATATACCCTTCCCAGAGGTTCACTAGATGCTATCTTACCTATGCAAGTGCTTTTGCAAAAAGGACAGGCAAATTCCAGCAGAGCCATGCTTATCAGTGTGAGTCTGGCAAAAACCTAAAGCTTGAGGGGCATTTTTTTTCTAACATCTATGTGTACACTGCATTTTTACAAAAACAAAACATGTTAGCGGGTGCAAGGACAGAAAGGTGTTTGTTTAAGTGCTGCTCCTTCTGCAAGCAAAACCATAAATATTCACAGAAAAAGGAAAACACCTGAAGTGAACTTGTATCAGACTTCTCCATCCTGCAGAAAATGTGCGAGCAAATGTATTTTTAAACACAACTATTCTGAATTACTCTTATTTGCTAGGGAATTAGCCCTGTGTCAGCACCCCTCATGCAGTACTGGGGTCACCCACTTTGCATTTGTGGAGTCATATAAAGCCTTTAAGCTTTAAGTGGGGATCTTTTGCCACCAACCTAAGACAGATCACAAGTACCAAAGACCACACATTCTCCTTAGCCTTAATGCCAGGTTTCTTGCTACAGCATGAGATTACAGAGGATCCCAAATGCAAATTTGGGATGAACAGTTTGTAGTATGTTTTTTTTTTACACCTGACCTTAAAATACTTGTTTGTCTCTTGGTTACCATGGTGCTTTCTGTAGACTACTTCATATGAGGCATCCTTAATTACAAATCACACTCTGCAGCAGGCAGGGACTCCAGAAATCATGTTGACAATAAGCAAATAAATCAACAAGGGCATCTTATCAGAAAAGAACCACACAGGCCTCATGTATAACACAGTGGTTTTGTACAGATTATCATGATAATTTTTTTAAAGATGGGTGTACCTTTGGAAAGTACTTGGTGATAAGAAAGAACTTTAGGATCCTGGTAATAATGAATTATTGAGAAGGGAGTGATGCACCAGATAGACTATTAGAATTATAAACTGTCTTTTCTTTCAGCAAGGAAAAATAAGCGTCCAATTTAAACCTCAAAAAACCTAACCCCAAACCCAAGAAAAAAAGACCAAATCTCCCCTTAATTATCCATGTTTAAGCACTTTGTGTTTCTACAACAATTAGAAAAACATTAATAAGTGTAAAATTGTACTTAGGGGGTATCAACCACCAGTGTTTGCAGTGCTAAGGATTATGCAAGTTCTTCCTCAGATGCATATTTGCAAACACTTTTATTTGGATACACACTTTCCATATTATAACTGCTTGATTACATTTACACAAATGCTAAGATGTTTTATGCATGTTTTTATTTGACGCTATAAACAATTTTTAATATGAGGCATCTGAGCATAAAACATTGTGTTAACTGGGAAACTAAGAAAAGGGACTAAGAAGAGAAGGAACTGAGACTGCAAGGCGCTGTAAGGAAAAAGGGTATTAAAATACTGAGTAATTAGTTGAGTTGAAATTTGGAGAATTTAGACATCTTACTTTCAGAGATGCATGCTTAACTCTTGGGAACAGGAGTGGAGTTTGATTGAGTTACCCCTGACAGAATCACAAGGGTAACTCTGAAAACATCCTGATTAAACAAAAGGTGGAAAGCTTTCCACTGAAGGAACCAAAGCAATCCCAACCCTGCTGATGTCTCACCCTCCCAAACCATATCCAGGAGAGGAAGAAGCTTGTTAACCAAACCTGAGAAGAGGAAGGGCATGACTAGGTCTGAATTCAACCAGCACCTTGCCAAGTGACTCTGCAGCAGAAGTTCTCCCTGAGCTGGGGCAGGGAACAGCAGCTGCCTCATCAAAACTTCCCTCGCTTGGCTGCTTCCAAGCAAATCTTCTGCAGCAAGAAACTCTCAGAACAAAAGACCAAGTGGAGCTACCAGGAATCTGCAAGTCCAGCACTTCTGCACCTCCTTAGGATCATTTAGGCTTCAGCATCACTGGTGAGAGTCACTTACCAAAGTACTTCTGCTTAGTTTGGGTTTTCTTTGCTTCCTCTTCCCCGCCCACCCCCCTTTTTAACAGCTTTGTAAGCTCCAATAAACCATCTACTTTTAATTTCTTTTTCACTGCTTTTATAATGGCATACTGAAATATCTTTGCAATTTAACAGAGTAGCAGCTTTTGTTATTCTCTGTCAAATCCCAGGTTGCACAGATTATTACTTCTCAGAGAGGGAGGAAGAGCAGGACCTATTGAAAAATAAGATTATTACTATTAGCACATTTACTATCTCAAAGGGTTCTTTTGGTGCTTTCCTTGAAAGAGTTCCTTCAGTCTCTGTAAGTTAGCTTACCTCTACATGTTTATAAACTGATTAAAAAAGAGAAGTTCTGCAATGAAATTTAATCTGGGCTAAACTAAAGTTGATTAAGAAAATATTGACCCAAAGGAAAAAACAAAGTGAAATTCCATTGTCATTCTTAACTAAATTAATAACTGTGAGTTATTCTGAGGTGGCATTAACTGCTGATTTTGGAAATAAGATACTTCGATCTAATAAAAGTTAATTTGGACGCTGCTTAAGGAATAATCTCTACTGAAGAATTTTTAATAAAGATGTGAAGTGTCTCCAACGAAGAAATGGGAATGCAACAAACTGCTGATCTTCCAACTGAAAATCCTTCTCCTTCCTTTTTTAATAATAAAAAGCCATGTTTCAAGCTGTGATGAATCTACTATGCTTCAGCCAGTGAGTCACCAGAAGGAAAGACAGAAACGTGAGTGATAAATAGTATGAATTGCATCTTTTAATTATAACCAGTAGGGACAATTATTGATATTTAGTCAACCACATCTCCTACCTCTGGACCATGAATATCCAGAGCAGTATTCTAAGGGGCTTAACCATGTGGAGCTCAGCAGCAGAGAAGCTCCTGATGTCTCACACCACCTTCCTTGAAGAGGGGACATTAACTGGAACCTCAGATCAGCAGTGAAAACACAGTTTCCTAGAGAAAATTCAGTTTAGACATTGGCTCTTCCACTCTCACACATGATGAGGACTAAGTCCCTCCCTTGAGCACTCCGGATTTTCAGAGTGATAAATTCCACTGACTCAAGATGCAAGGTAGATGTGAGGGCCACCCCTTGGTGCAAGCAGTGGAGTTGAGACATCCTGCTAAAATACATATTTTTATAGATGTGGGGCCCTGTGTTGTCTCCTGGGGCTGTGGAGACATGGAAGGACTGAATATTAAATCAAAAGGCAGCAATGTTTATGTTAAAGGATGTAGAGTCTGCTGGCAAGCTGAATTAAACGAAAAGTGGAGGCTATCAAGACTATTAATATTCAGGCTATGGAAATGTTTTTGTAATCCAACCTCCTGACACACCTGAAAGGGTAGCTTTGATCTGATAGAAGTGGGTGGTTAAAGTGGAGAACAAGCACATGACCTAGAATAAATGTGAAATGGACTCTCCTGGAGTATGACCGAAGCTGTAAATGATTGTTTTCATTTACATGGATGAGCAGCACTAAACCTTCACAAATTTAAAAACAATACTTTATTAACAACATGTACAAAAATGTAAAAGTTCAGTTGCTAGCAGCTATCCAGAATTACATGAGTAGCAGCAAAATAATTAAAACTATTTGTGATTCAAAAATAATAAATATATGTCATGACCCTAAGCAGCAAAACAACATAAAAATCCATTCGGTATGTAATTTCACTTAAATGATAACAAGTCACATACCTCAAAAAAAGAAAAGGAAGGAAAAAAAGAAAAAGAAAGAAGAAATTATTTATTACATAAATTAAGAAAAGAAAATCAAAGAATGTAAAAAACTCCGTTGTGTCTCTGCTCATTATTTTGCTTTAATTTCATCTAACTTTATGAAAAGCCCCATGGGCTAGGGACATTAATTTCTTGCTTTTGCTGTTTTACTAATTCCTAATGGAGAATTAAAAAAGTATTTCAATCATGGGAAGAATTGGAATCATGGGAGGGAATGGGAGAGAAAATTGAAGGAAACTGCAGGATATCCAGAAAGCTAAAAATAAATTAGTATATTCTAAATGACTTTCAAAAAAAAAAAAAGAGGAAAAATGCCCATGTCACATACACAATCTGAGCTGATTTCAGCACCAGTGAGACAGAAAGAAAATAATCTAGAGGAATTTAAAAGCAACAAATCTCTAGGACCAGATGGAAGTTATCCTTGGGTATTAGAGAAGATCAAGGAAGGAACTTTTGGGCTACTGGCAGACATCATGGAAAGGCTGATAAGTTCCAGATGGAATACAAAAATCAGTAAATATGGCACCAGATTACAAAGTGATATGGAATAACATTTTAGTGTGAAATTAGCAATAAATATGGTTTGTAACACGGCAGCATATCACAATTTTGACATAATTTGACAAGTCGCAATATAAGACACAGTGTCAGAAGCTATCAAAGCAAAACAAAACACATCTCCCAGGTGGTTTGCTGGGAGAAAAGCAGTTATTTCACTCCAAGTTTTCACACAGCACTTCCCAATTTCCTCCTGCCTAGGCTGGCAGTGTATTAAAGTATTACTGCTTTCAACATGGCTTGGGGTCCAAATGTGATCCCAGCTGCGCTGGGCACTGGCACAGCACTGCAGGAGGCCACCCAAATCCAGTGACCTTCTGTCCTAAATGGGTGAGATGGACAACTCCCAGGAGGAGGTGGCAATGCCAGAAGTCCAGCAAATTTTTCAAGGTTACAGAGCTGGAGTGAGGAAAAGAATCTTATTTTCTCAGTCTGCATGACTGTACCCAAGTGTCACTGCCTATGTGAGCATTCAACGACAGTCCTTCACTTCCTCCTTTTGCAGAACTATAATCCTATCTCACTCCTGGCACTCTTTCCAACTTAGCAACTTCTACTTCTGAATCAGAACACTCAGAAGAAAGATGGTATATGGAATAATATTCCCATCTTTATGCTTTTTCCCTTGCAAAATCACTCCCAGAAATCTGCCTTCTTTTTCTCCTGCTGACTTCTCCACCTCTCTCTCTGCTCATCACCTGCCAGGGTCCCTGGTAGCATGACAATATCACTGCTTCCATTCTTCCTCCCACCAAGGACAAGCTCTCAAACAACAGAGTGTCCACCAGTCTCAAGGGCACAGTTGATTAATTCACTGAAGTCTGTAACAGAATTGATGTGATGTTCAGCTGAGGGACATATATGTAAAAGGAATGCAAGCACATGGGTAAATAAATGACCAAGAAACACAGCAATTGCATCTACTCCAATATTTGAAAGTGGGAAATTTTGAATTGCATTTCATTCCCTCGCATGTGAATGAAGTGTCCCAGGCATGTTGTTCTCAAAGCTCCCTCTCTGGTCAGTGATGAGATGGGTCAGACCTTTGCTGGGCACCCTCCTCTGATTACATGGGGATCATCCTAACTTTGGCACCTCAAGTAACTAATTAAATAGGATGCACCCAAGTCTCTAAAAGTATACTGTGAAATTCACACCAGAGTATGATATGAATCATAGAGAAAAGCATAAAAAGAAGACTTGAAGCAATTATTTACTGCCATGATAACCATGGGGTGTAGATTTTTCATCCTAACCCTCTACCTAGATTGTGATCAATGCCATGTCTATTAAAAAAAAAAAAAAAAAAAAAAGTAAAAAATTAAGGACTTCAATGCTTGGCAGCAGAAAGAAGGACAATGAAGAAAAATAATAAAGTTTTTATGAAACAAAGTTTGACAGAAATATAAAGCAATGCACTGTGGTCTCTGAAGTAGGAAACACATGTCAAAAATAAATGGAATTGAACTTGACCACAAGAAGGACTTTGAAAGCACCCTGGAGTAATAGCAGAATTCACTCTTGCAAACACCATGGCAGTGTTAGGAAGAGTCAAACAGCAGAGCGACCGGGAGGCAGAGGGCTGAGGCACCAATGTCAGACTCAAAATAAAAGCCAAAAAAAGCAGTCCATCACAAAAAAGCACACTCAGAATAATATTATGGACAGCATTTAATATGCAAGAAGGAATCCAGAGCTAAGACTTCTAGTCCTGCTCTCTAATCAGGTGGAAGTCACATTTTTCAAGTTACTAATTTTGGGACAGAAGAAGGTAAGACATAAACCCTAATGAAATAACACTGATGGACACCTCAGCAGATTCCCTCTATCTCTTCTAATGGAAGAAGCTGTATCATAAAACTCCACACTATTGATGCAAAACCTTCTGATCAGTCATCATCCCCTCCTGGATCTGCCAAGTCCTAGCCTTGTTTTCAGTCTGAAACCTTTCTCTTTCCCCTCCCAAAAATGTTTAACTGATGTTAAGGTACAAGAGAGAACAAAGCTGCTTTCAGGATTAAAGAACAGAATCTATGAAAATCACTCCAAGAAGCTTAATTCATGTAGCTGAGGAAATAAATAGAAGATATAATAAATCTACTTAATTAAAAAAGTCTTAAGACCCAATCCTGAACCATTTGAAGACACTAGAAAACATATAAGGAATATATAGGGATCAATCAACCTGGTAATAAACAGAACTGTGATCTGCATAAAAATGTCTTTTCCAGTGATTACCAAGTAAAGAAATTGTGACTGACTGAAAGAAAAATGTAGAGGTTAGGTTGGACCAACCCCCTCTTCTCTTTTTCCACAGGAAAGGTAGGGAACCTGCTCTTGTTCTACTGCAAAAAGAAATGCTTGATGGAAAGGAAAAAAAACCCCAAGAAACAAAAAACAAACCCTCCACAGTTATCAGAGGGCTCTGAAAAAGTGAAATGTCCATGTGGAAAGAACAGTTACAGCTTCAAGATCTACCACAGCCACTTTCAAGGCTTTTTATCTGCATTGGTAAAAATAAAATCACAAGCAGCCATCCCTAAAATGTTTTAAGTTTGTGACTCCATTAGAAACACTGAAGTACTGCATCAGGACTAATGTATTACATACTGGCAAAGTGTTCTGTGTCTCATGTCAGTGCATCATAAATTTTACTTAGTTACAGGAGTCATTCTGAGCTTGGTTATGCTATGCAATATAAACTTTGCCTTTTCACAATGTGATACTTATTTTCTGGCTATACAGACATTTTTCCATGCATTAGGCTTTAAGATATTCTTCACACTTCTCAATTAATGTATTTTATTAATTGCAGCTTTCTTGGAAGCCCGAAAGTCTGGCAGCTGAGCACGCTTATTTTTTTTCCTTCAATGACCTCTGTGTAAGATTTGCTTAGTTTTCTCTCTGTCAAGCACCTTGGGATCCATATTTCAAGCTGGATACTTTTTCTTCTTATCTCTAGTTATTATTATTTGTTTGTTTGTATTACAGCAGCCTCTTACAATCCCAGCTGGGGCTAGACACACTAGGAATACATAAGAAAGAGTACCTGCCTCAGGAGGGAGTCTCTAGCTCAAAAAAATTACAGAAAAATGAAGAGATGGGGAGAGGATGGCACAAAAGGAGATGCACAGAGGTGCTGTGACTTGCCTCATGTGACACATACATTAGACCTGCATGGGCCCCATCCTATCCCATACCCGCTGCATGATGAACCTTCAACAGCATTAATAAAAGTAATTAATTTTAGACTTTTTCTGAAGTGCATGTGATTGACTGTTCTATAGCAGTGTGTCCTGCAAATCAACAGAAGAGGTGCTATTAACCTGTACTCATGCATGAGAGAAATAATCACAGTGTCCTCACTTAACTGGTGATAAAAGTCCTGAATATTACCTACCCCAGTTACTATGGTTTTTGTCTCTAAGAAAAATGTCTCAAACATGAGCCTTAGCCCACATTTCTCTCAGATCTGAGATGGGGTTTCTGAACTGTCTTCTTCAGCCTCCACAAAATTGTTTCTAGAAAATATGTTTTAAATGAGCAGAAGGACAACAGGACTGAAGTGAAAACAAAGAATAAAATAAATAAAAAACAAAAATACTGTTGCATTGCCTAACCTTTTAGGTGATTACAGGTACTAAAAGCAATAATTAGAGATGCTAGGGCTGCACCATATATCCTCCTTTGTTCCATGCAGTACATTTCTGGAGGTGCCATAGCTTTCCAGCGTAGAGTGACAGTAAAACCACAGGGAATTCTCCTGTTCTCCATCCTCCACTCACCCTCAGGCCACAGAGCAGCAAGGACCAAGGCAGACCACACACTTTGAGCGGCCTGCAGCCACACAAAGCGCTCCCTGCTGGGCAGCAGCTGGCTCGGAGCCCCGGGCACACGGCACAGCAGCGGCGGCTGCAGCAGCTCAGGTGGTTGCGCACCAGCAACACCAACCAAGCATCACAGGGATGGTCCAGCACATCCTCTCTGTGGCTCCTGCTTCTCCTTCCCAGCAAACTGGACTTTTAATATGAGGTCTTGGCTTCTGTCTGAGCTGCTCCAGAGCCTTGTTCCTGAAAACTGGAAAGACTGAGCCAAGTTGTTGAATGAGGATGGCAGTCAACCACAGCTCATCGGGTGAAGGCAGTGGCTGGGCAGATGCAAAAGGGAATCCTGCCCCTCTCCAGAGCAGTACAAAGCATCACTACTCACCCCACAGCCCCCGGTGGAGGCTAAACTTCTTTGACTTGTCATCACCAACAGAGATGACAGCAAGGTAAACCAAACAAAGTAACCAAACAACCCCACAGCACTGCAGAGTACATGCTGCCCACCACTACAGTGTCAGCTGTACAGGAGATAGATAAAAGAGCAATTCACAGGTGAGCTAAGTGACATAGGACTTTGGATCTAACTATTTTAAAACTATGTCCTCAAAGACATCAACAGTGAGATAAATTGCAACCAAGTGGGTTATGAATACATATTTAGCCTACCAGAAACAAATTGTATTTGCTTAACTTTACAAAATACAGTGTGTCTCAGTCTCCAGCACAGCTGCAGTTTCTTAATAGTGTTTTGAACAATCTGTTAGATTCCTTCAAACATGCTTTTTCAATTCATTTAGCATCAGGCAAGAGGAGAATTCTATTTTATATAAACTGTGATTTTTTTAATGGTATTTTTTTTTCATAGAGAAGGCCAGAAGGGACCTTTTGAAATTACCCAACATGACCTCTTGCATAATAGAAGCCACAGAACTTCCCTGAATTGATTGTTGTTTGATCTATAGTGTATCTTGTAAAGAAGCATCTAATCTTCATATAAAAATCAACACTTATGGAGATTCAGTGCAAAAAAACTCTTCATATGTTGACCTCTTGGTCAATTTTCCTCACTGCTGAAAATTGAGACAATTTCTGAATTTATCTGCATTTGTCGAGGTTCAGCACTTTGTTTGGCAGACATATTACTTTTGTTTCACAAGGATAACACGTGCATTGTTTATAACAAACAAGGCAGGCAGAAAAATGCATCCAACAGCTATGACTAAATATGAATAAATTCCCAAGAGCTGACCCATTCCCACACTTCAGTCAGGGCTGGTGCTAACAACTGCCTCCCTGGAATTTCATGCCAAATGATCTGCTGTATCAAACTGAAGACGTGGTTCCACCGTGGTTATAGTGCCTCTCAATCTGCCACCCTGGTTCTGGCTGCAGCCTGGCCCTTCCACACCAGGCTGGTGGAGGAGGGAGGGAGGGATCTGCTGTCTCAGACCAAATGTGGATGGACTCTGTGCCTGTGTGGTTGCAGAGCACAGCACACAGGAATAATCCAGGATGCTTTCTACAACTCAGCTCAAGGACCCTGGCAGCAGCTACAATTCAGCCATACCCACAGACAGAGGAAACCTCCCTCCCTGCTCTTGGCACCTTCTGACCTCCCAGTCCAGCTGCAGAAGCCCAGGGTCCTTCAGTCATGGCATGAAAGACCTGATTCTCCTGGCCATGGAGATTTCTGTAGGTGTGAATACGTCAATACTGAGTGGCACTGGTCTGGCAAAGCTTGTTGGGAACACTTCCATCATCTTTGGAAAAATTCTTAATAGTCACCAAATTGGTACCTAAATAGCCATATCCAGTACAACAATTAACAAGCTACAGTCAAGAACAGGCCTTTGATCTTGGCCAAATAATACTTTTGTTCACTGCTCTAAAAAGGTTCAAAATTAAGCCTGCCTTTTCCCACTGCTTATCTTCAAGTGATAACTGCTTTCCTCTGCTGAGTTCAGAGTAATCTTCCCTCTACTGCTTTTATGCGATACTTTTCTGCTGTTTCCTTTTTTTTTTTTTCATTGGAAATCTATTTTATTTTCCGGGATTAAAAGATGAACAGAAGGCTCTTATGCCTGACCTGACCAGAGTTCCAGTTTATTTCCCCAGAACCTTTTGATGAATCACTGACACCTAAAACAAAGCCCGACCTGGATCCTCTGTTCAGCCTTGGGCATCGGTGATTCATCAAGCCCTGCACAAGATGCACCATCACTTTCTTTCAAGTCAGGACTTTACAAATGCAGAAAATGCTGTTTAAATAGTTTGCTTTAAAACACACTTGAGAAGTTCAAGGCTACACAAATACGCTGCTAACAATCTGAAGCATTAAAGTATTATTTTAAAAAAGAAGTTATTTATTGAAGTGTTTTCACTACACTGCTAAGGCACTGGCTGGCTAGTTTCAGCAAGGCTATTTCTCTTTGTGGATGTGCTGGTTTATAAATCACTCACTCATTGTGAATCCGGCTGAATACCAGAGGAATTCCTATTTAAGCTTCTGGTAAGCAATTTGCTTGGTTTACTAAATTTTCCAGTCACACGTCTATGCAAAAGCCGCTTTTGCTTCCCACCCGAATCCTCCTCTCTGCCCACTATTTGTCTTTGCCACATCTGTGTTTGTTGTGTGGCACAGGTGATGCCATGCCCAGGCAATGCCTGATAACCACCACAAATCCTGGCTGCCTCTCAAGGCTGACCTGCCAATCAGGCTGCCAAATTTTTTCATTCATTTCAGGCCACGTGAGCCAAAGCCCAGCAGAAAAGCAGGCAGGAGAGAGGCAGTGCCTTGCTGCAGCTTCTCCTTTGCGTGGGTGGCAGCTTCACCCAGCCATGGCTGGCTGGCCCCGCGTCCCAGAGCATCCCAGGTGAAGCCTTGGAAGTGCACTGCAGCCAAACTTTCAGTTTCCTGCTTTAGTTTTCTCCTCATGCCGTGTGCTTCAGTGTTGACAGTTAACTCGCATCTAAAACAACCCTGTGCAACAGAGCTGTCAGCTGGAAATGTATCTGAGCCACACAGACCCTTTAAAATTCTTCCCTGGCTGAAGGGACATCAGTCAGCCAGGAGAGACCCTTACCTCTGGGTTAGGAGTCTGAGGGAGATACACAGCATAACCTTTTTTGTTGGTTTTTTTTGAGTGGGTTTTTTATTCCAGTGTGACTATGCAGAAAAGCTTGAAAGCAAACAAAATCAGGCAAATGGAAGGGAGAACACGGACTGTGTTCCTGAGAGAAGACTCTGCCCTCAGCCCACCACCTTCCCCCAACTGCTGGTGACCACCTCCAAGCCTTCTGATGGGGTTTGAGGCATCTGGGCCTTATGCAAGGGTCATTATTTTACTGAATGGGGACATTTTCAACCCTCTTAACATAGTCTATCCCTGCAGTCAGCCTTCAGCCAGGGTTCAACCCACAACCCCAAAATAAGAAGCTTGCAAAAGGCATATCGTTTGAGAAAGCAGCCCAGAAACTGAGAAAAAACTGTTCAAGCAAGCTTTTGTCCGTGTACTAGAAGACACATGGACAACATCTACTACAAACCAGACTGGCCATATCAATAATAAAATATAGGTTTTCCCCCTCCAGTTTTACCCAGCTGAAAACAGTTTGATAAAGCTCTTTATGAATAATCAACAGCAACAACATTAACCCTGCAAGCTATAAATAAAATAAGTGAAATAGAGATTCCTCTGACACACATGCACACAAGCCACTTGGGAATGACAAACTAAGACAAAATCAGAATGTAGGTATTTCTCTGTGAGAACATAGCTGCATTAAGAAGGAAAAAAAAAAAAGAGAGAGAATGTAATACAGGGAAACAACAGGAACACCTCCAGCTATCTTTCATGTCAGATCTTGTCTTGTCCAGATACAACAGGTGGCCTCACACTTATCATGGAGCGTCCTGTAACCTTCCCTGACGTCCCATCCCAGCCCCGTCAGGCAGCACTGGAACACAAACCAGCACTGACAGACACTGTGGGCATTTGCTGAGCGCAACGGGAGCCTCTCTGGAGCGTCTCATCTACTTAGATCAGGGCTCTGTGCTCTGATTACTGCTTCTTGTTGCCTCATCTACACTTCCAGAAGATTAAGGAATAGAACCAAACACCCCTGAACCCTCAGGAAAACAAACTCTTGTTAAGCTAAAAAAAGAGAAAACTCCCACAGCAAAATGTTGATGGTGCTTTTTGCCTGTTTGCTTTTGAACATTCTTTTCTTCATCAAAACACAGGGTGAGATAATACCTGGGTCTGATTTTTAATATTTCCAACTATTTGGTTTATTTTAGATGTGTATTTGATAGGTCAATGTACAGTTGACCTACTCCCATATCAAACCCCACTTGATGCCCCATGAATCTGACCTGACGGAAATCAATCCCCCATGGTTTTCCTGTCAACATTATGTTAATTTAGCAAGCTTATCTCTAAGAATCACTGAAAATTTCCAAATGTGAAACACTCTTTTATTCCCTGTTCACCAATTATATTCCAGACCACTGCAGCTCCACACAGCATGGACGATGCAGCACAACAGGAGCTCTGCCAGTAAACTAAAATATTCATGAGATGTAGGGTTGTGCAGGACTATTAACATGACTTGCCTCTCATTTAGCACACCACTGGGCTGCACTGATGGCAATGTCACCACTTCCAGATGACTCTTCCAGGAACCAGAAAACAAGGCAAGGAGGGAAGAAATCCTCCATGTGCAAGCACAGGGCTCAGGGAGAAGAGTGAATGGAGATGGGTGTGTGGGAATATTTAATGGATGCTTCCTTCTCTTGGTACTTGCAGACCTGCAGACATGGATCACCTTAAACCCAGAAGAAAAATCAATTCCCTACCTAAAACCCAACAAAGACAATTAGAGGTGCTGAACACACAGCAGTGAGATGGTATCAGCGTTTTGAAGACTGCAGTGGCACAAAGAAACGCATCAGCAGGAAACATTGGGGGAAAAGCAAATGTCTATAAAAGTCACATTCTGCTGCAGATGTAATGGAGGAAAAATAAAACAACTGAACTGCTGGTTTCCCAGTTGGCAGGTATTTTAGAATCTAAATGGCCCTGAAAACTTACTAGAGTATAAAATTGCTGTAATTTAAAAGACTTCTAATTAAAAAGCTATAACATTAACTTTTGGTCCTCTCCCAACCCCCTACTTCTTTTCTTTAAATATTTGCCTCACCAGTACAATAAAAATGAAATTAAAAAAATGTATGTAAGGAGCTACATCTGGCTGAAGACGTAGAGCAAAGTAAAACATGCCAGAAAATACACAGAGGTTTACATTTACTCAAGACTGCTAAAATGTACAGCAACCCAAAGCCTTAATTTTCCATGAAATCCACTATGTAATTTCTTCTTCACTCATTCCAGCTAGAACATCATTAGCTTACCCAGTTCCTACTGACAGTGTAGGATTGTCTCCTAACATGGGTTCTTCAGCAATAACCCACCCAATTCTGCAGTCGTGAGTAATAGGGCTCCCTCCACATTGCAGTAAAGCTCACTATTAGCAGCCTTCCCCTTGGCTTGGACTGAAGTTGCCCCCTTTCCAATTTTTCTGCCAGTCCTCAAAATCCCACCCCTCCCTGGGGGAATCGGCTGCCCCTCGGTGAAGGACAGCGATGGCCATGGCCGATGGCTGGTGCAGGGGACGCACAGGTGCCTCAGTGCCCTGTGACTCGCTCATCCCCACAACTGCTGACTGGCTGCATTTCTGCTGCCTTTGCAAAAGCCTTCACAATTTAGTACTAAATAAATTACCAGTGGTGGAGGCTCAGCTGCCTATACTTTAGTGTCTAATGCTGATTTAAGTGCCTGAGGTAGCTCGCACATCTGCAGCAGCCGGGATGACACAGCACAGGTCCTACAGGAGATCTATACCCTTGTGAAGCTGAAGACCTGGTGGGTTTGCCTGCTGCATCTCTAATATCTATAGAAACTTGTTTTTAAGGAAACTGAGTCTCATCCTTTCTTCTGAGGCAAAAGAGAAGTTTATTTCCAGTGTAAACCTCAACAGATTATCTGTTGACTACATGCAACACTAACCGAGAGGTCCTCGGAGGTACATGATGATACAGCCCACAACTGAGATCAGCTGCATTTACAGGCTGGAGAGTCATCACAGCTGTACACTGCATCCCTTCTGGTGATTCGTGGGGTTACTCCTCTGTTCACACTTATCCAACTCGTGTTGCACTGCCCTTTCTGACCTGTCCAGGCACATTGCCATTTACTAACACAACTGCATTACCAGCTCTTCAGTCTCACCTTCTAATGTCAGTCCCGCTGCTTGGGAAAATATGAGACTGGCTGCTGTAAAAACAGTGCAGCAAGATGTCAATTTACTGTCTTTACTGCTCTGTCCACCTCAGTCCTGCACCAAACTTCTTACTAGTCCCCTGTCTTTTCTGTGTGAAAAACCACTGGATTTACCCGTGTTACCAGGATTACGTACAAACTGCTTAATACGTCATTTAGTGTTGCATTTCGATGGAAGGCTCTGAAGATTAGATACTAAAGTCTGGATCCAGAATAACCAAGTGCCATATTTAGGTACCTAAATAAATAGTATTCTCACCATCTCAACCTCATAACATCAAAGACTTCTAGAGTGGGATGCAACAAATAGAGTATTTCTACAAAGCATACATTTCTCTGCACCTCAGCAGATGGGCTTTTTCTGAGCTTCCTCCAACCCCTATCTATTACTTCAGCTATAATAGAACCTTTTGGTGAACCCCAGAGTGTAGGACTTGCTTGAATAATTTTGCATTTAAGAAATATTGACCATGTCCCTCAACCAGTTCAGCTACCATATGTAACCTGGACAGGTACACTGACATATTTGTATTAAGTGATTGTCCTAAAAGTTTGGATTTTTCCCTATTGCACCAGAATTTTATTACCTGACAGTGTGTGCACATGAACCTTTGCCACCATAGAATGACAGAATAGTTTTGGTTGGAAGGGACCTTAAAGATAATTTAATTTCAATCCCCCTGTAATGGACAGGGACACCTTCCACTAGACAAGGTTGCTCTGCCAGTTGCCTCCATTAATAGAGATGGAATTACTAAGAATTGTAAAGACAGTAAAAAAACCCAACAGTCAGGACACTGTTCTTTAAAACACAGATAGAAAGTGACTGAGAAATTACAGCTCAGGTAATTTCCTCCAATCAAAAAGTAGAAAACTGACACTGATTAATCTGCTCACATTGTGGAAGTGGTGACAGCAGCAGGATAGAGGACTAAATAATTCAGCTTAACTTGCAAAGTAACTTTCAAAACACCACATTGTAGAGTTTTTAATAAGACTCAAAGACTTAGTTCCCATGGCCAGAAATATGGACCAAGAAACAGATCTTCTTAACATCCAATTAAAAATATTCTCAAAAATCCCTCTAAAGAAATCCAAGAAATATCTGAATGGAAACAATGCAAAAAATGAGGCAAAAAGTCAAGCTCACAGATCTTCATCCGAAGCAAAAGAAATTCAGAAACAAAAGTATTCTTAACCTTTACCTTCACAGTAGCACCATTAATCCTTATCCATTCTCCCCTCCTGCATCCAATGCCTAGTGGTTCATGTCATGTCCCAGCATCATGTCCTGCATCTGTCAGCAGGGTTGAACTGAGAGCCACAGACCACCCTACAAATATTCTGATGCTTGTTTCCAGTCCCTTCTAGGCACTATTGATACTGCTGCAGATTTTAACCAGAAATGCTCTGAAACCAGAGCTTTAGAATTTCACTGCTGACGATGTGCAGGACTGAGAATTGGAGATTATTTCTGTGGCTTCATCTTTTATGGAAGGACACAGGATTTTTGGACAATGCTTGCTTTATACATGTTTTCCTTACCCAAGAAGAGCCCAGAACTCCATGTCAGGCATTTGGACTTCATGTACCATCTGTATGTATATTTATAAGTGCATATAGATGCATGTCTCACAAAACCCAGCAAACTGAGATGAAAATTCCCAAAAGGCAAGAACCTCATTAAGTATCTGGAGCCCAGCAGGAAAGCTGCGGGAAGGAGTGAGTCTCAAATCCTCCTGCACTTCATTTAGGGTTGTGTGGCTCTGCAGCCCCGCTGTGGGATGGGAGCTCAGAGGCCCAGGTTTGTATCCTTGCTCTAGGAATACTGAATGTTGTTCAGAAACACTGCTGTGTTATAAAACAGCCCTGGAGAATTAGAAGTGTAAGTCTGAATCTCCTCAAACTGAGAAGGCAACTGAAGTACGTCTTCTATTTCATAAGCTAGTGGTCTGATACTGTGGTTATTTTATAAAATTAAAGGATTTTTTTACGTACTGCTTCAGTACTTGTAACAATCTGGGGCTTGACTGGTGCACTGAGAACTTCTCTGCCTCTAACAAGAGCAGCCTGGCTGCTATCTACAGGGAAATGCTTCTCTCCAGGGCCCAGCAACTTGTGCTGCCAGCTCTCTTACAAACCCTCGTTATTCAGATCGAGATAAACCCACCTCCCAGGCTTGCAGGTTCCCCGACGCATGCTGCTGTAATTGGATTTTTCACCTCCAAAGGACACATGCATCCTGGATTTGCAAGCTTCAGTCTGACTTTTAATAACTGAGACTGACTCTCACTGACTTGAGAGTGAAAACATCACAAGGATATTCTTGAAAGACCAGAAGTGTTATTCCATTATTTGTGAAGTCAAAACCGTATCTATAAAAAAATCAATATAACCCCCTAAAATTAAATGTATAATTAAAGCAAAATCCTTTCTTAATATTATATAACAAAGTTATGTGCCATATTATTTTGACTGACTGAGGAACTTTTATCTTTATTTTACTGCCCATAGGATCTGAACTCCAAAATTGCCCTGCAGGTCCTGAAGCCTTACTTCCAGACTATGTGTTTTGGCAGACTACCTTTTTCCTTCTTTTGGTTTAATAAAAGATAATTTGCTGTTGTTTTTGCTGCTGCATGGTTGTTTTTTGGTTTGTTTTTGTTTTGTTTTGCTTGTAGCTGGGCTTGCCTTCCTTTTGTCAAATGCAGGACATATCCCTTCATTCTTCTTCAGACCTTGGCTTTTTCCTTTCCCTTTTACAAATAAGCAGAGCATCCACTGCTAGGTCTTGAGGGAAAAAGCTTCTCCAGAGAGCACACACCCGACTGCAGAGCAGAGATGATGAACCTGCCATTGGAATCTCTATCCAAAATTCTCCTTCCCCACCACTTTTGACAGTTTTAAGATCACCTGGAGCTACGCTGTTCACAAAAAAAAGAACAGCTGCTGCTGACCTGAAGTCTTGTACTCAGATTTCCTTAAATCCCTTATTTTGTTTTCTGAAAGGCATACTCTGAGAAATGCCACTTTGTTGATTTTGCTAAAGGACCACTTGGTTCCCACATCCCAGTAAATTTAACTCTAAGGAAGGGACAGGTCTTGCACATACAGATTTCTAGCTGAAGATGTCAGGAGTATTCCAGATTTTCAAAAAGTAAGGCATCTGCAGAGCTTCCATTTATCCCTTGGGTTAGGCAGCAGGAAGATTTAGGGTTAAAACTTTGGATTTTGTTCTTTGAACTTTACTTCCCTCCCCCCATCCCCCTGGGTGCACCTTCTTTTATGGCTGAGTAGAAGTGACATGGATACAAATGATTCCCAAAAGCCACCTCTGTTTTCATTCAAAAAAAAGACAAACGTTTTCCAGCCTTGATTGTTACAAGGAATAACATGAAATGCAACCTGACTGTATTCCAAAGTCTCAGAAGCCATAAAGAAAACAAAAGCAACTCTAAATTTATTATGTTGTAAAAAGCTCAAGACTTTGAGGACTTTGTCACAACATTGGAACATCTGGAGCTGGCAACACTAGAAATCACAAATGCTAACAGGATGAAAAATGTTATAAAATAGATAAGCAAGATGTACCTCAACAGGGCAGATGCTTGAGTGTTTTATAACTATGTAAACATTTCACTGTTATGAGACTAGATGAGATTTGTCACGACTCAAAAGTCCATTTTTTTAGTGCTGTCACAATACACCTACCTATAAGGCTCTCAGAAGTTTGAATCTGAGAAATGCCAAATACTAAATAAAAACAAGGCAAAATCCAAAAGCTGAATGAAGCATTTTGAGCCCCAAACTATACTACCTTGTATGGACCTTACACCCTACTCACCATCAGCTCAGCAACATCACCAAATGCCTTCACTGCCACCTCCAGTGGTGTGACAGTGCCTAAGATGTGTCATGCAGTTTGTGTTCACCTCCCTCTCCTTTTGTAGCCAGGTCTTACAGAAATATCTGCATGGGTTAACATATTGTCAGACACAAGGAATGGTCTCCCTGGTGCCCCACTGTGGAATGATCCTCAAACACTCAGCACAATCTGAGTAATTGTGCCTTATGTTAACAGTTTACTGAGTATAGTCTTAGTTATGTTACTGACTGTTAGATAAAATGAGTGCTATGATTAAAAGAAATATTTACAAGCCATGAAGGCAGGGGAAAGAAAATAGTATTATAGAAATAAAAATGGTGGAACAAAAGGAAGAAATCAAATGTGGATATTTAGCAACTGAGGACCTTGACATTTGCAGTAGGTCTTGAAAAAAAAATTGTGGTAAAGTGCTAAGTAGGATTAACACAGCAGTAAGATTAGCACATCTTTCTCTAAGCATAATTTTAGATCCCAAACAGTGCTTCAGCTACAAGAGTTAAATTTTCAGCCATTTTCCCTGGAAATACTTTCAGCCACTGACATTGGCTCATCTGGTCAGAGCATGGTGCTAACAATCCCAAGGCCACAGCAGTGATGCCTGTATGGGCCATTCACTTAAGAGCTGGACTTCATGATCCTTGTGCATTCCTTCCAACTCAGAATATTCTGATTCTGTGAGGTTACATAATCCAATAATCTAGCATTACAAGAACATAGCACTCATGCACACACTGAAATAACCAGAAGGAACAGCAAGAGGTTTAAAATCAACAGTTTTCATGGCAAAAAGTTTAAATTTTTTTAAAAAAAGGAGAAATATATATATATATATATATATATGTATGTATGTATGTATGTATGTATGTATGTATCATATATATAACTTGCTTCCCCCTCATTTCTGCAACTGACTGTATTTCAAATGAATCAGCTAAATATTTATTACTACTGCAAAATAGATCTTCCAAGTGAAGACCTACTCAACTGAAAACCTTTCAAGAGGACATCAGAGGACACCACAGTAGCTAGGTGGAAGACTGTGGTCCTTTAGTAATTTAAAAGTGAAGTTTTGATCAAGTGTTCTAGTTCTTCTAGATTCACAACCTAAGGCTGGAAGAAGGGATCATTTGGGACTACTTGATTTCCCAGTATCATCTCACTGCTCCTCAGAGTTACTCAGTATTGTTTGCAAGGCTTACATGTTCTCCACTTCAGCTGTTTTTCCATTTGTCAGCTCCTAAATAATCATCTTCCAACCTCCCTTAAGAAAATGAATAGACTGAAACACATTTTTATGGCTTGCTCTCCAGGCCTGGATAGTTTCTATGGTCCTCCTTAAGAACTGCTTTAGTATTTTTCCATCTTCTTCAGTCATGAATGTCAAAACTGGGCAGAGTATTCAAGCATCAGCCTTACTAATGGAATGGACTTTAATCAAAGAACTTTCACTACTTTTACTTGATATTTCTCCTTTTATGCAATCAAGGTCCTGGCTGGCTCTCGTTAATTATACTATTACACAGACAGATAATCTGGAGGTGATTATCTAGCAAGTTCTGGTGCCCTTTCCCGAGGGCTTTAAAAACAAAGCCCTGGTGGTTTGAGCCATGAGATCCTAGGCACTGCAGGCTCCAAAGTGCATCCCATGGGTTAGCAAATACAAGGTGCATCCAAGCTTCAACTGCAGCAGCTGAGCAGATTGGCTCTATGTAGAAAGACGGGTTTCTACTCATAAATCAAACCCCAGCATGGGCAACCAAGCTGGACTTACACATCCTCACCCTGCAGGCCTTGCTCCAAGGGAATCCATGGCAAATGGGCAGAGAGCTGACATAGTTCTGTTTAAAAATGGTCCCACTGTGCCTCCCAGAGTTTAGAAACTCTTCCCAAAGTCTCCAAAGCCTAGAACCATGTTCTTGCAAACAGAATCATCCTAAAGACATCACAGTGTCTTGGTTTCTTGCTGTCTTATTTTGTGTTCTCCTGGACCATTTGGTACTCCAGATTTCATCCCTTTATTTTCCCAACTCCCTTCAGTGAGCTGTAATTTTTTTCTAGCAATGGTGATATATGACCAATCTATAGCATCTGGTAGAATTTAAATCAATTTGCCTTCACACTGCTTAGCACAATTTGTTTTTACACTGTTCAAAAATTTAAAAACATTGGGCCCATGTCCTGTCTGACTGTTCAGGGTACAAGTATGGATGAAGCCTTGGAGTCCCTTGTCACCTCTAATGTGTATATCCCCACAAGCCTTGATATGGCTGTATTCCCCTCTCTCACAGGCACCAAAACAAAACACTGAAGTCCAGCTCCACAGCTGTCCACACCTGTATTTTAGGGAAATCAGGAGGCAATAGGTTTCCACACATCGTGGATGATTTACCCAAGACTGAGAGCTCTGTGAAGGACATATTCAAGAGGTAAACACAAACACCTCAGATCTCCTCAGCCATTTGGAGTGGTTCTCTCACCACTCCACGACTGCAGTGGTCACAATCCTTCACTACCAGGTAGCACAGATGGAAAATGTTTACCTGCCTTTATAGTGGTGGAAGTTAGACATTTAAAACAAACAACTGCACCTCCTGCATTATTCAGCACGGTGTCCTGTCAGATAACACACACTGGAAAGAAGTACAAGCTGTGATTGTTGCAGCTGAGCTCCCTCCTCAGTGTTTCACAGCCAGTCCAATGGTCTGGCTTATTTTTTGTCCCTTCTCAGTTTGAAATCAATGTCCCATCCCCTCAATAGCCTCAAAAACCATTGTTCTTTTTTATTCATTTTCCAGCTCCCCATGGCATCTACAGATTCTCCTTTTTAATATATTCCTTTATAGTCTTTCCACAAAACTGAAAATGAGCAATTTGATCAGAAATGGTGAACTGCTTTATTTGTGTGGTTTTACCTCAAAATCTTGAGGTTGAGTGCTGTATCTGCAGAGAAAATAGTTTTCTAACAACAAACTCCAATGTGATAATGTCAGCAACAACCCAGAATGAAATTTCCTGACACTTTTCTGTTCATAAGAAAGAGCAAATACCTTGTTTATGACCAAGCCATGTGTAATGGGCCAAGCGCTTCCTACTAGCATCACAAATGAGAAAAATTTGCATTAATGAAGAACAGCAAAAGGAAAAGCATAACAAACAGGGGAAATAAATGTATGCAGTGAAACACTAGGCAAAGTTTCTGGCACTCAAATGATTCAGTATAGGCAAGATGTTATTTTCTGTTCCCTCAGCAGGTGGATAACAATATTAATACTGATATTAATACTTACATTATCAATAACCATTTACAGAACAAGCATTCATTTCACATTTAGATCTTTAAGTACTTGTATAGCTTTTGCTGCCACAGATGGATAAGATGATGAAGAATGTGAAGATGGGTTTCATTTCAATATCAGATTTCCAAAAGTGATCTACAGGGTCCCTCTGTATCCAATGGGAACAGAAAAGGATACCAAAGTAGACCACGAAACCACCTACTGCAAGGTGTGAAAAATCATCTTTTGTAGAGTGCTAATCCCCTCTGCTGAATAAAAAGAGGGGCTACAAGCCAACTGCAAACAGATGCCTAACATTTGGATGGATAATGATATATGAGATGAAACAAACTTCAAAGATTCAACAGAAGCTGTCAAGTGAAACAGGATCAGGCTCTGTGTTTTCCTAAACTTCTTCTTATGCCTCATCTGCTTAGCCTGTTCCCAGGAATGCAACAGAGAGCTTTCAGGTACCCCACACTGCTGGAGGTAAAAATAAATGGAAATGGATGGAGAAATAAATGGAAAGGCATGGAAATAGATGAGAAGCAAAAAAAAGTGCATTACATATGACAAATCTGTATAGCAGGCACAAAAAAAAAAAAGTCTTCCAAGATCAGGGAAGAAACAACAGATGAGCCAGTCCATTTATGTCTTATCTATTTCATTTTTAGTGCTTAAGTAATAAAACAAAACAAAAAAGATCAATGAAACAATTTGAGATTTTCTGATCTCATACAAGAAATTTCATTAAAAAGAAACAGCTTTTTCCATTATTTTTTTTTTTTTCATTATGAAGAGCGCAAATACAGCTGAAAGACTTGCTGAGTCAGGAGAAAACTCAGCAGAGAGAAGGGAGGTTTGTCAGGATCAGGAGAGAGGACCCCGACGTGCCGATGGCCCAGTGAGCAGCAGAGGGATTGCTGTCTGCGGGAACGGTGCTTTTCCAGGGAAACACTGCCAATTCCTGCCACGAGACACAGCCCACGAGCTCAGCCCTTCAGCTGACAGACACAGCCTCTCGGCCAGGCCTTCAGGACTTGGTCTTGATGACACTGTCAACTTCTCAGCTGGCTTCTCAACTTCCCAAGGACTGACAAGCTGGACTTGGGCAGCGGAGCACGGCACGGAGCGCTGCTGCTCTGCTGCTGACCTGACATCGCTGATATTTCCCCATCTGAAGACAAATGGACGTGCTGCAAACTTGTACTTTCGCAGACACTACTCTCAAAGTATCTCCATTTAGTTTTAGATGAGCCTTTTCCAAAGCAAGGCTGCAAAGTCTATACCAGTACCCAAATGGAGAGAGATCAGCATCCAAATCTACGTGACCGTGGCCCTGCCCTATGTCAAGGAGAAGTTTGCTTCATCAAGTCAATTTTTCAAAACACTCATGCTTGGGCCAACTCACTTTTCAGGCTCTTCAAAAGACCTTCCAGGATGGAAACACCCCAAAATGGTCTGAATATCAGCAAGAAATGGCTCTCTGGCTATGCTTGAATTTCAAAGGTGTCCCTATTCAAATAGCTCATAAGAGCTGCTCAAGCAATCCAACAGAGCCAGAATAAGGAAAAGTAAATAATATTAGTCCTGTATCTGCAGGAGGTGGAAGCTAAAAAATATAATTAGTGGGAGTCCTCAAGGACAGTCACTAGCTACTTTCCCTGAATCCTGCTGCTCCAATATTGTGTTGTGTTGCAAATGTCATTGATTTTCATTTTCTTCCTCTGAAACCCCAAACCTGTAATATTAAATAAGACTGAGGGAATTTCATTTTGTATCCAGAATACACCAAGCAGACAGCAACCCACTACTGTCTGTCCTAGCCCATTAACTTTATTAAAAAATTCAATAGAGCCGATTTCTGAAAAAGCAATTTATCAGTCTGCAGTACAAATACAGTACCAGTTCAAAGTTATTTTATTTGGATTTAGGTGTTCCTTGCCCAGCATGTACCATCAGACTTTTAAGCTTGTCAAGATTGATAAAAAAACAGGTCACAAGTGTATGATAGGTATAATTGCCTTACTCTTCCTTAAGCCCCCTTTAAACAAAATGCATAAGCTTGTACTGCATTTCTTTACAGAAGAAGATAATTATTGCTGTCACTGTCACATTCACTTCTAAGTCTTGATAACAAATGAATTAAACCTGGCACATGACCAAAGGTCCTTCAGTTACCCTGTCAATGCTAATTCAGGATACCATACATTTTGCATAGACTGGAGAAAGAAAGGAAGGATGGATCCAAACATTATAAAGTTCAGAATTTGTTTAACAAGGAAGACTTTGGTCCCCAGTTACACTCTGCGCTCCAACACAGTAGGTGAGTCTCCAGATGGAGGGAAAAATAATTCAGATGACAAGATCCCCTGGACATTAATGGGTATCCCATTACCAAATCCTGAAACTCAGCTGATGTACACTGCCATAAGACTGCTTGACCTTTTTACACCTGAAAGTCCAACAGGTAGGTTTTAGATTCACAAAAGGAGACAGACTGCAAGAGCAGCTTGAACTCATTTATGACTTACTGTGGTTACAACAGCTAAAACAGACTAGAGACAAAAATAATCACAGCTCATGCTTGAGAGTACTCATTAAATTGACAGGGAAATCTCCCTTTACTCAGTTTGCTGCAAATTTATTGAAAACACTGCAAGTTTTTTCCCAAAAACTTGCAGTTTTACATACAAACTACTTAGATGAGATATCACACACAGTCTATCAATATTCTGTCCAATACACAGCAAGTTCTAGTTTTCTGAACACATATTTATCTAAGCTTTTGGCAGTGGCAAACTTTTTAAGCAGCTGCAAGCTTTACTGACAATGTAGAACCAAATAAAGGTTTGCCTAAGAACTCCAATTCATAACTCGATGCCAAATTAGCATAAGTGAAATATGAGTATTTAATATAATAAAACATGAGCCGCAAGCACTGAGCCCATCCCAGGAAAAATGTGAAACCAGAAGGTATTTTAATGAAAATCTGAAAGCAAATATCACAGTCTAATATTTAAAAGTCATAAGAGTTAATTTTAGTTTGAAAGGAAATCATTTTTCAAAGTTCTGTATTCTGTTTAAAAACAGATTGAGCACGTTTATTAAATTAGCAGACCACTGCACTTATGAAATCCATAAGTCAGATCAATGGTGCACAGTCAGCTCTACAAAGTAATTGCTGGCTTCTCTCAAAATGGACAATCCAAAAAACTTCCAAGAACTAGTTTTTCCCTTCATTATTTATAACGAGCAAAACATCATGCAATAGATCGTAATTCATAATGCTTTTTTAATGTTTTTATAGCACAACACTTGGACTCATTTCTAATCCTTTTGAATGACAGGTTGCCATTATTGAATTTCCATTAATATGAATTATGAGTACAATATATTTTACCTAATATTTTCTATCCCAGGACTAACGTGATTCTACAATAAAAAAAAATGTCATAGTCAGCAATTTTTTTTAGAAATAGAAATCACAGCCATCAGAGATTAGGCTTCTTGCATCACCATGTATCTGACCTCAATCTTGCATCCATTTGACTCCACAAACATAATTTACATGCACATTTACGGTCACAGAATCATAGAATACCTGGAGTTGGAAGGGACCCACAAGGATGATCAAGTCCAACTCCTGAGCCTGCACAGGACACCCCAAGAATCCCACCATGTGCCTGAGAGCTTTGTCCAAACACTTCCTGAGCTCTGTCAGGCTGGTGCTGTGACCACTGCCCTGGGGAGCTGCTCCAGTGCCCAACCACCCTCCGGGCAAAGAAAGCTTTCCTAATATCCGACCTCCTCCTCCCTGACACACCTGGTTGTTAAAATACCAACACTTAGGAAAGTGTCCAGCTATGGTTCCCAGGCAGCAAGTCAAGGCTTGCTCAGCAGGCTCAGGAAATTACTTAGTAATTTGGCCCAGGGAGTACAAGATGGACAGACACAACCAAGTCTTGTCCCTATGCATGCCTCCAGGCACTGATGTGAGCCTGAGGAACTCCTTCTCCCTTATGGAAGCAGATTGTAAGGATCAGGCAGATTCAAGCACACTTCAGATCTTTTTGTTTTGCTCACAGCAGCCACCTGCCATGGATATCTCTCCCTAAGAAACAGCAATTCATCTAAATAATGAAACCCATACTAAACAGTAGGGATGAGGACAGCCATCCTGAGCTCAACAGGGCTGCTTGCAGGCAAGCCAGTGCTTCATGTTTTATCACGTGGCAGAAAGACAAAGATACACATGGTAAATGAAATCCCAGGGGGGGAACTGTGGGCAGTACATTCTGAGGAAGGATGCATCCAGTGTACCTGCAGTATCAATCCTACTGGAGGCAGAGTACTGAGCTGCATGAATGTACAGTCTCACCTACCATGACTGTTCTTACCTTTTATGAACTGATTTAGCATTAGCACCATAAAACATGCTTTAACATTACCACAGTACCAGTGAAATATGGCAGCCACTTTGGCCAAAAACTTTTTTTTAATGGTCATCAATGAACTTTGCACAGACTTTGCTGTACCAGGGCAGAAAGACAACACAGCATTTTTCTTTGATTTTCAAAAGACATGTAGCAATAAAAGTCTATTAAATGAAACAAAGAACTTCTCAAATGCCAGGAATGGTCTAGTCCCTGCCCTGCAGAGCTCACATCCAAAAATGACAAGAGAACGACATGTGATGAAAATAACACAAAAAACAAGCAAGTAGATGACAGGTAACAATGTTGAGTAGTACCATATGTGTTTCTGCACACACACTCCCAAAAAAGTATTTGGCAAAAGTCTGCTCCTAAATACAGATGCATTCAGAAATACTGACAATCCAGCCATAATCAGAGGATTAGTCTTTGCCAGCATCATGGTGGTAAATAGTTCTTTAGGAGAAATCCTCGTACAAAGAGGCCGAGGGGCTTGCAAACAATCTCTGGAAGCACATGCCAGGCATAGAGGATAAACACAGCATTTATCAGAAAAACAAACAAAAAGGTAATCAAAACCAGAGTCCTTGGAAAACAGATGGCAGGACTGAGGACACAAAAAGATACATGGGTGGAAGCTGAATAGGGGGTGGCTTGAATGCTTGTGACATTTCTTTAAATGCCAGCTCATAATTACGACATCTTCACTACCACCTTGGAGGTAATACAGCCCCTCCTAGCAGAGGCCCCACGTTTTGTGGAGAGCTGCACTTCAGCATTTTGAACTTCCGTCGTGTTCTGTCTTTTATTCTGGTGAGAATGAATAAGCAAACAGCAAACTCCCACTGAACACCTACTACTTCTGCTTCCATTCCAAGGTTTCCTCGTTGTTCAGTTCAATCTCTGGGTTCATTATACAGATTCAGATGAAGAGTTACACACTGAGAAGCACTGGTAGATAAGTGAGAGAAAGTGCAATATTTAAAGAAGTTTGAAGCACACAGCATACCATATAAACACTCCACTGGAGAAGGGGAAATGAGTGGGGTGTAATCTTTTGCATAAGTTTACATGTGTAAAACCTATGCTAATAAAAATCAATCCTCATTCACTATTTGAACACAAATCTCATTAATAATTCCATTAAGCTATCACTTCAGCTCATTATTTTACCAGTTTGCAGTTCACTATGTTCACTGACAGCATCTGCTGCTTTCCCTGAGGAAGAGGGGGGACAAGGCCACGCAGTCACATTCCTGTTCAACGCTCTCCCTCGGGCTGGCTGTTGACAGGCACTCCGAAAAAGGGCATTTCCACTCTCTCCTACCCAGAAACAGGGTACACGGCCTTCCAACACACCCAGCACCCATCCCACCACTCACCACCCAACATCCATGCCCAAATTCAGATTGCCCAATTATCAAAGCTACTCAGCATGCTTGCTCTACACTTTACTAAGTAGATACCTTAAAAAGCAGGAGGGAGGGAGGGAGAGAAGAAAATTGGAACTGACACACAGACAGTAATACATAACAAGCAACACAACCTTGTATTTTACAAGTAAAAGCTTAGAGGGTACTGTGGACACAGGACAGATCTAGACAAAAAGAAAAACTTCCCTCAAAACCAAGTCCCACAACACAACACTTAAAACATGCTAAACATTCAGGGAGGCAACAGATAACATAATCACAATGCACAGCAGGGTCCTCAGTGAAAAATGCGTACACGACTCTTGAAAGGTTATTACAGCAAATTTAAGCAAACCAATTGCACAAAGACCAGAGAGCAGCCAAACAGAGGTTTTCAGGTCTTGTGTTCTGATCACCGAAGCTCATTGCACACGGCTCAGTTTGATCTAACAATCAAAAAGTCAAATGATATGAAGAAAGATATTTCCTCCAGTAAATTGAAAATGGTGGAGTGGGAGCTTATTTAGATTTGCTTCTTGCAACAGCATTTCTTCCCTTCTGTGTCCCTCCAAGCAGTGCAGCTCTCATAAAAAGATTTCAGCAGTGGAATGCACATTTGCACACTGGGCATCTCTGTACTCTCATTCTGTCCAGGAACACTCACCTCCAAAGGAAAAGCAAACAACCAGGGCACTGAACACAATGAAGCAGAAACACAAAGGGAAAAGAGCTGAGAAAAAGAAGCTCATTTCCAACAGTACTGAACAACTACCCCAGGCTAATATTGTTACATTTGACTGAACCTGACTGGCAAAACGCCCCACTATTAACCCCTAAGCTCTTCATCAAATAGACTCATGAACTGTTCTTCTACAAAGGTATGATAGCTTCAGCAGATTTTATGGTTGATTGGATGAAGAAAGTGAGTCCCCCAGAGGTCTTCAAAATCTAACACCAAAGGTGAGGTGCTCCAAGCTTTGTTTCTACAGCCTCTTCTGAGGGGAACTATCTCAAATATAACATATGGTTATGGATTTCTCTCCAGATGCCATCATAAATGGACCAGCAGACATTTCCTATGAGAAATGCTTCAGATAAAATATCTGGCACTGTGAATTGTCAGCACTGGTAGAAAATCAACGCCAAATCCACCCCACAAGAAGACACACTTACTAACAGTGCTGCTCTAATTTTGTTTGCCCACGCTGTGGCTGTGCTAGAAGGAGTGTGTGGTCTGAAAAAGCCACATGTGGGAACACTAATTTTGGTTCATATGATGACTAAAATGCTGAAGCTGAACCAAAACCTCAGGTCTTTCCTGTTGCAGTGCCAGTAAGATGTGCCAGGAAAGTGGTCTGGAGCTCTCTGCTCATGGAATCAGGCAACTTCCATTAATAAAAGGCATTCATAATTCATCTTGAAAAAAATCAAGATGCATACATAACTGTACCTCAGGCAGCTGGAAACGGAAGCATGAGGATGAAAACAGGGCAGGAGAAAAGGATACAACCACACTTCTGGAATTTCCCCAGTCCTGGCAGCTAGCATAGGTTTATTGGGCTTTCACTGGTAGAAAGCAGTACTATTTTCTATTCATTGCTGTGGTGAGAAGAAAAGAGACAGGCTACTAAACAAAAAAACAACTTTCCAGGTAGTGAGAGGTGCTTCTACTTCAACGTTTAATGGCTGTCATGATCTTTCATACCAGATGTATGTTAACATCTGTCCAATATCTAACACAATCTCTTATTTCCAGATACAAGTGAAAATACAAAAATAATTTCCTGGCACACGGCACATCTACAGAATATATTCATTTTGATACAGAAACTCAATTTGCCAAAAACTGGTGGCCCATGTACAAAACCTTGACAAAAATTTCTGAAAACCAACTGACAAAACTCCATAGAAGATACATTTCTAGACTCCCTTAGATTATGCATTTCCATTTTTTAATTGAAAAGTGAGTTCACAAACTATTCAAGCTGCTGTGACAATTTTCAGTAGGGTCAGACTATACCATTTTGGTGCACAGGTACACTGCCCTAAAGCAAAGACAAAGTGGAGATGTGCTTGTGCTCCTTATTGTTCAGATACAACTCAGTCAAGTATGAAACTGTGGAGTCAAGTAAAACCAATTACACTTGCCTCAAACACAAAATTGTCCCAATAACCAGAAAACAAAACAGAGCCAGGACCTGTTATACGGCTCTAAGGCCAAATTATATGGCCTGGCCACATTCACAGGATTATACACTTTTACCCTCCAAAACAAGGTGGCTATATCCAAACTGCCAGTTGGGAATGGCTGCTGGCTCTTGCTAATCCCTAGGCCATGCCTGGGAATTGTTTATGACAGCACTAGCTGGTCCAGGCTGAGCACAAGGCAGAGCCTGTGCTAACAATTTAATGGTATAGATGGTCAAGTTCCAGCTCTTGGGCTTGTGCCCTGGCACTGCTTGATCTGCACAGGGAGACCTCGCCAAACACAGTTGTACTGTGAGCAGAGCTGGCTGGAAAACAGACAAAAAAAGAGCATCCAACCAAATTTAAATCTTGAAGCGTTGTCATGATTCCCTTCGTTATTCTTTGGGTTTTGTTTTGTTTTGTTTTTGTTTTCCTTTGTTTTCCAGATAGCCCTATTTCCACTGAGGTGTTGCATTTGCCAAAACAACAGAAGGTCAAAATAGTTGTGATAAGTGCCCAGCGTGTTTCATTTCTTACCATGATTCAGTGGCAGTAGCCAACAAGTGATGGTGCTTCCAGTACAGTCAGGAATGCTGTGGGAAGTGTCAGAAGAGTTTAAATCAAGTGTCTGATGGAAAATGAGAGAGGACAAGAAAGATGTCGAGACTGAAGTAGAAAGGTAAAAAGATAAATGAATTAAATTAATTGGTCCATAAACTTTGCAGCATTGCCTAAGCTTTGCTTTGTGTCCCGGTTCAAAGAGCTGGATGCAAAAAGCGCACTGCTCAACAACTGCTCTGACTGCCTTATCTCTCTCTGGTTTTGAACCACTTTCTTTGATCCATACCAAAAGAATGATACAAAAGGTCTTTGCTGCAGAGCAAATTCACTCCCTTACCAACAGCTCAGAAGGTGAGTGAGCAAGACTGCCTTTGCAGACTTATAGCCAACGTCAAGGTGACTTCCATAACTACCTTTGTGTGGCAGGTGCCACTTCTCTCTTCTCTGAAGGAAACCTTTTAGGAGAGTCTAGACTGACTTTCTTCCACGACTTTTCCACAGCTTTCACCAGCAAAAAATAACCAACCTGGTTTCATGGGAAGGGGCTCTGCAAAGTGACCATGTATAATTCCTCCTCAGAGCGGGCAAAGACAACACTGGATTGCACAGGGCTTTGACCACTTGAACTTTGGGTAGCACCAGGGTATGCAGCAACATCTCAGTGTGAGCCATTTTTCCTTCCTTCCTTCCTTCCTTCCTTCCTTCCTTCCTTCCTTCCTTCCTTCCTTCCTTCCTTCCTTCCTTCCTTCCTTCCTTCCTTCCGCCACTTCCGCCACTTCCGCCACTTCCGCCACTTCCGCCACTTCCGCCACTTCCTTCCGCCACTTCCTTCCGCCACTTCCTTCCGCCACTTCCTTCCGCCACTTCCTTCCTTCCTTCCGCCACTTCCTTCCGCCACTTCCTTCCTTCCGCCACTTCCTTCCTTCCGCCACTTCCTTCCTTCCTTCCGCCACTTCCTTCCGCCACTTCCTTCCGCCACTTTCTTCCTTCCGCCACTTCCTTCCTTCCTTCCTTCCGCCACTTCCTTCCTTCCTTCCGCCACTTCCTTCCTTCCGCCACTTCCTTTCTTCCGCCACTTCCTTCCTTCCTTCCGCCACTTCCTTCCTTCCTTCCTTCCTTCCTTCCTTCCTTCCTTCCTTCCTTCCTTCCTTCCTTCCTTCCTTCCTTCCTTCCTTCCTTCCTTCCTTCCTTCCTTCCTTCCTTCCTTCCTTCCTTCCTCCCTTCCCTTCCCTTCCCTTCCCTTCCCTTCCCTTCCCTTCCCTTCCCTTCCCTTCCCTTCCCTTCCCTTCCCTTCCCTTCCCTTCCCTTCCCTTCCCTTCCCTTCCCTTCCCTTCCCTTCCCTTCCTTTTCTCTTTTCTTTTCTTTTCTTTTCTTTTCTTTTCTTTTCTTTTCTTTTCTTTTCTTTTCTTTTCTTTTCTTTTCTTTTCTTTTCTTTTCTTTTCTTTTCTTTTCTTTTCTTTTCTTTTCTTTTCTTTTCTTTTCTTTTCTTTTCTTTTCTTTTCTTTTCTTTTCTTTTCTTTTCTTTTCTTTCCAGAAATTCCTTTGCTGATGTTTGTGTGCATTGTCTTTTCTCTTTCCACTTCCACTCCTGAGAAGACTCCACTGCACTATTTTCTAGGACAGCCACCTAGCACAACCTGAGGAATAGGGGTCTGTCTGGGTCAATTTAGAGTTGTCATGCTCTACTATTTGACTTCTGGTTATTTTAGAAGGGTCCTCTGTCACCCCACCTGGTGCACGGCATCCAAGAGCACCCCCCAGTCTCTACAGAGCACTGACACCAGACTTGAACTGCCCTGTCCCTTTGCAAAGCAACCACTGGCAACTTACAGGAAAACTTGGGAATGATCCACCTAACATAGAAATGGAAATGAGCACTAAGAGAGAATTGGGATTGTTCAGCCTGGGTGTTATTTAATTGCAGCATTCTGGTAACTGAAGAGAGCTGACAAGAAAGCTGGAGGGAGACTATTTTACAAGAGCATGGAGTGACAGGACAAGGGGGAATGGCTTCAAACTTAAAGAGAGTAAGTTTTGATTAGGGATTAGGAAGAAATTCTTTACTGCAGGGGTGGTGAGGCACTGGGTGGTGAGTTGTGGCTGCCCCATCCCTGGAAATGTTAAAGATCAGGTTGGACAGAGCTCAGAGCAACCTCCTCTATTGGGAGGTATTCCTACTCATGGCAGGGGGTTGGAAATAAAAGTCCCTTCCCACCTAAACCATTCTATGATTCTATGAAATGAATTTATTGTAAAATTTGTAACAGCTGTACAAATCATAGCTGAGATGACAATTTGAAATATCATTATCCTGCAGCGCTCCTGAGCTAAACTTTATTGCACAGCAGTACAATCTTTCTAAGCAGACTGAGAAAACAAGGTGAATGGCAGCTTTGTAGGTTGCAAACAATGCATGTGTGATCCATATCTTCAAAACCTCTACACATCTGTGTCTTAATCAAAGCAGTGCATCTGAGATAATTATTCATATGTATGATGACCCTAAAAGTCATCAATTCTACACATCAGACACTTTGGTCACAGGAAAACTATCAGTAGGATTATTGTGAGCAGTAGAAAAAATGTTTATGAAATGGAGTTTAAAACTTCATAAGCAAGAATGGACTTAATACACTCAAATTTTCCTCTATAATCCAGCTTGAAGAACCTTGCAAAGATAAATGCTAGACCTTTAAAAGCAGGGATGATAAAGATAATTAATGGAAGCTTAGAAAGATAATAATGTCTCAAATCCATGTGGGGTATAACTATTGCTCAGCTTTTGAGGAAAACGAAGATAAATTATTCAGTCTTACTCCATCCCAGCATGAAGCAAAAATTCTAAAGGAAACAAGCTGTTCAAAAGCAAAACTGTGATGACTATGCCAAGATAGGAGTTAGGCTCAGAAGACCTAAAATAAATCCAAAGTTCTGGTATTTATTGGCCGATGAGGATTCTGGGTATTGTTTTAAAGTAAATCAACAAAACCTCTGCCTTAGGAAATATACTGAAGAGTTGATTCAATTCTAGGATTTTGTCAGGATATTATAGAATGCTTTTGGTTGGAAGGGACCTCTGCAGATCATTTGGCTGTCTCCTGCTCAAAACAAAGCACATTTTGATGTTAGGTCAGAGCATTCCTTGTCATGTGCAGCTGAGTGTACAGCGCTTCCTATGGAGATTCTGCAGCTGTATTGGGACTTTCCTCAGTTCTGGACCCTGCACCTACACTAACGTGTAACAAACAGGAGGAGCTTGTAGCAAGGTGGAGATCAGTCTCTTCTCCCAGCTGACAAGCAATAGGACAAGAGGAAAGTTGCACCAGGGGAATTTTAGACTGGATATTGGGAAACATTTCTTCATTAGAAAGATTTATCAAGCATTGAGAATAGGCTGCCCAGGGAAGTGATTGAGTCATCACCCCCAAAGGTATTAAAAGGTGCACATGTGGCACCTGGGGACATTGCTGAGTGGTGGCTGGGCAGTGCTGGGCTAATGGTTGGATTCAGTGATCTTAAATAAAGATCTTTCCCAACCTAAATATTCCTGTGATTTTATAAACAGCAAGAAGCACTGTTTTACTGAGAGGATGACACAGCACTGGCACAGGTGGCTCACAGAGGATTGGGGTCTCCTTCCTTGCAGATACACAAGATCCTCTGAACATAGTCAAGGTGAACCGGCTTGAGCAAGGGGGCTGGACCAGACAATCTGCAGAGGCTCCTTCCAACCTCAATGATTGTTGTGTTTCACTTGCCAGCTGACAAATGTTTCACTTGATGCATTACTTCAGTGGTTTTGAAAGCAGGGGCTTTGTATAACCCTTTAGAATTAAAGGATAACATTAATTATATATAATATTATAATGTAAGCAGTATATAATCTTAAACATTCAAATGATACAGCCAGGAAAGCTGCTTTTTCTGGGTGTGTTTGTGCAAAAACTTAGTCATAGTAAATATTATTCACATACTTCCCAGTGCTTTGTTTCAGGATTACCACAAAAGACCTGGGATCATAAACAGTAAGAAATAATGCTATGATATGAAGAATTTATTACTATTTACTATTCATTATTTATACGGTGGGTGCATATCATTTTACACACAAACACCAGTTCACAGACAGCATTTATTTCTCTGCAGAACTTCTACAAGCTTTGTTTTCCAAAGTGAACCAGTTTGGTGATGCTAAATAGTAGTGGGTAACAACCACATATGTTTCATCTTGACAGGAGCAGAGAACCACCAAAACCAGCAGAGGCAGACCAGCCTTTGGGAGAATTTGGAATAGTCGGTTCCTCCAAACCAAAGCAAACGTGCATTTTGTTTCCTGAAAAGTGCCCACTTCATCCAAGAACAGCGTGTTACAGCAGCTAACCACTACTTGAACGTTCAGTAATGCCTCAAATTCCAAGAGAAACCCCAACAAAATAACTTGCTTATCCTTTTACACACACTCCTTTTAAAAGAAATGTGAGATTATAAATCTTCATCAGAGCTGCTTCTGCAGAGTGAAACCAGAGTCAGGAAAAAGTGTGAGGAATTCTTTCCATGGTCTCCCTTACAGCGCTCTCACAGGCATTGACAACTATGTAAATCCAGGGCATTGGGAATATTTCTCTGTCTGCTCTGGGGTGCCCTGACCCCCAAGGGAGCACTGACTTTTACCCTCATTCATGAAGAAAGTTTCCTCGACTTCAAGATAGACTAGGATCCACAAAAGTGTGAAACAGATTATAGAGATTAGTGTAGGTGTATAACTTAGTAAGAAATTTAAATTTTAAGATTTTTAGTATGTTGTAGATAGAAGCAAAATAGAGAGCACAGACTGTCATCCTAGGTTTCTTCTTCATGCTGCTTCATTCTTCTTCATGGGTTTGGGTGGCATTTGTAATTAAGCAGAAAAGTCCGCATTGCAGGCTCTTTGAAATCAGTTATTGAGTTTAAAAAAAAATCATCTAAGTGTCAATTATTAATGAAATAGTTTAGTCTTAAAAGACCTTTTAACAAAAGATTGTTAACCATTTTGTGCCTTCTAATAAAAAGCTGCCAAACTCACAGTAATGAAACTGTTTTGCTAATAAAAAATAATAAACACTGAAGTCCAAACACAAATACACAAATTACTATCTCAAGTGCCTTCAATCCAAACCCAGAAAAACTGACTAATATCCCCAAAGGCAATGAACCTGTTTTGCCCACTCCCAAGGAAGTGGGTCCGTGTACTCCCATTTCTGCAGGAGATGTCTGCCCCTCGTGGCACTGTGGGGACGCAGGGACATCGCAGCTGTAACAGGACTCCTGGCACTGCCGCCCTCCCTCGCAGCAGCCCAGCCTGCCCACACCTCACGCCACAGAGTCACAAGATCCCCACGCTCCTCTTCGAGGTCTGGGCATTTTTTCAAGAGGATTTTCAGGATTGTAGACAGGGCAGTGGTGATGTTTTAACGCCAGTCTGGAGTGTCAGCCCTGGCTGATCAGAGCTTCCCGGTATGCCCGGGGCACTCCAGGCTGTGCCCAGGTTTGAAGGTGCAGCACCCCCGGTTCAGAGTGCAGGGTTTAACGTCCTGTTTATCACTCCCAGGGACACATTTATTTTTGTGTCTGTCAGCTTCACAGACAAGTGCTGCATCAAGGAGGAACTCAAGGCCCATGGAAATCATAGGGAGAAGCGAAGCTTTTCTCCCTTCTATTTCTTTCTTTCTTTTTATTCATTTGGTTCATTTGTTTTGCAAGCTGAGGAAACCGATGCCATCAAGAAAATACTACATTTGTCATACATATAATGGATTTTCCTTCTGCTGTGCCTTAAAACTGCGTCTTATAAAAATTACCATTGTTTTCCTGTTGTAACAAAAATTATGGTATGCAGACATCCCACCCAAACAGTTGAACAGCCCTCAAACTGTTTACATCAGGCTCCTTTATACCTCAATCAAGCCATCCATTCCCTCAATGATTTCTCTGACATTACCCTCTTCATGCAACGCCAAAATCAGAAATTACCTTGCTGAGAAAGTATCAGCTTTCTTGAAAATAATTTCCAGGCCCTACCTATTAAGCATTGACAGCCAAATAATAGGAAACCACCAAGTGATTCCCTGCAAAATTCTTTTTGTGGCCGTGTTTGATGCTGACAATAGCATTACATTCCTAAATTACAGCAACCAACCTCAGGATTATATGCACCTGTGACTCAGAGAACCTGCCCTCCTTTAGAAGTGCTGCTCCTTGGAAATAAACCCTCTAGTAACCCACATCAAATCACAGGCAAGGCAATTTCCAGGCCTTTTTATCTTGACAGGAGGCTGGGACAAATTTTATAATGAAACACCCATGACTCCTGAATGACAGAAGTATATATTTTGCTTTATTTTGAATGGACAATCTGAAACTAATACATGTGAAAATGATGCAATGCTGAGAAAGAAATAAAAAAATAAAAATAACTCTCAATAATTTCAAAGAATCAGGCACTTAAATCCTGGCCAACACAAATTTTATTTAGGTTTTATGACTGATATTTATTCCTTTTGGAAGTCATGAGATTTTTTTCATTAAAGTGCCAAAGCCCAGAAATACTCCTTTTTCTTTATCCAAAGCTGTCATGTTTATGACCTTGTAAGTATTTGGCGATGTCAATTAGTGCTTCAAAAATGATGCCTTTCATCTTCAAATGGAACTGGGCCTAGAAACGGGCCAGACCTCTTAGCTCTTTCAACAGATGATAAACACACTGCAAGTAAAAAAATCCCAGCAGCTTTTTATGACTTTATAGATTAATGAGCATGCCAGGGCTTTCCAACCTATTTTGGTCCAATAACGTATCTGCTAAAGTTGACAAATAAAACCCGCATTTTGTATGTTCCAATTTCTACAGTACTAAAAAATATGTACAGATGCATCTGAGAAAAAATCCTGAAATGAGATGGTAGGAGGAAGTGTCAGATCATCAGCACAGTCTAAGCACTAGGGCCACAGATCATTAGGAACAGCCTTTTAGAGAGGAGACTGGAAAACACCTAAGACATCTCCACTTCCTTCAAAGGGAAGAATCTGTTCCTCTGCTTCAATACCTTCATCATATCAGTTCTGGAACCCATCACCAATCTCCCTTTGCTCTCTTCTGCCCAGGTGCTATGAATAAGCCCAGGAGCTGTAACTTTTCTGTAGTGGCGTAATGCGATTACTTCAGCAGAAGTCATTGCTCAGATCAATTCACAGACATTTTTTGTCAATTTGTATTTAGAGGAAAGAAGAATGTGTCCTGAGAGTCAATGACCAAATCTATCTGTTTCCTTCTCTCATTCCTTGTTCATGCTGTTGATTCCTCAAATGCAACTCCGAAAGTAACTCTCTAGTTTGAGGATACAAATACGATACCATAATAGGCTTTTTTTTTTGTGTACTCTGCTGGTTTCAGCCTTGCTGGGCTGGTGTGATGGCACATCACGGCCAACATAATTCACTCTGTCTCTCTCTCCTTGCTTGCAGACTACTCACAAAAGCCTCAGTCTGGCAGCTGCAATCCAGTTAAATTGTGTGTCAGCCCAAAATGTAAATTTTACAAGCTTAGTGAGTTTTCAAGCCTAAAGAACCAGGAGAATGTGATTTGGGTGCCAGGGAAAACCTGTCCTTTTATTCTGTTACAAACCATCAATGTTATGTACTCTGGGCATTGCTCTGATTTCCTAAGCATTCATGTCATAGTCTGCCATAATCAGAGCTTCATGCGCATCAGAAGTCTCTGCTTAGGTGGGAACAGACTTGAATCTCATTTACCAATGAAACATGACTCTATTTTAGAAATGTGTCCAGAGGTAAAAATGTGTTTCTGGAAAACAAAAAAATCACTGCTACAATTTTACATCTAGCAACTGAAGCCTTGTGTACCATCACAGTCATTTGCCAAAAGAATCTGAGGATCTTTAAAACAGCTTTTGCCACTGGACTGTGCTTGGACTGGTCAGCTATGTCATGTCCACATCAAAGAATCACCAGGCTGTTATCTGAAATGGTGACAAAAATATGCCAGCTCTCAGTACAAATCCTAGGGGAGGGGAAGAACAGCTTTCACAGAGAAGCTGGAAGAGCAAATCCCATATATTTCATCACTGCATATTTTGACTGTTTTCTAGCAACTGTTGTATTCCAATATTTATAATCTCTCTCTTTATGCAAGCATCTTATGTTTTATAATAAAACGAGTACATAAATTTCAGTTACCGTAGCAAAGCAAATTGTTGTATGTAATTAGTCATGTACAACATAAGGCGTAACTTGAAAAACAATTCGTGTTTATTCTTCCTCTGCTTAATCAATATTTTAAATATTTGTGGAAGCTGTACACCAACTTTGCAAATCACCACCTCGTAAGTGAGAGAAACAGAACAGACAACACAAATCCTGCAACCTACTGCAAATCATCAGCATCTGACAGGCTGCTGTTCAGGGAGCTACATTTTCTTGGCCCGTGAAAGAAAGAAGAATATAACATTTTACTTCTGAGCTGTTTCCCTTTATTCCTTCTTACAGTGCATTCCTCAGCCACACTGACTTGTTTTTCCTTTACCACAAGAATTTTCTTCTCTCTCCACTTGTTTTTAATGCTATTTAGTTAGCACTGATGCACAAAGTCAGTGGTGGCTACTTCTCCGCCTGCAATCCTTGCCTGACTTTCCAGAGAGGTTAACAAATGTTTGATCATCACTGTCTTCCCTCCCACTGCATAACCCGTGGCTAACCACAGTGGGATAAACTCTGGTAGCAAAAACACACAAGTCTTAAATACTAAAGGAGTGCTGTGAGAACAGGAGGCCACAATCACACCTCAGTTACACTATTTAAAGACTTAAAACTGCACAGATATCCCTGAGCTCAGCTAGAGAAAATTTTATCAAAACTGAAGACCGGTGTTTTTGTAAAATTTGTCATAGGTTTAACCTTGAGAATAACAAATCATTAAGTGTTGGGGGACTGAAGAATCAATTTATGTTCCAAGCAAAGGGTTTTTTAAATTAAGGCTGAAAAAAAAATTAGATATCGCCTGGTGGTGCACAGATTCTGTTGATGTATCAATCTTTTCAGGCATTTAAAAATAATATAGAGATGATAAAAGTAAATGTTCTATAACCAAAAAATCTCTTGGTAATAAAATTTCAAATTACAGTCCATGACAACACTTCTAAATTGAAGCTGTGATACAGGAGCTTTGATGGAGAAAATTGTACAAGTAACTCGCAAAATAATTCGGAAAAGCAACAAAGAATGAAGGTGCTGCTGAGATGAACAGAAAACATAGCTGGAATGGTGTGCAGCATCCTTAAATGAATTTCAGACTGTTTTATTGCCAATATCTTAAGCAGAGCTGTAATCTTATAAGGATTTCTTGGATAGTTTCCATCGACCAATAAATAACCTCACTACAGAAAAAAACCCCAAACCCCACCAAGTATAGAACCAGCTCTGAACTCAATCATCATACATGGCTGAGCTCAGAGCCTGACAGATTGATCCAAACACAGTTTATTGGCAAGATTTCCACCTTCCTATGGACTACTGGTAGAGGGGTTGAGGAAATATCTCTGACTCATCCCTCCAAACTGCGCTGCCTCTGGGTGTCAGTCTGTGGCCCAACCCTTTGGGTACAGAATCAGGGTAGAAAAACCGAATTGAGTAAAAGAGTTGAAACTTTGCTCATAGTGGCACAGAATGAGCAGAAAACCAAAAATCACTGCCTCTGGGTGCATCACTTTCCCTGTCAATATACTGGGTGTGCAGCATCAAACTATTTCTTAGAGGCGATGAGGCTTAAATAGTCTTTCTGATATTTTCTGGCAGACTCCAATAAAATGTGTTATAACAGTGCAAAGTATCATTTTGTTCAGCAAAAAAGCTTGGGAATAGACAGCTTTTCTGTTTAAATAACTCAGACCAAACATCCATAACCACTTAAAGGTGGCAGATCCACTCAGTGTGATTTGTACCAAAGCATCTGTGGTAAGAAGGTTACAGATACGCTTTGAGAATAAATTTCAAAGGTCTGAGAAGTATAATTAGTTCTAAAGTTCTCCTACACATTAATAATTAGTAATAAAAACCTTCTAAAGTCCTCCACAGAAAGTAAAAAGCTCTTCCAGAAGCATGAGAACATAGACCAAGCCCAACCCCCTCACAGCTAGTCTTACATATCCTAAGCTTCCCCTGATGATGATTTCATTTTTTTCTCTCCTTTCCAATGCTTTTTCTATTCATATCACGTAAGTCTGGCAAAGTCTTTAATCTTACATACATTTACATAATTTTAAAGACCATGGTTCAGCCAGATTAGGTAGACTAGTGGTCCTTAAAACAATTTATCTATAAACTCCCTGAACAATTCCATCATGCAGCAAGTCATACAGTCCAGTTACATGTCAGAGAGAAAAGAAGTTTTTTCCCCCATTTTGAATTTGTCACTTTAGGATTCAGTTAACCTTGAGCTGAAGGATGGGAACACGACCAATATCTGCCAATGCAGGTACCCAGAAGACAGATCCTGTCAAACAGACTTCGCTTCAGTCTTTGACAATACTATGGCTGTTTGATAATTCATAACTAAGGACGATGCCATGTATATGTATTTTTAATAACTACTGATTTAAGCACTTTGGCAAAAAAAGTCTGAAGCAATTATTGGCTATAAAGACATGGAAACAGAGGAAGGGAGCAGTTTTATCCCCAGGCAAAGGAATGGTGAGTCTGATGCTGAAAGGATGCATATGGTTTGGGTATCTAAGTTTTAGCACCCATATTTTCAAAGGGATACTGGTGAAGAATGGAGGGGATGCAAAAGATACAGAGTTATTTGAAGGCTACTGAAACTGGTCAATAGAAGGAAACAAGAGGAATCGCAAAAGGACTGAGAACAGACTAGTTGATTTACAAAAAAAAAAAAAAAACAAAGCAAACTTTTAACTGGGAAGATAACAAGCAAGAAGGAACCCAATCTGAAGGGCTACATATGGTAGCTCTCTGTGGTTCGAGACTGTCAAACCAGCTCTGGAAGATATACTAAAGCCAAAACTGGTACCTGCATGGGAGAAAGAGCCCTTTCTGACCCCAGTCTGGGGCAGCACTGGCGCCTGTACTTATCTCCTTGGACAAAAAGTCAAGGAGAACCAGGCTATCAATCTCCTGGCTTCACGGCACCTATCCAGTGTTCACCTCTTGTGTGGGGCACACCCTCGCCACTGAGTTTAATGACCTGCCATAGTGCTGGGGGAGGTCCAGCCTGCAGAAGGGCAGCTCAGCAACCAAATATCTCACTCCCAAAACAGAACTAACAAATCCAGCTGTTAGATGTCACCTATCCCCCATGACCTGGTACCCAATAAAATTACTGACACAAATTGTTGCAAAAGGTAGGCAGGCTGTGATCTCTCCATAGCTCAAGGCAACTAAGCACATGCTTGTTTATTGTTAAAGTATTGTTGCATTTTTAATTCTTATTTTTTATTTTTAAAAGAAACCAAGTAACCACATTGTTTTTCTAACTTGTGATCTCTTCAATATATAGATGCAATTTTTTGTGCCTAGCCATTAGCTGGATTTTTCCAGGGAAAAGCCTTGGCTGGTTACACTGCTGACCACAAGTGTAAGTCTGCTGTGTATGAGGGAGAGACACAGGCAGGCAGGGTGAACAGAAGTGTGCATGTGCACCTCATGTTTTTTGTGACACCATTTCACATTATTAGTAAGAAGCTTGCTAGGCACCATACCCTTACATCTCTGTTTATCCTACCTACCTACCTACCTACCTACCTACCTACCTACCTACCTCTCTTCTTCATATTTTTTCCCTATTCAATACATGCAAGTTTGAATTTTTAGTTAGAGCTCCTTAGTTGATTCACAGCAGCAGAAGCTGGGGCAAAAACTCTATGCATTTTTACACACTTATTTTATGGGAGATTACACAGGTGATTAACAGTTCTCAAAATAAAAAGTGTCTCCTGTTACCTCCATTCTTGTCTATTTATTGCTTTTGATCTATTCATGCCAAAACATTCTTACTAATGAAAGTCATCAGAAAATTGTCTAATAAGGTAATTTAGAAGACAGTTCACATCTAGCATATGATCAAAAGGCACTTAACTTGCTGTTCCTGCCTCCTCTCCCCCAATAAACACATGGTTTACTAGCACTGATAAGCTTCAAAATGGTTTTGAACATGTGGTAAAAGGGCTGATCAGCTCCAGACAATTGTTGGACTCTAAGCAGACCCAGGAACAAAGGTCATGATAAATGAAACCACTGCTTTAGCTCCAAAATTGCTTCAATCATCTCCAGACAAAGCATGATTGAAATGCATCTATCACTGGATAGCATCTGGAGAACACTAAAAATGTTTTGATCAGAATCTGAGTATCTTCTTCCAAATGATAATAATTTTAAGATGCCACGGCAAATTTTTACAACTACACTTTAGGATAATGTTTCCTTCTGTAGCATTGACCTTGTTTTTCTACAGTGTGAAAAAAATCAATATAATAATGGTACTGCAGCAAAATTTCAGCTTTCTCTTGGCTTACTTTAAATAACTTCATTGTCTCCTTTCCCTCTGTCTACATCTGCTGCATTTGGCACTTTCAGTTATTAAAATGAAACCAAGTTGAAAGAAAATGTTAAATATCATAAAAAGAAACCCAGCAGTGCTTCTGTTTCACTTTGCCAGCACTGTGGTCACCTTTACCATTTGCCAGGTTGTTCTGTTTCCAGCTGTTCTACTTGAATCTGCATGCAAAAGAAACCCCAGCTTTCTCCAAAAATACCAAATGTACTTTGCAGTTCTACAATGAGTTTGTTGTTTAGTTTTTTAAAGGAAAATGCACCCTCTTCCCTCCAATAATATATTGGAACAAAAAAGCCCAGTAGTTACTAGTGACTTCTGTTCTTTGGTGCTTAACGTTTTCTCACTCCTTTGTGTGCATTTTTGCACAAATGAGCGAGTCTGGTTAGAGCAGTTCCACAGATTAACTCCAACCTGCATTAAGAATGAGGCTTTGAGAACCTTACAGGAAACTATCAGCTAAAGGGAAAACACCATTCTGCCAAAATTATGACCTTTAGACACTTTCCGCTCCCTCTGGATAAGAACCACATCCAGTTGCTGTCAACCACAGCTCTGCCTTGGTCAACAGACAAGAAGAGCATTCCCAAAATGGGAAAAAGGGAGCATTAAGTTCCAGGGAAAGCCAAAGAAAGCCCAAACGTAGGCAGTGGTAAAAGGAAGGAAACATTTGCTCTGCCTGTGCCTCTCAGAAGCATGGAGACACTCAGTCTTGGAGCAAGAAAGACCTACTCTGGTGTATGTACAACACAGAAAAGAATTAAAAAGACACAGACTGCCCATATAAATTCATTTTCCTACTCTTGGCTATCCCATGAACGCAAGCCTTACAAAGGGACAGATGACGCTCCATCTCTAACAATTCTTCAAGTTATCAACCCCGTTTAAAAAAAAAAAAAAAAAGGCAAAACAATAAAAAAAATCTGGATTCTTACTTTGGTACTGGAAGCTGGGGAGGAGTTGGCCACCAGGCTGGTGATGACCTCGCTGTTGCCGGAGGTGCAGGCGGCGGTGGCGGGCGTGGGGAGGCGCGCGGGCACGATGGGCAGCGGCAGCAGGCCGGGCCGGGAGCTGCTGGTGGTGCTGGCGGCGCTGCTGCAGCTGGTGCTGCCCACATGGGTCCCGTTGGAGCTCCAGTCCCGGCGCTCCCAGCCCGCGCGGTAATCGCGCTCGAAGCGGCTGTGGTGCCGGGACATGGCGCTGGAGGGCAGCTGCGGCTCAGGGGGAACTCGAGAGCCTGCCTGGAAGGGTAAGGACACAGAGGAGTCAGGGATGAGGGCCCAGCACAGGGACTGTGCCCTGCAACCACCAGGCACCACCCTGTCGTGCCTTCTCTGCCTTAGGAGAGCACTGCTTCTCCTCTTTTCCCAGCAGAACAGCAAGACACTATTCACGGTGCCATAGTGAATATTGATCTAGAGCACAAATGAGATTTTAGACAAGTACAAGGAGACAGTGGAGAGCTCAGTCCCATAGACCTTCTGCAGAAACACCATCTACCTCTTCATCAAAATAACAAGCAAAAGCACACAAATTGTGAAAAGCCAAGTTAGAAGAAAGTCGTAACTCAATATTCTGACAACAGGAAAACATTCCCAGCAGCTCTATCTTTCCATTTTCTCAGTAGCCTTCAGATTTTTTCTGTAGCTTCTTTTCTATACCTCACACATGACGAAATATAGATGCTAAAGATCAAGGAGAAAAAAAATCTACCTGCTAAATCTACCCATTACTTCTCTATTTTCAAAACCAATACTGCTTCACACAGGCCCTTGTTTGCTAGACTCCTCACTGGAAGCTCCTCCAGGAATATTTCACTCTGTGACACCTCCCCACAGCGAGGATGCCCTACAGGAGGCAGGCCAAGATGTTCTGTCTCCTCTTGTGCTTCTGGCTAGACTTTAAACTCTTAATACACATAGGTGATCTATGACCAAGTTGTTCTATGATCACTCTGTCCTTATCACCCCTCAGTCTTTGTTATCTACAGATTGTATCTGCCAGGTGAGGGATGTCTAAATACAGTGTTGTGGGTCAAGACTCCCAACATCTAATCTTACTTCTGATAATTATATGTTACATAGCCCAGAGCAGTTACTGAAGTCTTCCTGGCAAGGTCTCCTAATGTGCAGAATGGTGGCAATAATGCTATTTTCCCAGCAGAGCTCTGAATAAGTGAAAGTTTACAGCGTTTGCAATAGAAGAAACAGTATAAATAAATTCTAAATGTATTTATTTCCATAAATAAATAATGAGTATCTAGGTCACTGCAGCACCTGATTTATTTTATTTGCATCACACAATCTACTAAGTTCTTTGTAATAATGACATCAGGTCAGTGGAAGCAATGTTGTTTCACAAATTCTTAGATACAAAAATGGATGGTAAGAATATCTGTTTATAAAGATTGTGGAGGGAGCCAGAACTAAACTCACCCAGAAACTTTAAGGCAAGAAACTTTTTAAGAGAGATAAAAAACTTAGAAGTGTTCTAAAACAGTGTGCCTATCGCCAACATTAGTTATTCACCTGGTAGAAATTAAAAAGGCAAAGAAAACCAATCATTATGCCTGAAGGATGAAAGATTCGCCTGGTTCACTAGAGAGCTGAGAGTAGCTGAGAGCTGTTTCACTAGCTGAGACAAAGAATACTCTTCCTCAGTTAAAAATTCAATAATATAAATGTATATTACCTAACGAAATCTCCCAATAAGCTGTGTATCTGATGTCCCTCTCCAAGAATGAGCACCTCCAGCAAGAACCTACACTGGAGACCACACCATAGTGTAGTTGGTATTGACCAAAAAATTAACATTCTTCTTAACCCAACTATTTTCTTCTCTAATAGAATGTGATGCAATGTTTGCCTTAATGATTTGAGGATGGATGGTTCTGGTATTAGATTCCTCTGTCTTTCATTTTTTTTGTAGCCATCTGATACTTTCATTCAGAAAGCTAATTCTGTATTTTCCAGAGGACCATGTGAGCTCAGCTGTAAAATGACCACAGGAAAACCCAGAGACACCAGTGCTGTGAAAGCTGCTGTAATGGAAAAAGAACCTTTTCTTTTAGTAGAGGTGAAGAAAGCAAACTTTTTCTCCAGTGAATACTATCTCAGAATAAATTCAGTACTTAAACACAGTGTCTTTAAAGGTTAGAAATTCCACAGGTATATAACCACTCTTTCATTTGTTTTATAACCATTTTGCTAAGTCAGGCAAAAAAGGAGCCTGCAAACTGCAAGCTGCAATTTCAAAATATCCTTTATTATTCCTTGCCTTCAAAAGAATTTCTTTTTAATCCCAACAGCCTCCACTGCTGTATGAAGCTATCTTTTGTGACTGTTTGGATGGTGGCTGTCAACTGAATGCCCTTCTCCTCTCGAGCCCGAGGATCTCCATTAGCTGTATTAGTGTACTCCTTGACAAGGCAATCAGGGAGAACCAAATCACATCTCCCCCACCCACCCACCCACACTCCTGAGCACATCTGACATTTCATTCAGCGGAGAGCAGCGGCACACATGCACACAAGTCAATAGCAAGCAGTTTTTGCCACACGATCCCAGGCACCCTGCCCCCAGCAATTCTTCTCTCAGATGAGACTGACAGGCAAGCACGTCAATAACAAGCAGGAAGAAAGCCTGTGACTAAGCCACGCATTAAGAAGTTTACTTAAAACCCAACACCCTCTTCATGAGCAATTCACTTCTCAGTCCAGCTACTGTACTTCATATTTCCAACGAAAAAATAAAAGCTGGGGCTAAACATCAGAACAGTCTTCTTTTTTTTTTCTTCTTCTTTTTTCCCCCCCAATACATTGCATTAATTATACACAACTTGTTTCAAGATGTCATTTTTGTCTGGGTACAAAGTTACTTGACAGTGACAAGATGTGCAGAAAAACCGGAGGGGATAACTATCTAATAAATGAGTATTCAACTGCTAGTGCTTGCTATTTAAAATTAGAAAGAATAGAAAACATTTTCATAAATAGCTGCTGGGTGAGGTAAGAAATGGGTTGTGAACAGACTAGCTAATTTTTAAGTGTATTTTTAGATCCAGAGTTTATGCTTTGTCTAGACTATTGATGTTGAGGATCACAATCATAATAATAATGCTTTAAACACATTCTGTACTCATAAGAAAAAACTTCTCCAGCAGTGTGTCCCAAGTCAAGTGTAATCATCACATTCCTCTGCACAGAACTTGTCACAGGGCAGCATAAACCATCTTGAGAAACAGCAGAGACGGAGGCCAGTGGGAACCTCACTCAAACAGCAGGGAGGGCAGCAGTCGCTGCAGTCAGAGATCACAGAATCCTTAAGGTTGAGAAAGATCTCTAAGATCATCAAGTCCAGCCACAACCCTAACCCTGTCACTACCATTTCCACAAGATCTGATTTTAGGCTACAATTTTCCAGACATGTTCTTTGACATTTTATTCACTAAAAATAAACTAAACAAAATAAAACAAAAAGAACCCTTTTTGAGGGTTCTTTCTGTTTCTCCTTCTCTCTGTCCCTTTGCAGAGACAGAGAGGAGAAACATCAATGCCTAATACTTACGAACATCAGCATCAATAGTTACAATTAATTAATGTATTTTTACCTTTTTAAGGGAAGTTTTCCTCAACATTCATGTGTAGACATTTTCTCTTACCTAGTTTTAGACCCCTCTAAACAGCACAGAGGAAGAGAAAGAAGATTGTTACCTTGTTTTTGAGACACTGCACCAGCTAAGCCCTGGCTAATTACAGATCTACCAACCTCAGTTGTGGGGTTGATTTTTCAGCTAGCATGATGCTCCACACTGTCACATGCAGGAGCCAGTAGTAGAGCAGATAAGCTTTGAGCTATCTCAGACATGTCTACCCTACATCAGAGCCATAAATGCAGGATGTAGAGAGCCAGCAGGAGAGAGAATGTATGATTTGTGCATCTCAGACTCGTAGTCCATGAGGAGGCACACTACACCCTGTTATTGCTGAAAATCCCTCTGTACACCCAATTCAGCTGACACACTCTCTGGAGAAGGTGGTGAAGTCAGAGAGACAGGCTTTCCCTCACTCTCTACTCAAGATGTAATCACTGGAGTAGCTGAGTGTCTTTAATCTCTACTAGAAAGGAAACGCGTTCCCGTTTGTCACATAGAATCAAAGGATTTTATTGTGCAGCCAAAAGGAACAAAAACTCTCTTAGAGGGAAAAAAATCCCCCACCCTACTAAAGAGAGAGGAGAAAAGAGAAAGAAGCCCATAGCAGTTACTGGATAAACTGATAAATTCAAAGCAAAAAAAAGAGATGAAATTGGTATGAAGGGAGGGCTGTGGAAAGGACTATACGCTAAAGAAGAGAGATCGGGCAACCAGAGGTAAATACAAATCCCATGACAAATGTAAAATGAGATTTAGTGATATGGCAAGGCAAGAAGCCCCCCAGACTGCATCACTGTGCATGTGCTGCAAAAAGATTGCCAGAACAGCCCACTTTGTTTCAGACAGGGGTTATGCAGGAGCCAGGCATAAGGATTATACATGCACCTGAGCCCTTCCCCCATCATTTAGTTTCAGAGAAAGATGGGTGTAGGAGGGTAGACCAAGAGAGGGTAACAGACTGATGAAACAATACCAAACACCTTCTGAGGGATGGGACAAGGCAGAACATGCAATGCACAGGTGAGAGAGACCATAAAAAGAAGTTACTTTAAACCTATCCCTCTCAAGGCAAAGTAGAATGTGAATGTACCCCTGCTAGAGAACATAACTTTTTCTTACAACTAGGAAATTTGGACATATCTCATACTAACAGCTTTCTCAAAAACAATATTAAAGAAAGTTTTTTGGCAAAATGAGAGTGTCTTTGTGACTCAAATGTAGAGCACTTACACAGATGACAACATCTTGCCTCCAGATTTACCCTGAACACTTTGGCCATTTGGAAATCCTCCAGCCTTCTTAGCACAAAACCACCTTCCTCCTTGTCCTCATTTTTCACCACATCTCTTATGCAAGCTCATTTGTTCCTCATTTCCCCAGCTTACACACACACACACACACACACAAAGGAAAGGAAAAGGCCAGCAGCGTGTGAGATAGGAGCGTGCTGTCCTCAGGGCTCTTAGCAGGTTTCAAACAGATCATTGCTGCAGATTTATTAAACTCAAGTGCTTAACATTTCATTTTATGCTCGATACATTTAAACACAGCCCTTCTTCCCCCAAGCCCAGAACACTCACTGTTCTGCAGAAAAAATGCTTCCTATTCATGTTCCTCTAAATGACAGTCCGGGCTCGAGCCTTGGAGCAGCTCTTTCCCTGCTTTCCACGCTTATCTAGTCAAGGTCTCCTTAAAGTGTCTGTCCCCACAGATATAAATATAAGGAAAAACAGGCTTTCAGCCAGTCTGAAGCTAGAGAATCAGATTTCTTAGACTATTAGTCAACTTCATTAAGTGACTTCAAAAATAAAGGTCAAGCTTTTAATTTAAATTTTTCCTGGGTAAGCATTTGTTTCTAAATTTACCTTTTAAATAATAACATTACAGAAACATGATAGGCGAGAGATGTTGGGAGACAGTGACGGAAGTGGAGACATGGTCATTAGGGAAATGGCAGAAAAGGAGAAAGAAAGAACCTGAAGCTTTAAAATAGCAGCTAAATAATCTTACGTGTTTTCAGACAGGATAAATGGAAGTACAGGTAAAATAGCCCATCAGAGAGCTTTAAAAGCATTTAAGTGCATGTAATGCTTTTTTTTTTTATGCCACACATTAAAAAAAAAAAAAAAAAAAAAAAAAGGAAGAGAGATTTGCTGGAATCAGATCTAGCATGGAGCACTGTAACTGATAAAAAGGAAGATGTCTAAGTACCTAAGCTTGAATGATTTCACATATATGCTGCAGGGGAAATGTTACGGCATGCAGTTTTATCAGAGCCTACCGACACAACAACCTCTCCCCAGGCACAGGTCTGCAGATGTAATTTATGCACATGGCACCAAAATCACATTGAAATATATCAGCCTTTCCATAAATTCTGGATATAACTCAATCATCAGGTCATATATGTACACATCTTCAAGAAAATCAAAATCAAACAAAGTACTAGCAGTCCTGGCAGCTTCAGGAGCAACTCTTCAGCAATGTGTCAAGCATAAGGTTTTATTCAAGCTCACCATTTTTATAACCTACAAAGACTTTCTTAGACACATACAGAACCATTGTTAAAAGCCTACATGGATCTGACTAATCGATTTTCACAATTTTTACTGAACTACTTTTTTTTCCTGTTTGGGTGACTTCAATGAAAGAACTCTGTTAGACAAGTGCAGAAAGAATGCAATCAAGAGATTCTGTAAAGCTGAACTACAAGCAGCTGTGAAGAAAGATAAGATCCAGAAATATTTGAGAGGCAAGGAAACAACTTTATTATCTAGCAAGGTCTACTTTTGTAAACCCCTGATTTAGTCTTGTAAACAGTTGTAAAGCTCTTGTAAAATCCAAGACAAGGCAGAGAGACTTGAGCTGCTTTGCTGCAATCAGATCTTAAAGAAAAAAAAAAAGAAGAAAAAAAAAAGCCCAAATCCTAACCCTGTAAGTGATAAAGGAGCAGTAGATTAAAGAGATTATATAGGATTTAATTTTCCAAATATATGCTGGAGGTGGTGATGCTTTGGGACATATTACAAAAAAAATTTGAGCATGAACACAACAGTGTCTTCTCAGCAGAAAGCTCACTATGAAAGAAACAAAAATGATATTTTTGCTTTGCTATCTCAAAATATTGTAAGTAAAAAGATAAACTAGACCATCCAAGTAAAAAAGAAAAACCCAATCATGATGCAAGTGAAATCATACCTTGGAGTTTCTTTCCTTCACAGGTGACAGAATATAACCTTCATAAATCAGGAGTTACTAAAAAATCTCCAAGTGTATGGTTTGTTACTAAGCTTCTCGGACATTCATCTTCACTGTGATCATTTCCTGTCTGTAGTAATTTGCTTTTCAGCCACTAATATTTTTACAGTCTGAGCAGATTGTGTAACACATCCTTCAATTCATGGATCCTGAGCACTGGCAGAGTGAGAAAAGCTCCCAAAGGTTCAGGGTGGTCCTGATGCTCACACTGCTGGAAGAGAAGGTGAAGACGAGTCCCGTCTTGAATCCTGTTGCTTGCCAAACCTGGACACATACAAACTCATGAAGTTTACACCAGGTGCAGGGGTCTCCTTCTGCAGATGCTCCTGATCAAACAAGTTTCTTGGACTATTCTAGAAGGCCTCCATCCTCAGATGTACTTATCATCAATTGTAAATTGATAGAAAATAAGTCAAAATATACCGGTTTGGGATACGTATTTGGGTAAAATTCCTAACTCTAGGAGAAAACAACTCAATCTATTTCTCTCTCTTCAAGCATCTGTTGGAAAGATCTCATAGTTGATATGGTTCTCCTCCATGGCATTGCTGCAAACCATCCCCACAACCTTACAAAAAAACTCAGCACAAAATTCAACCCTCACCACTCTCCAGCCCTCAAAATAAATTCTAGATGCCACTTGCTGCAGATTCTTGGTCGTTCCAAGGACCTTCTACAGCAACAAGACTGGAATTTTATGCAGAAGTTTCATAAATTAAAATCCAACAGAACTTTACACAAAAGGAAAATAACTTCCTCAGATGTCTCTGCAGGGTCCAGGGTAGCTGGCAGTGTCTGGAACCCAGCCTTGTTAAAAACGGAGAGAGAGAAAAACGATGTCCCTCTGTAACACTCCTGCTTGCAAAACACTGTCTTCCCTAATTAAATTATCTCATTAGCATGAAAAACAAACGAAAGGAAACCAAATGCCAAGAGCTGCCGTGTTAAAGGCCAGTTCGGTGCAGGGTTTGTGCAGCAAGACTCGCACGGCAGAGCCGGTGGCCAGCACCTTGGCACGGGGGCTGGCAGGATGACAACTGGTGGCCAGGGTCCAGGGGTGCCTGCTGGGGACAGGTGGAGAGGGGAGACAGGGACACGACTGGATTTCTTCTGGGGAAATGGGCCATCTTCTCAAAATGTGTGAAGTGGCTGCCAAGACCTGACATACCTAATCTTGCCTAAGACTTCATGGTTAATAAAGCAGAAATGTAGAATAAGCTACTGTCAGTGTTGCCAAATGTCACAAAATAAATCTCACAAAATTTAATTAGCAGGATTTTGGCTCTTTTGGGGATGGTTTCCTAGGTGGGGGGGGGGGGGTGGGGGGGTGGGAGGAGAAGGGGACTAGGTCTTCAAATTACATTTTGGACAAGGCAGAAGAAATTTCCTTTTGTTTACTGCTGTTCTCAATTTTCCAGACCCTAAAGGAAGACTGATCAACCAGTCAAAACTATTACAGGAGAAAGCTGTCTGCCCAGGTAAGGGTTAAATGCAGTGTATTTTACAGCGTAAGGTATCTGGATCGCTTGCAGTGCTGCAAAATCCTGTAATAAAGAAAACGTACTTCAAATTTCCCTCTTAGAGGATATTTTTGGGTCATCCCACCCCATCACTGTTCACATTTAAAAAGCTTCAGCCAGCACCAGGTGAAGTAATAAATTTTCTCTTTCAGGACTGATGTTCCTCTGACCACACAGAATCTTCTGACACACATTTTGTTAAAAGGAGACATGTATCACTCCCCCAAATCAAGAGCACATGTACACTTACAGCACAAAACAGTCCCTAACCGTCTGGTATATAAAAAGAGGTTATTCTATGAAAATTGCCTCAGGAAAAAAAATAAAATAAACATTAAATCATAGAATCAGAGTCATTTAGGTTGCAAAAGACCTCTACGATCACCAAGTCCAACCATTAAACAATGCCAAGTCCGCCACTAAGCCCCAAGTGCCACATCTACATGTTGTAAATGTAAAATGTTTTTTACATTTACTGAACATTAGACTAGCACAGTCCATAGTGACAGGCATCCAAAGACCTTCAAGGCTTTAACATGATTTGTAGCATCTGAGGTATGAAGGTGCAGTTATCTCAATCTTCCAGTAAATAAGTGAATTCCCAGAGAAAACACAGCATCTCTGACCCACAGAGAATAACTAATTTTTCCAATTTCTGGTGCCCTAAATGTGTGACTGCCGCTAGCCTCCATTCAGAAAGCTTGCTCTTCACTTCAGGAGACACCTGTATTCTTGCTCTTCTTTCAGAGATAATGGAGAGTCTGGAGAGGAATTTCTCTGCGTATTTCTGTACTTCCATCTTTTTGCTTAATGGCACGGGTACTATTAGTACCAGTCCATCAGCACCCAGCACCCTTTTATCTGGCTGGAAATACTGGGCAGACACCTGGGGCTTTTGGATCAAAACATTCCCATCACAGTGCATGGCACTGGAGTTGGCCAGAGCCCACGTTATCTGTCCATCTGCAGTCACAGCTCATCACCTCTCGTGGCCTAACCATGTTTCATAAAATGGACCGACTTTATTTTCAGCTGGTTCAATAGAGTAAGTATCACTTACATCCACTTGCTATTTATGTTTTGTTTTGAAAGGCGATGCGTCAAGAGCCAGAGGGACAGTGCCACCATGCTAATGAATTAATACCACAGCAGTATCAAAGTTAGCTGCCTCTCTGCTTGCTCCTCTGCCTGTTATAAGCTATTTCTGTTACCATTTCTTCCACCACCCTTTCTTGCATCTCATTTAAATTTGGCCCAAGTGACTCATGTTTTATCTTTTCGGCTGCTGGATGAAGACTGCTTGCTGAATGCAGGAAATCAGCAGCCCACCTTTTCTAGGCCAGAGGTCTGCAGCTTTTAATTAGCTGCTTTAGAAGTAACAGGATCAAATAATAAACAGATCATGAACCACTCACCATATCCCTCTCAAGATATGTTAGGTGATGTAGAACCTTTCAATACTACAGAGAAATCAAATCATGTTTCCCAAGCACCTACTTAAATAAGCATTTAAGAATACCAAGAATCTAGTTAAAAATATAAGTTGAATACTGCTAGATTTGCAAGCACTGGCCAAAATGTTTTGCATTTTATTCTGAATAGCAATAATTCATTTTCATTCCACCAAAGCTGTCAAAAACTCTATATGCAGTCTTGTACCAAGGCTGTTATATACATGCCAAATGCCTGTATAGCAAACATCTGGACTTGCTTCTGTTCCAGGATTTGCCAAACATAAGTCTATCTATTGTTTTTTCTTGAGACTTTTGTTTTTTTCTCTCACTGCTGTGCCTTGGGTCGTTTTTCTTAAAATGAAATCATTAAAACAGGCAGAAAGAGCGGAGGAAGGAGGAGTAAGAAGAGCTCTAGCATCTGAGTAATCTTCCAGTGGGACTAATTTTACTAAGTATTTGTGCTACTGCTACCAGTCAATCACTACAAGTATTATTGAGAAGCTAACAAAAATAAAAATTAAACCACATTTAGTAAAGTATATTGGCAGAGAGAAAAGGAAAAACACATATGCTGTTCTATAAACTAGAAGCTCCATTTACTGAAACGTCCTCAATATCAATATAAAATGTATTAACATAAAAACCCAACTTGCTCTTCCCTGATTTTGCATTCATTTTACATCCGTACTTCTCCGAGGCAACAGATCAGAATGGTGCATTGCCTTCCCCTCAGGCCAAATGTAATAAACAGGCAGGTGTAATATAAGGCTGCAGTGTCTCAGCTCTCCTCCCCAACAATTGATCTTCCAGCCCAACGCTGTAATTCCGTCTTGGTAGCTCCCTTCACATGCCTCACTCCTGATCGGTCAATTATTTCAAATCAAGCAGAATTAAAGTGTTATTTTTGTGAGGGAGGATGATATTCACCAGTGACCAACGTGAAACTAATAAACTAATTTCCCTTTACTGCCTCGGGCAAAACAGAAAAATCCAGGTCTATGGGAGAAAGACAGCAGCTGTTTCATCAGTCTGTTGCCCAAATGTATTTGCCATTTACTATCTTTAAATTGAATTTTTGCTCACAGGACAATTTTGGGAACAGAAGACAACAAAAAGAAAACAACAAAAAAGGCAGTGGTGAGGATGTATGACTGTTCAAGACAGAGCTGAGAGGAGGGGACAGCACTCTCCTGTTCTCTGAAACAGAGCATATTCCTCCTGTCAGTAGCAAACTTATCCAGTAGATGTCAACACCAGCAAAAAATATGTGTAAAGCCAACCTTAACAGCAATAGTACTCACTTCAATTTACAGCAGCGCATCGGGGGACAGTTTAATATTTGGAAGCACTGCATATTTATTTGCTACCATCCCATCCCTGCATCTTCTTGAACGGATCTGGCCTGGCTCATCTGTCCATAAACATGCGTAGAGCAAAATAATTTGTTTTTTGCTTTTAGAATAATTTTGTCTGGTCTGCTGAAAAATTGCTGATGAGTATGTGATTACTTTCGGATTGGATCGGATGAAATTTTTCTGAGGGGGCACAGGGAGTAGGGGGGACAAATACTGTGCAGTGCAAAGCACCTACTAGGAGTAAAATCTTCATAGTTACTAAATATAATCTGAAGAGGTCTGTTCCCTTCTGACCTGCCACTTGCGTGGTTAAGCAATGCAATGATTTCATGGATTTTGCTCTTTCCTCAAGAAGCTTCTCAGCCTACAAGAGTGACCTGTGATTCCCAGGCTGACCCCAGGTCAACAGATACTTGTTGTTCCTGTGAGGTTTTTTGTTTTGCAGTACACCAAGGACAGTCTGTTGTAAGCCTTTTAGTGCTATTATCACTCAAAAGACTGCATTTGCTGACAAGTTTTAACCATGCAAAAACACAAGGCCATTGCTGTTGACACTTTTAAATCTACTATTAAGATCTTACTGTTTGAACAGCTTGTGTGTAGAATCTGAAGTACAGATTTCTGTTTCCTTTTTGTTTATTTTTAGATAAACCTTGTGTTTCTACTCTGCAATGTTTGCATTTGGCTGCTGAGCATGCAGTAACTGCATACATTATATGCATTGCTTAGAGACACTGCCTCACAGCCCATCAGGTTTTTGGAATAGATGAAAAGGGAAGGGAAATAACAGATCATTTTCCTGATTGATTAATCTTTCTTCACGTTGCCATTTCCCCATACACATAAGAAGGATAACCAAAAGTATGTTGTGACATCTAATAGTGAGCTGTTGAAACAAATTATTTTACTACTGCTACAAAAACTTACTATGGAGTTTGTTTTCAGAGATCCAAAACATAACAAGGAGACATAAATGAAAATATTACAGAGACATCACTGTGAGCATTTATTCCTCACATGCAAAACCTTACAGCTTTTATGGGAAGCATCCATCCAATGATGCTGTTGCAGTTTAACTAATCAGTCTAGCTTAAAACTCAGGCTGTCTGCGAAGGCACAAACAGTGGTCAAAGGCTGACACTGAGAATTACCATAATCTAAGCAATTCTTAGGCATCAACAGAAGCAGGCAAGGGAAGATCAGGCACATGTACTGCACTCCCAGTAAATAATCCCAATAGATGATGGCACTTGAGAGAACAAAGTCAGAGCTCTGGACACCAGGGGAAAACATCAAATACCAAATCCAGCCCCATGAGGCACGAGGTGCCAGCAGCACACCCCGCTTTGGGAAGCCACGTCCTGCTCCACAGCTCTGGGTGCCAGCATGCACTACCCAAGACAGAGCCATAAATAGTTTGGAGATAAGACGCATATCTTATGAGGCACACCGCAGCTTCACAGCCAGGGATGAGCAATTCTTTTAATTACCGTCAGCATTTTCTCTGAATCCCCGTCTCAAAGAAGAGATGGAAACTTTTGATTTGCTGTGACACCTTGATTGCTGCACGGATGAGTCACCACACCACTCCTGTAAGTCTTAAAAATTTATAGATTTTTAGGCCAAAAAGCGCAGGAGGCTGTTACAATTGCTCTGCTCTCCTGGCTCCTCCAGCAGCCTGCCTGCCGGGCACAAACAGGGACCAGCAATGTCGTACATAAAATTATAACACATGCCTAAGCTTGCCTGCGAGCACCACAACAGTTCCATCTCAAAAAAAAGGGAAAAAAATGTAAAATTATTGATCACTGAATGTACACTCATGTATCTCTTAACACCTTTCTTCCTTGCAGTTTCTCTGACCAGGAGAAGCTGCAGGGATTCTATAAGGGGGAGGCAGGGGTGGCCCTGTGCTGCCCACAGCCAGCTCCCTGTCCCCACTGCAGGGAACCACAGAGCCCTGCAGCCAAACTGGTGGTGCCTCTGTGAAACATTCCTAAGAAAAGGGCAAGAACACTGCACAGGCAGTGAGGATTAAGGAAAAAAAGTGTAAGAAACAGTCCTGCTGACACCAAGATCAAAGAGAGAGGAGGAGGAGAAGGTGCTCTCAGTACTGGAGCAGGGGTGACCCTGCTGCCCATGGAGATGACCATAATGGAAGCTGACCATAGGACCCTCACAGAATGGTTTAGGTTGGAATTGACCTCAAAGATCCTCTATTTCCAACACCTCTTGCCACGGACAGGGACACCTTCCACTAGACCAGGTTGCTCCAATCCCCATCCAACCTTGAACCCTTGTAGGATGGAGCATCCACAGCTTCTCTGGGCAAACTGTGCCAGTGTCTCTCCATCTTCACAATAAAGAATCTCTTCCTAATATCCAATCTAAACCTCTTTTATTTTAAAGTCATTACTCCCTGTCCTATTACTATGCCCCTGCAAGAAGTCCACCTCCAGCATTGGTTTTTTTCCCCCCATGTATCCACACTACAGCCCATGGAAGACCTCTCCTTATGGAGAGGTATCCACTCTGAAGCAGGATTCAGGCAGGAGCTGCAGCCTGTGGAGGAGGATCCATCCTGGAAGAGATTTATCTGGAGGAACTGCAGCTCTGCCAATATTTAAGTTTTTCCCACAGTCTCCCAGGGAAGTTCACGCATTCATCCTCTGTAGAGGTAGAGAGGAGGGACAGAAAGGACTGAGTATTTCTGTATCTGCAATATATTAGTGTATTTATGAAAGAAACCATGGGGAAGACCTTCTACATAATTTTAAATGCTGAGGTTTGCTTAATTTCATGCTTTGAAGACATGTGCATTCCCAGTTTCATTCATTTTTTCCCCCATGCATTCTATTATTATCTTTTTGCCTATCTACTTGTAAACAATTTCTAAGATGATGAAAGTGAACGAGCTGCTTGGAATGATCTTCACAGATGGAGTGCTCTTCCAGTTGCTTTCCTGAATAAAGTACATATCCATACCATTTCCTTGATCTTCTAGGTAAGTAATCACATCCACTGAGGATGGATTAGACATACACTTCGAAATAATGCCTGTCTATAACTAGATGTCTTATTTCTCAGCATTCCCATAACGGCCCCATTGCATGCTTGATTACTGCGGCCAGGCTAAACAGAGCCATTTGTTGAGAACTTTCCCTTCTTTTCTTCTTTATTAGCAGGAAAGTCCAACTTGCTGAATCCTATGATGTTCTGAAAGTATTTTCAATGTTCTTGAAGACTGCCCCTGCTAATTCTTTAGAGACAGACTCTCCAGCACATTTTGTAAAAAATTCTTAATACTCAATTTTGCAAGATGTCCTTTCTTCTCCTGCTTTGGTCTTCATTTGTAAAGTTACAGTATCTAGCAAATTTTTCCCGCACAAAGTTACCCAGTTCATTGTATTTTAAGACAATGATAAGCATTTTTGTGGCACTCTGTGTCTTCAAAGCACTTTACAAACATTAAATATTTAATGCTTATGGTATCCCTCTTACTCTCAACCCCATTTTACAGGTAGGGAAAGAGACTCACAGGTTAAGTGATTTTGTTTCAAGTCACATCACAAGTTACTGACAGATGTGAGACCAGAATATATGAGCTCAGATTTCTAGTTCCGTACTCAATACTAGACCAGCCTTGTTCTTTCACTTAAAATAATATAAATAATAATGAGAATCCTTGCTCTTGTTCAGAGAGAAGGTAGCTCTTCGGAGGTTCTAAATACAACAACAACAACAGCAACACAGGAAAAGGACCCCAAAATTATCCAGGAGGGCAGCTACCAGCTTCATAACCCTACCCAGAAGCTTTTTCTTCCTTTTCCAGTGTTTTAGAGGGAAACCCACAATTGAACATTATCAGGAAAGGCCATGTTTCAGGCATTTATATATAGCCAAATGCACACACACACACTCTCAACCACTGCCTAAACCAAGAACAGAGACCTTCCAGCCAGAGAAGAATTTGCAATTTAAAAACTGAAGTACATTTCAAAATGGCATCACTAAAGAGCTTTGGTATTTGATAAGAAGATTACAGTACATTCAATTGCATACAGCAAAAGCCTTTTAAAATAAAGTACAGGAATAGTGAAGCCAGGCATTTGCAACTAGATAACACGGAGCTAATCGGGCAGTGTGAAAGGTGTGCCCTGCTGCAGGGAGTGTGCAGGAGCCAGGCAGCTTTTGGAACTCAAATAATGAGGGGGTTTTTTTTTAGCTTTAACATTTTTCATAATCTAAGCAGGAGGTCTAAACACAGGCTGTATGCAACACTAACTGTATTTCCCTTTAACAGGCTCCTATGGGAACAAATGTTCAGTGTCAGGCTGGTACTATACGTCCATTTAATTGAGCTGAGAGAACTCTACTGCCCTCGAAGAAAGCTCATCTCTTCTCTCCGTGGATGTGACTATAGAGCTAGCAGATAATATCTCACTCATTATTTATACAACCACGTAATTATCTCCCAGAGACTCCCCATTTTGTAGAAGTTTCTTTTTTGGAAACATCATCTGTTGGCTGAATGGAAAGTCAAATCCAGCCACAGATACTGACATTGAGTGCCAGAGCATCCTCTGCTAACATACGTGAGAAACAGCACAGGGAGTCTGCAGTACCACTCACATGGGGGATGTGCTCCTGGCATTACACTGGATCTCTTTTAATTCCTTTGCAAAATGCAGGCACATGTGCAAGATCAACAGTACACAAAACACACTCAGAATTTTAGAGAAACATGGTAATGGTAGGAGCCAAACATAAACAAAAAATGTATCTGCATATTGCACAATTGCGTCCACTGTGTCCTTGGGTTCTGTCTCACTGTTTACACTGCTCCGGTGCCACCATAACCAAACACCCTTGATACTTGTTTAAAACTGACAAAATCTTCTGAGGTCAAGAAAGTTATTATCCCTCCTGTTCAGCTGGTGAGATAAGGATGGAAAAAATATGGACCAAAACTAGAAGATGCCCTCAGGGAGAGAGAGCAGAGGTCAGACATTATATCCAATTCAAACATGTGCAAAACCCCTCTAGGCTTATGTACCTGAGAATCAGCAGGATGCCACATTATTGCTAACAAAGCTATTTTAGGTGCCCAATGTCCTGCGGTTGCTTAAACCAAAGGGAACACCATTTGCCCATTTATCACTGCAGGATTGCTGGAAATTCCCAAATGAGGTACCACTGCCCAAATCCGCTGGTGTCATGTCACTCCAAAACACAGGGATGCTTTGAGTTGAGCACCAAGGGGAGGTAATGCATTGTGACTCATCCTGCTGAGGGGTCTGGCTTCCAGCTTTGGCTCCCTATATAACTGAAGCACAAGGCATTACAGAAATCTGCTGGGCTTAGAGTTTCCATGCCAGAAACCGGATGCTGATGAGCCCAGCATGGCCATGCTCAGCACTGGGGCTGAGCAGTCTTTAAGGTGATGCTGCTGGCTTTTAACTCCAGCTTTAGACCCAAGACAAGGAGTGGGTACAATCCTCTGCTCTTTCAGATGTCCAATGTCACTCCAGGTTCAGCTCAACAGAGCACCAGAGTTCGCTGGAGAGACATGAGAAAAACAACCAAGGACATGGAAAATGAACACCACATCCCCATCATGTTCTAACAGAGCTTTTGGGCAGGCTTAACCAACACCCACATCTCAGCCAAAGCTCATGAAAGAGGGCACTGGTGTTTTTGCAGTTCAGCAAGCCTGCCACTACCTTCCTCAGGCAACCCCATGCTCAGCTACTACATGAGGTACAGGTTTCTGCCTTCCTGCTTCGATGGAGGCTGGTTTGTTTTTTTCTTTTTTCCCCATTTAATTTTGAAGATTATAGGATTTACACTTATTCTAGTAAAATATTTTGTAGCACTGCCATGAAAGAGCAGAGTGGAGGCAACACACACATATTATGAAAGCTCTGGCATTATAAATGTAGCTTTTCTCTTATAAATTACATTGACCAGCTAAAGTACAGGTTACAGTAAAGTCTGCACAAAGTCATATTGTGGCAGTAATGCACATATGGAAGAAAAAAGAATCAACCATTTTCTTGTGCATTTTAAAACACCTAGAAAAATGGCCAAGATTGAATTCCTCGTGGAGGGAAAGCCAAACCTTACTCATGAAGCCACTGCGGTTTTGGTTTTTTCTAATGAGAAAAACAACCACACAGTTGTCACAACTAGGGAAATACCACACACCACTGGATTAAAGTCCTTTTCAGGAATGTACAAAACACAGTTTGCTATTACTGCCTTTTTTTAATCTTGAGCCACTTGCCTTTCTGAAGCAGCCAAGGAAACAGCAATCATACTTGTTGGCCCTACAAGCTCTCTAAAAAGTACTGTGCCCATCCTTTCACCCCTCCAATGCCATGACTTGGGGGGAGCTCAGGGCTCTCTGCCCTGGCAGCACTGGCTCCCCAGAGTGAAAGGAAAGGCTTGAGGAAAGCTCAGAAAACAATACCCCAAGTTAGACTGGAGGAAGGCTGGGAGGGTGAAGGAGCAACAACCCACCTTCAGACACAGCTTAAACCCAGGACTCTGCAGCCCCTGATGCCTTTCCCACTTTTCTCCCCTAATGGTAATTAATATTTCAATCAAATTTTCCCCTTTATTCTCACCACATCTCCGATTTCTACTCACCACCTTCTACCATATCCAGGTTCCCTTTCTCTCTTTGCTTCATGTCCAAGGAAGAGTTCCTCCAAGACCTTCCCCAGTCCTCAAACAAGACTGACTCAAATAGGTGATTTGCAAAACTTCCTTTACTTATGTACTTGGACCTTTTTGACCTTGTTTTATCCAACTTAAAATCTGTAAGTGAAATCATTAGGTGAGCAAGAGTGACCTGATGTACCAAGAATTTGGCAAGCTCACATTAAAAAGAAACAAAGGACTTGTATCCTATTCTCAAATGTAGAGAGGAGGAAACTGAGGTGAAGAAGCAGGTGTGAATGTAGCAGTGATGAAATGGAAGTGACAAGCTTATAATTTATTAAGTTTTTAAGCATAGTTTCATCCAAAAACCAGGGGCAAAAGAAGTTCCTTCCTAAATTAGGTACTGAGCAGAAACCTTTAAGAGAACCAGCAACCCCATTCTGTTCTAATTCAGCTGTCTACAGCTAACCCCTCATAGGGGACTTTAGTTTTGGACAATTAATTTTATTAGCTTAGAAGGGAAAATGTAAGCAATCAGCAGGAAAACCTGTCAATCGACCAACCATTTCTATTTGCGATGGAATTCATGGAGTTAATCCCACAGTGCAGTTTGTTCCAGGAGCATCCCTGCCACATCTCAGTGCTTGGGTGCAAAAGAAGGGCCAAAACAGGGGATTATGAATTTGTAAGTAAAAACAAAGCACTGGCTCTCAACAGAATCGTTTTAAGGATGGCATACATTAATTTATTCTCTTCTGCACTGCCTCTGCATACCCGCTGCTGGCAATGTGACAACATATAAGCACTGAATGTTGTGCTTAGTAGCTTAAGAGCTCCAAGACAGATTGTCATTTTGCTCATTCTTCCTGGGCCAAAATGTGTTTTCCCAGAAAAAAAATAAATAAATACCCTCTTCCCAAAACAAATACACCCCCCTTCCTCCCCCACTGTCATCTTCAAATTTCGAGAAGAATTGGAGTGGCACCACCCTTGAAGGAGGCAAAGTAGGGAACGCATCCTCAGGAGGTTTTTATTCTAGACAGAGAGCCTCTCCCCAAGACAGCGTTTTGCCAACACATGGAGAGTTTTGAAAATGAAGGCAAAAGCCTTCCATTTGAGTGAATTCAATGGGAAGGCAGCACGGCGCACAGAGCACCGGGGCAATTTGCTCTTGGCAGCCTCTCTCGCTAAGTAGGTGGGCTGCGCTCAGCGCCAATTAGGGCTGACGCTTTTCCTCAGGTACAATGCGCTGCCACACAGCTCGGACTGTTCCTCCCTCCCTGCATCTGTGTTTACTGTGGCTGCTCATTTTCCCCCTTGGCAAGGGGGATGTTTAATAAAGCAGGCCATTCCCCAGCTACAAAGGCGCTATATCATCCTTGGGTGTATGTACACATATGGTATGAAATTGAATGCAGCTAAAAGTCAAAGCAACTCCTGCCAGAAATTTCTGATGGCAGCGCTGTAAAAGCAGCGTTGGGGAACAATGCAGTTCTCTGTTTTCTGATACTGGGTGAAAAGAGGAGAGACAGCACGGTGGGTTTAGCTCCAAAGTTAAAAGGAAATCATATGAGTGAAGAAAAAAAAGCAATATTCAGATTTCTAAATCCCCTGTTCCCAGTTCAAGGTCTAAGTTTTCTTTTGGCTTATGCTGCTCTGCAAATGGAGCCAAAGAGGTTCTCGATCCAGCTTTTGATTTCCTGCTGTGCTAAGCTACAGGAATGTTCACATCTAGGCTCTGCTTTGGTCCTGTCTCTAATTAAGGCAGCTTATTTTTTCAAACATACTACCTGAGACCTCCTGATGCTGCTCCAGGTCATGCAGCCATGCTTCAAACTGCTTTCTAATATACCTAATAGTGCCACAGTGATATGTTCAGCTTATTACTGTTACAGAAGCAGTTGGGTCATGGTATTCTCTGCAAAATACTTCTGTAATGGAGTGGATTAATTTAATGAATGCCATTTACTGCAGCAGAAGTGACAATGATTTGATGTTTTGTTACAATTAAGACTCATTAGCCAGTGACTTTTTTCTTAGTTGTCTGACAACCATATTAGATGTAGCACATCTCGGATACAAAAGTTCTGAACTTCCTTCTAGTCATTTTTAATAAATATGAAGGAAGTGAGAATGAAAGGCTTGGCACTGGGCAGACTGAAGTGACCTGTTTGAGCAATGCCACATACACTCCCTGCCCAAACTACCGAGAGGAAACTGCACCAGCTTCCAAGAAATCACTGGATCATACCTGGCACTGAAACTTTCAGCCAAACAGCTCCAAAACATCTCACCACCTGGCTAAGACACAAAAAGGCTTTTGAGAAAGCAGACAGAGCCAGGTCCTGATGCTTTTAACAAGATCCCAGAGCTCTGCCAAGACAGGAATCCCTGCATTGTAGATCCTGCTTGTGGAGGGCCCGGTGTGCTCTGCCACGGGACAGATGGTAAACTCAAAATCAATTTTAGTAACAATCTCTCCTTTCTCAGTCAACATCTGAATACTGAGGAATGATCCCCATGCTCTTCCACCAATGCAAAATCTTTTGTTCCTTGGTAGCACAACTCCTTTGCTTTTCCAAATCCTGAACAGCTGTATGAAGAAACAGAAACAAAATCCCCTGAAAAAGAAAAAAATGCATTGCCAAGCAAAACCAATATTGGTCAAACCAATGTTACTAGACTCCAGGTTAAGTTTTCAGGCTACAAGAAGACGAAAGCCAAAATAATATTTTTGCAGATGTAGCATTCCCCAGCATTGATGGGGACAGAAGATCATGCTCAGCTGTACAACCTGCAAATATATCTTACTCAGCACAGAAGGGAAGGAAACTACAAAACTAATTTAATTAGTTGTCTAAGTCAACAGCATTTCAAATCTGGATAGCACAAATAGTATACATATTATTTTTAAACCCTCAGCACTTTATAAATATCCCCCAAATCCTCAGAAAGGCCCATAAATGCAAAAGGTTTAATGAAAAAAATAAATTAGGTAATATTTGAAGAAAAAAATCCTAAAATGACAAATTATATATTATTCCTTTAATATTCAGCAACAATATTTTCTGAATGTTTTCTGAGTCACTCACACTGATACTTTTACTTTAATCAAAAAAAGGAAACCTAAAAATTTTAGCTTTTAGTTAAATCAGAGTAATAATTTGGTTTCCCTAGATGCTGTACAGGAGATCACTTCAGAATACAAGGCTGTAAGTGAGTAATCCAGCAACAGCAAAATGCACACACCCCAAAAACCAGTGCAAAAATGAAAAGTGGCTTATTTGCCTTTGAAACCTAGAATAAGAAGCATGAAAAAAATATAAAAGCTGGGAAGTCAAGGAAAGAATCAATAGCATGTCTTATTGTTCTTGTGCAAATTCAGTATCATTCCCTCCCGTTCTACCTGGGATGGACACTACAGAGACATAAAAACACACAGTGTGGCCAAAATCCCCAGCCGATGCTGCTGACGACTCCTCAGGAATTACAGATCAAGCCCTGGCAGTGTTTAAATGTAAGAGGATAGCAACAGGTAGGAGAGAGGGATAAGGTGACTCAGCAGGCAGGACTGGAAGCCTGAAACCCAGATGTTTGACAGCAAAAAGCATCATGTGGGGTGTGTTTTAAAGCTTCTCCCACCCATAGCTTCTCCAGCTCTTCTGAGCACGACTTTGGCAGGCAAGATTCTCCCTAAAACGACTCGCAGAACCTGACATTCAGACACTGCTGACTGCAGCCTGAAAACCAGCCATTCATGCAAATTCCCAACTCATTCCCACCTACCTGCAATCTCTGTTAACTCTCCCTTGCAGAAGCAAACCTGAGCAGTAATGAGCAGTAATGTGCTAATGAAAGCAATACAAAATCTGGTTTTCCCTTCTATTGTAGAGTGAGGATAAAAATCACACTGCTGCTCCTTCATCCCATGCCAGAAGAGTTATAACCCCATGAAAATCACTTGAGTTAAAGATAAGCTGGGAGCTTCAACTTTATATTCATTTTTATCAAATCCTTGAAACTGCTTCATGGGGTTTATTTTAATAGGTATTTCTACTAACAATAATAACCCCCCTTATCTGTACTAAGGAAGAGAAAAAAGCAGATTGCATCATAAATCTTAGTCATGCCAGCTAATAATCTTCAAAATCATCCTTTTAACACGGATGGCACCTATTAAGTCAAAGTACTTTTATCCTGCCGGTTTAGGAATAGAGTCTCATCCCAGCTCCTGTTATGAAAATGAAAGATTTTCAACAAACTGCACTGGCAGCTGCAGAATCATAAAATCCTTCAAGGGCCTGTGAAGCTGAGCTGTAAGCATGGCACCCCTTATCTGTAATTAGGGAAAGGAGAATAAAATCCCTAGAATGCTCTGTATAACCCCCCAGCCCCTCACTGCAGGGCTTTGTACCTGAGTTTTTCTAATAAAAGAGTTTTAAGTATCAGCTGCAATGTAATCTTGTTTATTAAAAGCAAAAGACTTATGGCAATGACTGTGTCAAACCTGAACTACAAAAAGGAACATGTATTTGCAGTCTTTTTACATAAGGCACACTGATAAACATCATTTACTTCACAACTGCCTATGATATGCCATACAATGTACATTTATATATGTTTAAAGCAATTTTATTCCAAGAGATGTATATCTGATTTCAGTGGAGGGTATGTTTTCCAAGATGCATTAAGGTCTAACTAAATTTATTTTTTAAAAGAAGAAGTGGAACTTATTACAACAGTGCAAACTATTATTGTCATAACAATGTAAAGTACCCATAGATTTAATACTACAAGGCTCTATTCATCACAATCTCATTTGGCAATTGTATCATTTCACAGTATTTTATTATCCATACATTTCTCCAAGAGTGATGCCATCTCATAGCAGAGGTGCAAAAACCAGGGCACGTTCACTCCAAAGTATCTGAATTGTAGTTCTTTATCAAACTCTTTGAAAATAAATGCAATCACTACTCTAGCAATTCCATTCTTCTTCCAAATATAGCAAGGATGCAAAGTTTTCAGCTCTAGAGTATGGAATATTTCATAAAAGCAGGGTACATTATGATCTTGGCAAGATGGAGAAACTGAGGCAGGGAACGAGTGACCTACTCAAGTCCCAAACTATGTCATGAACGGATTGCCATAAGAGGTTTGAGATCCAAGTCCAGCCACTGGGCCATGCTGCTTCTTCAGCTCTCAGATGCTATCAGCTGTATTTCCATTAACTATTTCTAATTAATGCATTGGCACAATGGACTAACATCAAAATCTTTGCTGTAACAGGGTGATTTGTTAGGTCATAATACCACGTAATAGGGTGATTTATGAAGGTTAACAGGTGGTATGTGACGCTACTATCAAAGCTTTTATAGTTTCCCTGGCTCTCTGTGAGCTGACTCTCCCATGCCACAGCATGAGATATTCAGTATCCCTATGAGGATCACAGGGTAGGGACTGCATTCACAGCCAGGCATAACCTTGGGAATTACCACTAATGTTCAATGCCTGCTACACCCCAAACTACAAGTCCCCCCAGCCAATAAGGGAACCTAAAAACAAGGGAGCACTCTGGGAGCCACTCTCCAGAGTAATCAGGTGAGCAGTGTCTTTCAATCACTCATGTAACTGCCCAAGGCAACCCAGATAGCCAGGTCCAAACAGGATCTTATGTCAAAAGACTTGGATAATTCAAAAGAAATTTCCACCATGAGAGAGAAAAATTGCATCAACACACACTAATAGAAATGTGAATGCCAATATCTGAGTGTGAAAGGATAAACTCCAAGATATCCTTTAAATGTTCCTTTTCAAAATCCTGGGGGTGTTCATAGTTCAGGCACTAAAATAGTTAATTTATAGCGCTTAAATTATTAAACTGGATGTTCTCACCACCTTTCTCCCACCCTTAAGCCCCCCTGACATATATGCCAGGCATCTCAGAGCTCAGACCATGCCACCCTCTCCTGCAAAACCCTCCACGAGGGTGCAGCTCCCCAGCCTCACCTTTGGGGACCGGCACTCTTCACCCCCACCCAGGTCTCCCCCTCTTTCCCTGCTCCCTGGCTGCTGTCAGATTTGCAGCTCTCCTGCGGCGCCCTTCCCACGTCTCCCTCTCTCAGATCTCACTGCGATCATGGAGCCTAGCAACGTTAATCTGCCACTCATTTATCATATTTCAAGCTCAGATATACAAATCCGCTTTCCTTTGTCCGTTTGGATCATTGTGATTCCGCTTTATGGTCTCGATTCCTCTTTTCTAGTCCTTTGCTTATGGGCTGTTGTTTATTATTATTTTCCTATCTGGAAGTTAATCTCTCTGAAGCCAGAGTCCTTGCCGCTGCCTTGCTCCGTTCAGCATGAAGCGGGTGCTCTGTCAGGGCTTGATAAACCATTTGTCATTCAGGCGGCGGATAATGCGGCTGCACACATGCCCATTTTAAGCAGCATATACTAAAAGCACTGAGAATAAAAGTGTTAAAATACCACTGAAAGATTTATAAATATATGTGGATTTTTTTTTTTTCTCCAAGAGAAAGACTGAAGGCAGGAGATGCTTTGCTGGGCCAGGCTTGAAGAGGTATTTAAAACTTACAGCTCCTTGTTCCAACAAGGGCTTCAGTGACCCTGGACTTCTGTAGAAATCTCCCTTTTGACTCCTTCAGTTGGACAACAATAATTAGAAAGACAAAATGAAAGCCAGGAACTTCAATTCTTTCTCAGCTTCCTTTTCCATACTGTAGGGTTAATACTTCTCTTTGTTGTCCACCCACCACTGGAGGTCTAGTTAGTGAATGGTTGGGAGGAGACAAGCATTAAGGACCAACCTTAACTACAACCATTTCTCCTACGTCCTGGCAGCAGCAAGGGTGGCACTGGCAGCTCCCTGCAGTTTAAATAGAAACCTCCCTTTGACACAAATAATTTGGTGTTCTCTGTATTTTTTGGACATCACACTGTGTGTCATGTCACTGTCTGAGGAATTATTTTTACTTACACACCATCATATCTGCCATCTGATGTGGTCAGTACTTATATGTTAAATATCTTACAACCCAAGGGATATTTAAGAGACAGGAAGAGCTAATTGCTTTAACTCCTGCTGGGCAGGGGAATTACAGTTCCATTCTGAGATTTCTGAGGTGCCAAAAGAGGGAACTTTCTACAAAATTTGTGGAATACTTTCCTAGCAGCTTGGCCAAGGAGGAGCTGGAGAGAAACCATCCTCCCTTTCCACCTCGGTTGTCTGCAGCCGAGATGGGAAACTAAGGGACTTTTAAGATCATTTTAAGAAAATACAAACCAAACAAAATCACCTAACCCAAAGCAGAAGCAGTGTTTTAAACCAGAGTTTTGATGTGTTTTAAACCAGAGTTTTAACTTGAGTTCCCTCATCACTTTTTCACAGGCATGTTGGGATGGCTATGGGCAAACACAGCAAGAAACTAGGATACAGAAATACAAAACTTCATTTTCAGAGATTTCAGGAGATTTGTGGTAAACAGAGGCTGCTCAAGACCCTCAGGGAGGAAAAAAAAATTAAAAAATCAAAACAACTGTGTTCAGGTGTTATGAAGTTCTCCTTGATATTATCACCAACAGGCAGAAAGAAACCTTCCAAAAGCAGAGGCTGTGAGGAAAGTGCCTATGGGGTCTGGAAAACACAGAGAGACCAGGGCAAGCGCAGAGTAAGCAGGCATTTTATAACATCCACTTTAATTTCACCAGAAAAGAGTCTGGGACTTCATCAAAGCAAGATATGCAATATATTTGAGTCTTTTTTGTTTCTTTTTTTTCTTTTAATTTTTAATAAAGCCTAGCCTTTGCTTTTCCCTTTTTTACTTGTGACAATCAGAGAAAAAATTGACAAGGAGGTCCGAGAGTTTTTCTCTGTGTTTCTAACATTTTACCTGAGGGAGTAAAACTGCAAATGCCTGAAATGGGTTTTTCAGTTAATATATTAGAACCAGTATTAAAAAAAAAATTATTTGAAAATAAACAACCTCCCACCTGTATTACTGCCATGTAAATGTATGTGAATATTCAGATTCCAAAACCAAATTTGCCACGATTTCTTTTCTTTAGAAACTGGACTTTTACTATCTCAATACAAGCTATATTTATTCTGAAATTAGGGCCATCCATACAGAAACTTGCACAACTATAATTAAACTAATTTTTTTGAAGTCCAGTTTAATTACTTTGGTGACAATAGTAGCATATCAGCTTTTAGTTTTATAACTAATTAAAAATGAAAAATTTACCTTTTAAAAAGGTCTTTCCTTGAAGTAATTTCCATTTACAGCAGACATCCATTCAGAGTTTCTAGTATGGGTTAGCTATCTGCTTCTGGCATGGAGAAAGACTAAAAATATCTGCTTTAAATGAAAACTAAACCATCCCTCAAACTATTCTTACATGCCTTTTCATAAGCATTTTACTTTGTATCTGGAACATTCCCATATATTACAACATACATCAGGGGCACCCAGAGGTTTGGATGGCCACTCTGGTTGACATTTATATGAGACTGAAAGCTAAACAATAAAGCAAATGAAGAAGTAAATATACCCCACTTTACCCTCCTTGCAGGTTTTACCAGACAACTGGACTATAAAACTCAATCTGTTTAATTTTCTTTGAAATTTCAAGACAAATTCTAGTAATTTTTAGGAGTATTTAAAGTACTATTTTTTTTTTTCCTAGTAAAAACTGTGTGACATTGTGAAAGAATAGGGTCAGATTTGGTTTGTGAAATCTGGATGCAGCTTTGGCTTTAACAAGTCTACTCTCTCTGTATCACACCAGTGCATCTCAAGGTTCCCTCCCCAAGTGCATTAAAAATGAGGCTCATGCTACCACTATGCTGTGTCAATTATGTGTATTTTGTCCAAATGCTGTGAAAGTGATACTGCTACTTCTGATCTGCTGAAGTGGTTTTTAGTTCCTACTCTTCAATGTAATCCTATGCTGATTTCTCAGTACTTGTGAAACCCAAGGTAGGGGAGAAAGGCTGGAGAACAGGTCTAATGTATGCACATCAATTTTTAAATAGTTTTTTTTATGTTCTCTGGGATGAAAGCGCATGCGGCTTGGCTCATTTACGAAAGTCACAACATCCCCCAAAGCCTCCTTCCCCCAGCTGTGTCACTGGGGCAGTCTCACTGGAAATCTCAAGCCTTATCAAGGTCAAGGGCTGCAAGGCAGCAGCCTGGTGATCTCTTCAAACGGCTGCCACAGGGATTATTTTCCAGACTGCTTGCCCTCCCCATTCCCCACTGTATCTGTGTGTGCATCTCGGTCTCCATGCCCTTTTGGGTTGTTATCCCCTCTGTGACCCTGGTGTGCTCACTCCCACCTTTGATCAGCCATGCCAGCCCTCATCACCTCAGCACAGCGCTCCAATGTCACTCACCTGTCCCACACTCCTGCAACATTCACAGAACAGCTTGTGCCAGGGCACAACCAACCAAAACCTCCCCCTCCTTTCACAATGCTTGGTGCCATGCTCAGAAGATGTGCCCGTTTGACACAGGGTGTGCTCCAGCTCCTGCTTACCCCTCAGAATAATTGCTTTGCTGTGCTCTAGCTCACATGCCACCCTTGGCCATGCCCAGCCCATCTTTCCTGCATTACAATTGGCACACGGGATACTTGGAGGGAGATTGAATGCTGGTTTTACTCCACATGCACACACCTTCTAATATAACAAACCCACGGTCTGGCTTGGGGGATTTTCTGTGGGATTAAGTAAAGAAAATACATAATCAACTGTATTTACTACTAATAAAAACAATGTTGAACAAGAGCAGGTGACACCTTCCTCTGACCTTTTTGCACCATGTTGTAACCTTTTTCTCTGGACACACCATCCAACTTAGCAGTTGGGAACTTTGGCTGCTCCAATTCCATCAGCAGCTGACTGACTACAGTGATCTCTGCTGCTCAGCTAGATGTTACTTTGTGCTGCTCCCTAGCATTACCTTTTATTATAGAATATGCTGAGTTGGAAGGGACCCACAAGGACCACAGAGCTCAACTCCTGGCCCTGCACAGGACACCCTGAGTCACACCATGTGCCTGAGAGCATTGTCCAAATGCTTCTGGAGCTCCCTCGGGCTTGGTGCTGTGATCACTGCCCTGGGAAGCTGCTCCAGAGCCCAGCCACCCTCTGAGTGAAAGGCTTTTTCCTGATATCCAACCTAAACCTCCCCTGATGCTGTGTCATGGCATTTCCTTGAGTCCTGTCTTATCCTACCTCAGGAGTCACTCACTGTCTATTGTGAGATGCATCTACAAAGTTTCCAGACTATGCTGGGATCTCCTGCCAAAGAAAGGAAACCAAGAGGAGCTGAAGAGCTGGGGACCACAGTGGCAGCCCAGTACCAAACTGCTGCACGCCACTCATCTAAGTAGACTGTTCCTGTCTTCAAAATAAAGTCAAAAATGAAAAAAAAAAAGTGGAGCAGAAATTCATGAGTGAATGGAAGCTTGTCTGTCTCAGTACTACACTGTGGCAATCAAAACAAACTCAGATTTACTAAATAAATATAACATTGAGTTCTTATCTTTAAAATACTCTGGGGTGTGTACACACATTAAAAGTAAGTATGATTCTAGGGTAAGTACTGATTAGATGTTTCATTTCTGCATTTCATTCTGCTTGGAAAGTACACTGCTCTGCTCTAATTCTATTCATAAGTGGTTTCAGTTTCTGTCTTTCATCCAATGGCACAGCTCTACAGTCATTATTTTTTTAAATATTTAATGTAGCTGAAGTGCTATAATATGGAAGAGGTTTCCAAACTGAAACAACAATTGTAAATATTTTCCTAAAGGAAACTGGAGAAGAGCTTTCACTTGATCAGAGAAGGCATTTCTTTAGTATGTGGAAAAACTGCTAAGTCCAAACAAAATATCTTCCATTGGTTCAAATTTTCCATTTTGCTAAAAAATTTGTTTTTAACGGTGAGTTGGAAAAGGGACTTTCAGTGATTAAAACCAAACTTGCAGGCCAAAATACTGAACATGGCTGTTTCAACACTCCAGCATAGACATCTATTTGTCTGCCTCCCCTGCTTAAAGGAAAGAAGGCTCTGCTGGATTACCACAAAAGCATTGCTATGGAGTGAGAAAGGGGAAGTTTCTCCATTCACAGCTTAAAACTATTTGTGAAAAAGAGGTGGATCACTGCAATTCCTGATGCATTCAGCAGATGCTGTGAGAGAATTATACCAAAGATCACAGCATCTTTTGCAGGAACTGAACTCCCGAAGTCTGGACACTGAAAAGCTTGAAATGCTGCCACATCGCTGGAACGACCTTTGACACATGGCAATAGCAGTTAAATTCCAAATTCTTTATTTGACTAAGCCTTAAGGGTCACAGAGTCACATAGAACACAGAACTGCAGAGGCTGGGAGGCACCTCTGGAGAGAGTTCAGCCCTCCTGTGCCACAGAAGCCAGGTTATGTACAGCAGGTGTCCAAGGGCTATGTCCAGTCAGGCTCTGACCACCTCCAAGGACAGAGACTCAAGAATCACTCTGGGTAACCTGTTTCAGCATGACTCTCCTCATAGTAAAAGGCTTCTTATGGGTTCAAATGGAATTTCTCAGATTTGTCAGTAATCTGGACCTGAAATTCAAATTCAAAGATGTCCTTTATGTTGAGAATGTAAGAACAGCTCAGATTGGCTGCACAGCTCTCCAACAGGAAGGGCTGATTCCATCGCCTAAACACAGGCATTTAGCACCACTTGTGACCCTCCAGGGTATACAAGACATCTTCACAGAGCCAGCAAGGCAAACATGACAACAGACCTACAGGAAACCCACACCCATATGGCATGGCAAGCTGGAGGCACCACAGGAGACCCTGAGGCATCTTAAATGGCACTGGATGCCTGTGTTGGGCCAACTGAATTGGGACACAAGCATTCCAATTCAGAAACTACTCATTTCTTTATTTCAAATGCTCTTATGCTTATACTATTCACGGGGCGACATTTTCAAGTTCCACTCCATGTCCACATGGCTACAAACCAAAATTCCCAGCTTTTACCAATGCATTTTTAGCACGAAGTCACAGGAATCCAGAAGAGTGAACAACAGCAACAAATACACAAAATATTGAGACTCAGTTTAGGCATCCTGAGCTGGGTCCTGCAACACATTCTGCCTGAACACGGTTATCACTACTATACTTGGCTTTAATCAGCTTTCTGCAGATTGCCTTTTGAGCAAGCACCATGGGTTACCAGCAGGCCTTGCAGCCCACACTGCCAGAATTTGTGCCTTGTGATTTTTTCATTCATTTCCTTCAGGACCAAACATCATGGAAACCTGTAACATGATTAGAGAGCTACACGCTGGGAAGTATTAGTTATAATACTCACAACCTTGCCTTCAAGTTCGTACATATCTCCACATTTAGATACCATAGGTCCGCATTTCTTTTTTTTCCCCCCTCCATTCTAAGTCAAATGAATCTCGGTGATGGAGTGGATAATAAGGATGTGTAAAAAAGCAGAGGTTGCACAGGAGGGGTGAGAGGGCAGAAGAGGAAGGTGGACAGGCTGCAAACTGCAACACAGGAGCTGCAGGAACCTCTGAACCTTCCCTTGAGGAAATGCAATTCAGAATTACATGTTAAATAACACTGCAGAGCTTTGAGACATTTGAGTTTGATTCACGATGCTGGCTTCTTATGGAAGGGCTATGCCTTCCTCTGTAAAACATACACTCAATGTACTGCTCCCAAATTATAATATTTACTTCTCAGTTGGATGAAGAAGCTTTTTTTTACTGTGCTCCTGCCTGGAGATATTTTTCCCTACTCCACCCTGTGCGTTCTTTTTAATGTAAATATTACTTGAAATTATTGCAGTACAGATGAACAACCATTAATTAAAAGTGAGGAAGATTTATTGCATTAGGCAGTGCTGCTGTAACAGATCAAACAGCAGAAGGATATGAGGCACAATGTGCTGCAATTGAAAGCTTAATGCCTTTTAGATCACAGCCCCACAGTGTTTCATGGGTGTCAGGGTGGGCTTGCATCCCACCATGTCTGGGTTCCTTGCCTGCTTGCAGATAAACCTATAACATAAAACCACAGCTTGTGAAGAAGGGTCAGATAAAAACACACGGAAGACAAGACAGCTGCAAGAAAAAAATATCCAAGCTGATTCTGGAGCAATTTCCTGGCCTTGCGCTCACTCTTACACTCGGCCTTAGGAGGCTTTAGCAGACGATGGTTTCATTACCAGGGGTTTCTCAGCACTGTGATCCACCCTGTGCTGTGGAGAGCTAAGGAAGATTTGCTCTGAGCTCAAGTGACAGATGCTCCAAGACCAAAAGCACAGGGCTTCAGAGCTGTAGCCCCTGTGCTGCTACTGTGCATTTGCAAATAGCTCTGGGTGCATGTAATGAGAACCTGGTTGGCACTCCTTTGTGAGGCTTTTTACTGTGCTGTTGCTGCAGAACTGCTGCAAGACCGACCAAGAGGTTTTAAGCAGCCCTGATGCCTGCAAACATAGAGAGTCATCTCTTTGCAAAATGCAGAAGGTACCTCACTGTGAGGAGTACTGTATCACCCCAGTGAGATCTGGGCATGAAACCTCAGGAACAATCATCAACCTCCACCTACAGCTACATCACAGAGGAGAAAACAAAAATCCCCAGATTAAGCATTTATTAATCAAACAGGAATTCAGATGATACAAGATTCCTGATTACATATCATATACAGAAGCAGTAAGCCACATGGAAAAATCAATTTCTGAGATTAATAAAATGATCAATCCTGGTCATTAGCAGCTGTTAGATCTCTAAGACAGATACTGAACTGAGACCAAACATATTACACAAATGTTACCTATCAACCATAAAATGGGAACAACCTGTTGTTGATTCAGCTCAGATCTGGGGTTAATGATTTGGGGGTTAAAGAGCCATCAGTCTCACAATGAGTTCACTGAGCCAGCCTCTGACAGTTGTGTGCGTGGGGGGAAAAAAACACTACAAAAAGAAGTGGAAGATCTTTTCTACAGCTGATTTGTTATCTGCCCTTTTTTGCCTGACTAACACCAAGTGCCGAGAAGCCGAGACCTGTTCCCAACTTGTGTGCTCGCATACTTACTGCGGTGACAACTCTGAGCCTCCTCTTCTGAGTGTAAGAAAATGTCTGCACATATGTGAGGCAAAGAGTTATTAATTCTTCACAGCTTCAGCTTCGCTATTTTAAAGCTCACACCAGCTTCAAGCTTGGGCATGCTGATGGGAAATGAGAGTTACATTTCTAATTATCTGCTTCCTCACTAAAATAAATAAAATTTACAGATTCAGGGCTATGTATGCACAAAAAAGATACTGCTATTAGAGACAGGAAGGCTGTGCTAGAACACCCCTAGGCAATCAAAACAATTCCTTTCTCAACCCTCTCTCCTCCTTCCAAAGACCTTCCCATTTATAGCCTGTCACTTACAGACACACTTCCAGCATTTAAAAATACTCCCGGTGTTTGTGGAGCCATTTTCCAGAACAAAACGTTATCATTCATCAGGAGCAGAGCTGTTTGCAGTGTGAACAATTCGCTTTCGTTAAGTACCATATGGCTGCCCGTAGGAAAATGCCAACATGTTTCAACTCTACAGCTGGGCCACGCTTCCTTTATTCATCGTGCAGATGGTTGTAATTGACACCACTACTAAAACAGGTCTCGAGCACTTCTGTAGGATCATTAGAGTAATTAGTTATTAAATACAGTTACCATTTTTAGAAGGAAGGTTTTAAGACTTGGCATGTAAAATGCAATATTTTGTTATAATGAAAGAGGCAGGCTAAATGTTACAGGGAGGGGTAAAGCTTATGTGATCCTTTTTAGTATTTCATCCGAGAGGCAGTGGAAATTGCTAGAGCAAAGTGAAGCACACAAAATTATTTGCTAAGGAAATCAGCTGAAACCAGGAGTATTCTTAAATAACGTCCTTGAACCACTGCATACTAAACTTCTGCAGAAAACAAACCCAAAATTCCAGGGGGGTGAAGTGAAACACAAAATTTCACCACTGAACCCAACCTTTAATGACGCATGCAAAGTACAGAAAAGATGACTATTGATTTTGTACTCTTGATATTCTGATGCACATATTTTCAGGATTAAAATGTGTTTTTTAATGGAGTTGCAGGGTCAAATGAATACATATTATTATATAATAGGTCTGCAGAGTAGTGAGACAAGATTGGCTAAAGCTCCTTTCACTTGCAGACCAGCAAAAATCCCTTGTAATAGGAAACAAGGTTTGTTTTTGAATAAAGTAAAGCCTCACAATAAATCTCAGTGGGAAATGCTATCATTGGAGTCACAAAGTTACATCTCAGAACTCAAAACTTCAGCCAGGAAACATGCAGCCCTAAAGAGTAGAATTATACACGGCTTTTGAGTGCTGCTGGTCTTGAGAGACAAGAGGAGTCAGAACAAGCAGGCTAGGATAGCAAAACTGTTACTGGTAATTGCAGTAGCTTCTACTCCAACAAAAACTCAAGTTTTTCATTACAAACTGAGTACTGGGTGTTCCACACTCTATTTTAAACATTCATTGGAAGCATAAATCTGGTAAGGGCTTTCAGACATAACCCAATATTTTCCTTCATGGCTGATGAAAATAATCTAGAATTGAGGGCCCCAACTGTACACTACAAAAGATTCTGAAAAAATAACATTGAGAGATCATGTTGTAAACCTCCTCTAAATAGAATTAGGTTAGAAACCAGGAAACTTCTAACCACATGACAGAAGAAGAGGGAAATAGCTTCCAAAAGCAGTTTTAAGCTGAAGAGTTTCACAAGGGAGCACAGTAAGTTCATGACATGGACCTTTCTCTTAGCCAGGACCTGGAGGCTCAGGAGCTCTTCTTGGGCTGCCTGTTTCCATGCATTCCACTTTTCAAATTAGACTGAATTAAAGCACATTACATACAACCTTCAAAATGAGTATCAGAAAACCTTTATATAGCACAGCAGAGAGTAAAGTCATTTGCTAAGGAAAAATAAATGCTGTTAAAAAGTGAGGTTATTTATCTGAGGTGTTATTTATCTTGAGAGCTTGCTGCTGGATGGGGTTTTGCAGCTCTTCTTCAGACGAGTTGTTCAGCAGAGATTGTGAGCCCCACAGTGAGACTGATGGTAATTATCCTGGGAGCAGCAGCACTCACCCCAGCTATCCTGGCCAAATTTGGATCATAACCTCCTGCCCACCTGCATTCCTCACAGAGCTTAAACTAAAGATGGGGTTCCAGCAGGGCCCACCCTGCACAGTCCCACAGGATGACTGGGTGCTGCTGCAGGGAATGCTGTGCTGCTCCTCTGTGGGAGATCAGTGTCTGCAATGCTCCTGACCAAATGACTGCCACCTAAACAATTCACACTGTTGGTGCACATTTTTCTTTAAGTTATACATTTGCTTATTAAAAATTGCTAATTTTTTTGTGTCTCTGCATAAAAAGGACTTTAAAATGTAGATTTTCAGCTTTGCATATTAAACTTTTTTAGCAAGTCTCAATTCCCCAAGCAGAAAATTATGGCAGGATTTTTAGCATAAACACATATTTCTCTCATGCAGGAGCTGAATTGCCTGATGTCAGAAATGTCAGTTCTGGGTATTCTACTATTTACTTGGAAGCTATTATGTGTTTTTCAAAGTTTCTAGCAACTTTCTATCAACTAGATCTCAAGAGTTTATATGGTTATGATAATCAATATTAAACAGAGCTATCATGGTAGGAGAATTCTAATATTCAAGCCACCCCTTCTTCCTTTAGAAGAGGCTGGGGAAATCAATACTCCATTGCTAAGAAGGGGTTGTCATAAATTACCAACTGAGCATTAGATTTCTATGCAATGTTGCAGTTATGCAGTTGAATAAATCCTTCAGTATATAGGAAAAATAGAAAGGATAAGTAAAGCCTGTACTGCTGTCTCTACTATAAAATACAGGAATTAAATCAAAAAGTACTCAGTAAATAAGATCTGAAAATGCACAGAACACTTGGCTTATAAAGAACAGGCTCAAGAAGCACGATGTTATCAAGAAGGAGGTTAACAAGGTTTTTGATCAACATCTCTAAACACAGGTCTTTAATCCATTGGAAGATTCAGTGGGAAGACAAAATCAAAATTAAAAGCAAGACACAAATAGTTAATACATATTAAAAACCAGTCGGTTTCATGTAGTAATTAATCACTGGGAAAAAAAACATAAGGATGGTGTGGACTTTTAATCGCTCAGAATTTGTAAACCAGACAAGTTAATGTCCTAAAAGATCTGCTATAGCTCAGACAGAAATTAAGGGTTTGAGGCAGAGATTACCAGGAAAGTACATTAGACTTTCTAATCATTAGGATGTTGATTAGGTTTGTGCTTTGGGATTTGGATCAGGCCCTCAAAAATAGATTGAGAGGCATTTTGTTGTTATTGGGGTTTTGGGGTTGTTTTTTCCTTTTAGTCTTTATTATTCCTATTGGGAAGTTAATGTAGAAACTTAGTAAAATGGGGCTTTCAAATCTGATTTCCCATTTCCAGTTTGAATTTTATTCAGGATACATTTATATACATTTGTGCGCTGATAACATCCACAAGGTGCAAAAACAGCTGAGATAAAGACATCAAACATGCCAGAGTGTAAGCTGAAATTTGAATGATTTATTCCAGGATGGAGATCCACCAGCAGTGACTGGACACAGTGAGCTGAGAACCCTTCCAAGCCTGGCATTCCCAAGCCTTACAGCCTGAAAACTTCACGGAGAACTTCCAACATCTCTGTGCTTTCTTAAAATTATGTTTAATCTGCGATACAAAGCAGTGAAGCATATTCACCTTTGCATCTTCAGGTTGCTGAGGTATAACTGACAATTTGACTACCTGCAAAATGTTTCTTAGGCCATGGAAAGGAAATTAGAAGGGGAACGAAAAAGATCATGTCTCATCTGAGCAAATTAGTACAGGAAATAACAGGGAAAGGGCCCAGATTTAGACCCTTGTTAGCTGAACATTCAAGGCTTACTATTCTGACATTAATTCCAAATTTGAGGTCTAACTGACCCCAAAACAATGTAACTTTTTAACTGATTATAGTGTGAACACAGCTTGAAATCAGCATGGAACTTGAAGTGTTAACATAAAAGAAAGCCAACTTAAAAAAAAATAAATAGTACCATTATGGCCCCTTTATAATGTCAGAAGGAAGTTGTTAAGCTGTCATTCCACAGATGTTCATCCACACATATACAAGAACACAAACAATTCTCATGGGATCCCTAACTTCATGTGTGGCATACATAAACGGTAAAACTCTTCCATCATCACACATTTCCCCTTCCTCCTGCTGCGATAACAACATGGGGAATAAAAGCACACCACTTCCAAAAAAAGGATTAATCGAGCTCAGAATACATGGACCAGCCCAAGAAGGAGCTAATGAAAAAGCACAGCCAACCTGGAAATGCACAAGAAAAACTACACTGAAATTACAGAGGGAAAAAAATACTGGCTTATACGGGTACAGCAATTATTCTAAACTACTACAGGTCTGCATATTCACATCTGTTCTGATGGATGTTTCTTTGTCTTTAAAAAAAGAGAATAGCAAGAATTTTACTATATAATTATCTTTTTTCCCTTCAATAAAAGTTGGTTTGTTTTTTTTTAATTGCAGGTAAAATGACAAAACTCTGCCATTTAGGCAAAACAGTTTAGAATTAATTTCCTGGTTTAAAACACTAACAAACAGTAATAGGCTTCTCTACAAAACCTTCTGAATATCAACATCTTTTTGTCCTTGTTGGTGATACCACAAAGATCATGAGAGAAACAGAATGCTTCTCATTTTAGTCAGGACACAAGTAGTAAAATTTGGGAGAATTTCTCATCATGAGAGTTTGGAAGCAGTTTGGGGTTTTTTGGGGTTTTTTTTTTTTTTTTTTTACTTTTTAATGTAGGAAATTAATGAGGAAAGTTGAAAATTGTATCTTCAAATTCGACTATTTCATCAAGTTGTGGCTGTTCAATGAGAGCAGACTGCAAGGCTAAGTCCTCAAATGACTTCAGCTACTCTGTCATAAAAATTATTATTTCTAGATAACAAAAGATGCTCTCATCAGTGAAAGAGAAAAGCTGTAGCTGGAAAAATATCCCCGTAGGAAGATTTCAGTTGACCAGAAAACAAGATGTGTATTTTGCTGAAGAAAAATCCCCATTGCCTATGATCAAAAAGCAGCTGAACCCCAAACCCGATGGCTTCTTTCGTTTACATATTCCCAGTATTCTGCTGCCTGTCATTTTGAGCCAGTACAAATTTTGCCTCTCCTTAGGTGTTTATTAACTTCATATCCTGTAGCAGTTGGGACTGTATGAATAACAGGGTTTGGACACAAAATTGGTGGCTAACCAAAATAAAACATAAAGCACAAAGCAAAAGAATGCTTTGTTTATTAATAAGAAAATGTTTGGTTTGGCTCAGTTTTAGTAAAAATGGAGATGGCTCCTGTAAAACTCCCCCTTTTGGGTGGGTCCTTCCCAGATTTCTGCTTTGGAAGCATCTCTGCTGTGTGCAAAGGTGGGGGGACAGACAGCAGCAAGACCAGTGGCCCTAATCCTGAGGCTGAGAAGTCTCTCATTCGCTCCAACTCCATAAATGCAGAAACACTGCATGGAAACCAGAACAGCTTTACTGGCAGAGACTGACAGAGGCTGTCTGGAGCTCTGTGAGAGGTGTGAGATCTCCCTTCACATCCCGTCACGAACCCACAGAGAGCAACCACCACCGTCTGGCTCTTCGGGGTTTTTTATGAATGGCACTAAACTGTCCTTTTATCAGAGATTTTGGTCAGCCCAGCGCTGTCAGCAGTATCAACACTGCCTGACAGAGGTGTGAGGGCAGCAGCCTGGTTAACCCCAGCAGGCAACTCAGCCCTGCACAGCCACTGTCCCCCGTGGGGTAGGGGAGAGGTCAGAAGGGTAAAAGTGAGAAAACTCAGGGGTTGAGATAAAGACAGGAAAAGCAAAACCCATACACACAAGCAAAGCAAAACAAGGAATTAATTCACCCCTTCCCATGGGCAGAGGCAGGTGTTCAGCCATCCCCAGGAGATCAGGGCCCTTTCACGTGTAACAGTGACTTGGCAAGCCAAATCCCATCACTCAGAACATCCCCTGTTCCTCCTTCTCCCCCTCGGAATGCTGAGCATGACACTCCATGGTCTGGGAATACCCTGGGGTCAGCTGTCCCAGCTGTGTCCTGTCCCAGCTCCTTGTCCACCCCCAGCCTCCTCGCTGTGGGGTGAGGCACAGGAATGGCTCTGACTCTGGGGAAGCCCTGCCCAGCAATAATGGAAACATCCCTGCATTATCAGCACTGTTTTCAGCACAAACATAACACAGCCCCATACCAGCTATTCTGAAGAATATTAACTCTATCCCAGCACAAACCAGCACAGCCAGCTAAGGAGTACTGCCCTGCTCCGCAGCATCAAAGTCAAATTTATAGCCTCCCTCCTCTCAGCAAGAGCATAGAGCTGTGAGCTCAGCATACCCTCACAGCAGGTGGGAAAGCTGAACATCCAACCAGCCCAAAATCTCTAACAACAGCTAATAAGGCCTTGAGAAACTCTGATGTGAGGATGGTGATGTTGTCCAAGCTTTTATCAAATGGCAGGTAATAGTCTTGTTGACTGAGATGCTCACGGCACAGAGGGAGCAGGTGAATTTTACTTGGTGAGACTACAGAGGAGAAAAATCTTTCCTAGTGGCCCATAAGGCTGAACAAGGCTTCAGCAAAAACAATGGGTTTTTTAATGTCACATAATAAAATAAAAAATCTGTTGTTCCATGTCAAACTTGCAAAAGTAGGGGGAAAAAAATGCTGGAAAAGGAGATTAGAAACTGCAGTCCTGATGTAATATTGCCTAAAGCTATTTGGAAGTTACAATTGTAACCAATCAATGAATGCAAACAACTTTCTCCTTAATAAGAATTACAAGCTCAGGAGAGCCAAAAATAATGTTCAGATATTTTATATCTGAGTTTTCACTTTTAAATGCCATTACCAAAAGTCAGTATCATACAGACCAGAGAAAAATCTTCACACAGTCTAACAACTTGATGAGCCTTTTAACAAATGACCAAGTCTACTGTTCACTAGAAATTAAATCTTCCTTTTAATATGTTTGCCTTTTCTTGAAGTGGTAGAGATGAGACTGAAAAGAACAACTGGGGGGGGGGGGAAGCAAAGCATCATAGTTTCTGGAAAAGATGAGGAAGAGAAAAACTACTGGATAGTCTCCTACTTTTAATTCATATTAAAGTATTTATAGACAGCAAGGGCCACTGGTAGTCTCACTAGTAAACAACAGCAGGTGGTTGAAACTGTACATCTACAATTTCATTCATTTTATTGACGATGAATAAATTCAGTGAATCAATGCCAATGTAACACAGTGTCTGCACAGAAATATGAAAAAAAGAGTTTACAAAAAACAACTCTCAGGAATTACAACAGGAAAATGCCATTATGACCATATCTGAGTCCATCTGTACCACCTGGATTTAACTCCCTCTATATTTAAAGCCTTTCTGGTGGAGTTTTCTGCCTTGCAGCTGGTTTGGTTTTTTGGGTTCTGTTGTTTTGGGTTGGTTGTTTTTAAGCAATCACAACAATATATGTACTTCTGCCTGTATTTTTTTTGGTACAAGGATTAAACCCCCAGTGTTGCTGGCGTTCCCTCCCTGCTTACTCACTGCTATGTCCTCATGACCTCTCCGTCTCCCTCACACCCGAATTAGCAGCACCACGTTATCTGATAGGGAATCTCATGTTTCACTATTTAATAGGTTTGTGCTCATTATCCACTACAGCCACTTGCAGCCACGGTGCAAGTCCCTTCTGGAAGCACTCAGCCTCTCAACAGTGAATAAAAACCCTGCACATCTGAAACACCAATATGTGAGTAAGCAAGTAGTGCAAGTGGTGGCTGCCATCACAGCCATCATAGCTAAAGCATGTGAAGATGGTGGTTCAACAAATATAGAATGCCTTACTCTGCAAATATAGGATGACGATGCTCTGGAGGTTTCTGAAAATGATCTGAAGCTTAAAGCACTTGTTCTGAGCTGCAGGAGAAACAAACCACTGAAGAGCGCCACTCCAGTGTAATTTTCTTGGTAGAGTTAGGGTTTTTTAATATGTATGTCTGTGTGTATGACACAAGTAAAACTAGAAGTAAATAAAAGTAGCTATTTACAGAGCCTAAAGTGGCTATTAAAAAGCAAGGCTCCTTTGTGTGGCTGTATCACTATATCTGTGAGAAGGAGACTCTGGAGTGGGTCTGACCAGCAGTCAGATCCCTCCTCAGCTCAGGGAAATCTGATTCAGAAGCTCAGGCAAGATTATGGATCTTGTCTGTCCATAACAGAAGATTTTGCTCTGGAAGCAGCAAAATCCTTCATGGCAGGACACCATCCACCTGGAAGATGTTGAGCAAATGGATACTTCTCTTCCCCATGAAAGAAAAAGGTGCTTCAGTGTTATGTGAATAAACAGTATGAAAGTAAAGGTCAGGTTTGGAGTTTTAAGCTGTGAAGTCTTCCAGAGCACTGAAAAGGTTTCCTGGGACACCCAGAACAAACCATCTCATGCCCATCCCATCCCACTGGCTGCCAGCTGGGGTTAACCACGTGTGGTCTGGCAGAAGGCAGAGCACAAACAGAAAGCCTGGCACCAGGAGAAGCTCACAAGGAACTGGCACAGCTGCATATCCCCAGAGCTCTCACCTCTCTGCACTACTGCCCACTAGGGAGAGGAGCAACCATGCCCTAATCTCACTTCTGTACACACCAGCTTCTAGAAGAGTCTGGCATCATCCTCTCATGAAAGCCACCACTGGAATGTGGCTTTTTTTTTTTGTTTGTTTTTATCCTGCCCTTCCCAGAGCTAATACTTAAGAGACGGGAAAGCAAGGTTTGCCTGCTCACAAACCCGACACTGCTCTACGCAGTGAGTGGGCACAGATATACTGGCTTTACACAGCTGGGGCAGAGCAGGGGCTACATCTGTTGGCTCTGCACAGTTCAAACCATGCCTTTAACTTCTCTCTTGTGTAAATCTGGCAGTGAGAGCAGGTAGGGAAAAGCAGCAGCTCTGCTGAGCTCCCTGTGGCTGTGGCCCAGCAATTCTGCCTCGCACCACAAGGTGCAGTGACAGTGAGAACACTTTGACAAGGATAGAAACTAGTTAGGCTTGCACCAAGCAAACACCAGGCTTTCCCCTCATTCCTGTGCAGCAAGAGCCCTGTAAAAGCAGGCTCTGGGCACAGGCAAGCAGCAGGGAGCTTCAGGGCTGCACAGCTGTGCTGCAGCCATATGGCCGCGGGTCCCCAGCGCAGAGCAGGCCGCAGGACCTGAGGGCACAGGGAGAATCAGTGTGTCACTGCAATTAGTCCCCAGCTCCCAGGATTTCAGGCCACTGGAACTCTCTGTGCCTGGCATTTCTGAGCTGCTCCTGAGCTGGCTCGAGGTCAGAAAGCACACGAGCTTCTTGGCTTGCAGCAACCAGCACAGACCAAGCACCAGCTCTGCACCACACCCACAGCAGTGACCTCCCAGAGCACCAAATTGAGGGACCAAGGGAAAAAAGAAACAAAAATCAAAACAAAACAAAAAAACCCACTCTTGGGTAGCCAGGTATGAGTACTGAAATACAGCCAGTACTGAAAAATCATTATGTGGCCCAAATATTGCAGCAGCTACTTTTTGAAAGCCTAAATTAAAGAAATGGATAGGATTCTCAGTCCTTTCTTGCTCCCTTTTCTCTGTTCAAAAAGAAGCCCTGGGTCAGTGACCAGCACTGGCCACACAGAAACCCTAAATGCAGGGCATCAGGCTGCTCACAGAAAATGTACAGACGTATTTTTAAGAGAACAGCACCATTTTTTTCATCAAACAGACCTGCTGAAGACCCAGATTTGCTGCACATTTTCCACTAGATCAGGATGCTCAAAGCTCCATCCAGCCTGTCCATGCACATTTTCCTTATAGCAAATGGCACTGTCCTGGATCTGACACAGCCTCAGGGTTCAGACATGCACAATGATGGAACTGTAAATACGATCAACACAATCTGTGATAAGGGTTAATCAATGTAAAAAGGTGTCAATTGCAAGACTTTTTCTATCTTTTTCTCAAAGAAGCAAAATTCCAATGCAAATCCCCATTTCTGTGCTTTTCACACACATTATTGGTTGCACCCATGAGCTACAGCTTCCTCTGGACTGTGGTTAAATAGCTGGTGTCACCACGTGTCCCCAGCAGACACCCACTATCAGGGTCCTTGTTCTTGTGCATGGAAAACATGGCACATGATGGTGAACACAGCGTCAAGCCAGTTCCACAGCAGGCACTGTATGCAAGAGCTAGGAAATGCTGCTAAATCCAAGAAAATAGTGCCCAGGACAGCTCACTGTCATGTCATTTCAGTCATGTGTCTGTTGGCAGCAGACTGGGGACTGTCAGTCAGACCAACCCTGACAGTGGAACTGTTTGCCTAGTATCCACAGCTTCTGGTGAAAAGCTATGTCCTGTAACTCGAACGACAACCCTTTCACTTGGAAAAAAAAATTCAGGCATTTTCTATTTTATACAAAATTCTGCCATATGCACATTACTTATTTATTGGTTTATTTATTTAGAAGGTATAGTATGTAGCTGGAAACTCTATGACCTGTGTTCCCCTGCTAGAGAAACACCTATCACAGTCTCCCTTGTGCTGTTCCTGGCTAAGCTGAAAGGCTGTAATTCACCCCTACTTTTGTTGACCTTTCCTGCCACTTTCCTGGCTCTGATATTTTCCTCTCCCTTGTCTCGCTTCCCTTTCCAGGGCTGCCTTTTCAGCATCTTCTCAAAGAGAGAAGATAAACAGGGGAGGCTCTTCAGAGCCAGAATCTAGGGTGACTAGAGGGGACCAAGAGCAAATCACAGGCAGCCAGCACAGCTCATGCACGGGCTCACAGGCTCAGTGTTTCCAAATGATTAGAGAGGGGATGTCTGTAGCCACAGCAATGGGGTATGGGATAGCTCATGCATATGCAGCTCCCAGTCTGTGTGCACAGGAGCCAGGTGTGTGCTTCAAACCACACTAAGAAGGACTTCATCTCAAGGACTCTCATTTTTTATTTCCCACTGTGCCTAACCCCAGCAGGGTGAGTGCTGACTTCTCATGTTTACAAGGAAAAAGAGACAACAGAAATACAAATGGCCACTTGTGGGATTCTTCAAAGCTACCAGAATCTGCTTTTATATGGAAAACACAAAAAAAGGATGACAGGTTGTAAGAGGACAGTAAGTGGAAGGTAGCAAAATCAGGAAAATGGAAAGAAAAGGTAAAAAACCAAAGTCAGGAAAATGTGGTAGAGAGCAAAACATGAACTGCAGCTGGGTAGAATACTCCATGAATCTGTCAGAGCAAGAATCTGAGAGAAGTTACTGGAAATCACTGAAAGTGCAGGGCTGCATGTGATGAAAAAGTAAAACTGTTGTTAAAAGTAGCTACTAAGAACATGAAAAGCAGGAAATCAGTGGGAGACCTGTGGTTTGTGCCTCATGGCTTCACAGCAACAGGGTAGCAGGGGAGGAAAAACAGGAAAATCCCACTTAGGAATGACTGTGAAGGGAAGTTATAATAAGCAAAAAGGAGAAAAAGAGCCTTGGATGGTTAAAGTCACAGAATATGCAGGAAGGAAACCTACATCATGGATCAGAGAAGGAGATCAGAAAAGAAAGTGTGCTAAAGCACCAAGGGGCAAGAAGATGCCAGTTTCAAAGAAGAGAAAATTCATTACAGTTTGAAGGTCAGGTCAAGGTCAAAGCACAAATCCAGAAAAAAAAAAAGGCAAAAAAACCAAAAAAACAACAGGAAAGAAATGGCATACAAAAATCAGCAGAAGCCATGAGGCTAAGTGCTGCCAATGGACAAAGAAAATAAGAAGGAAGAGGAACCAAGCATAGTGCTGAGGAGAAGGAGAAACAGGATGCTGAAGCAAGAAGCAGTAGGAGCTGCTGAACAGAGCAAGAGCAGAGAAACAGATTCTCACCAGCATCTGCAGGCAGCACAAACCTCAACTTCTTATGCTGGAGAAACATTTCACTGTTCCAGAAGAGAGAATTTCTTCTGGTACCTGATATCATTTCTTCCCTTTCTGAATACAGAATAGATGCACTTTTAAATAGGATTTAAACCTGGCAGCAGCAAGTGTTAATATTTATATAACTAAGTGGCCTTAAGCCAATGGAAAAACTATACACTGAAAAATGTGTGATTATCTGATATTTGATAAAGGTATTAGAGGTTACCAAGTTTTTAAAATGACTTTATGTCATTAAGTAATGATTCTTTCAAAAGCAATGAGGAGCAGGCATTAGCTGAGGGCAGTAATTAGAAAGGCCCTCCTTAAAGGTGTGAAAAAAATCCCAAGGTCCACCTTGCAGGACTGGTCGTGGTACTCACAGACCAAGCAGCTCCAGGGGCAGCTGGCAAGTGCCCAGCAAAATCCAGCCAGGCTCCTTGGAAGCTGGACAAGCATCAAGCCTGCTGTTAGTCCTCCTACAACACTGCATTGCCCCAAATGCCTGCTGTACTGTCCAACCTTGGGGATCTGGATGTAGAGTAAATTGCTACTGCAGCAATATGAGCTTGCGTCTGTGGGAACGAGGAAAATATCAGTCTTCCTTAGCTTCTAGGAAAACAAAAAAGCTAAATCCAGCAAAGGAAAAGGAAGAATGAGGATGTAGATAGAACAATGAGAAAAATCTTGCCATAAAAGCTTTTCTGTTTCACTTAAGATTATTTTTTAAAAATTTCTTAATAATAGATACAACTTAGATGAAAAAGCTTTCAACTTGCCTTTGGATATCCCTCTTCATCTTCTGCATAAACTCAAGCCCATCCATGCATACGCTCACCAAGATGTTTTGCAGGAGGAGATGTGTGAAGAGCTTTGCCTGGAGGGACCAGGTCTTCAGCTCCAAGCCAGATCCCCTGGCTCTGGTGTTGTGTTTCCCTGTCACAGCGCTCTGCTCTGCTAGCAGCTGAGTATAATGCACTGAAATCCTAATCTCTAAAGCACTGTGTGCCAGGGCTTCAGAGATCAGCATTTCAGTCAGTTTTACTTTGCTGCTGCCATTGCACACAAGAGAGTGACACAGCGGGGGAAAAGCAACACAATGTGCAGTGATGGAGAGGCACGCTCGGCTGGGAGGGGCGGGGGCAAGAGCACGGTAATGCAATACAAAGGCATAGGGAAAATAAAAGAAAGAAATGGGGGGAAATAGGACTATTGTGCATGAACAGGAACCTTAGGCCCTCTTTTTCCCAGCAGCCCTAACAGCAGGATGTCTCCAGCCTCAATAAATCCAACGTTTTCTGAGCAAAGCCTTGAATGACCTGAAGGGTTTTTTCCTATCTTCCTTGAAAATGGAAAGATTAGGAAATCTCTGCTACAACCCGTCTGTGCATGTGAGTATCTGTGAATATTTTAAGATTACTCCCTCCTGCCTCTACCATGTGCTTTAAAATTAAAAACAAAATGATACTGCAGAAGCTGGAAGAGCTGAAATCTGACCCAGGTACTATCAGGGTGCAGGCTATTCTGTCACCCAGACCTAGTCTGGCACAGTGCACACAGGGACACAAATACTCGACTGACCAAGCAAAACACTTCCAACTTCAAGGCACAATGGCCACAGCTAAGGGAAAAAAGCAACACCTCAAAGTAATAAATTCTATAACCAAACACTAAAATAGTCAGGAGAATCAAAAATAACTGGGCAATAATTTTATTATCACAGAGTTCATGGCATGTTAACTATTGAAACCTGCTTGGGGCAAAGCCTCATTTCCATCAATCAGAAGAGCAGTGTAATTTAAGAAGGTCTTTCATGCTATCAACTTTGACAGCATCTTAATGTCTTTGCTAAACCAGCATGGCCAACCCATGCCACCAAAATCTACTTCACGGTACCTATGTCAGGCTGGAATACCGTTACATGGGATTAGTGCAACACACTGATAATGCTCTTTGGAATAAAAGCTGATTGAACTTTGCCCCTTAAGAGTGTTTAGACAGTCTAGTGGTCTGCTAACCCACATGGGCTTGTCCATGGTTCCTCCACTACAAACAGGCAGAGAGCATCTCTGAGCCTCTTCTGCAAACCCCTCCTCATCCTTACTTATCTGTCACGCATGTTAGAAAATGCTCATCATCCTCACTCCAGAAGCTGTTTTAGTCACTGATTTGGAAGTTGCTGTGTAAATTCTGTATCAGTTGATGTCCCTTTTGTAATCCTGCAGAAGGATATTACCTTTTATATTAGAGTGTTCTGACAGATATGCTCTTGCAGATTTAGTGTCTGTGGTTTAAAACATTATTGCTCTGGCCTTCTGCAAAGGTTACTGTTCTCAGATCAACAGTAGCCACACGGGATGTGTGTCTCTCCTCCAGCACTCATAGCAACTGCTGGTAAAGGTGGATTTGAAATAACCTATCAAGTACGGAAAAACAGCACAGAGATACCCGAAAGCAGCTGCTGCAAGTGTGAGAATTGTTATAGAGAGGCATGGTGAGAACATCTGAAAACTTCTACAGCAAGGTGCATCAAAAAACAGCTGCCAAGTCTGAAGTCAAAATTCCTAGGGGAAAGGTATTTTATGAAGTTCCTACATCTCCCCAACTCACTACTGTCTTGTTCCTATCCTTGTATACCATTGTGTCATCCCTCGGTTTGAGCTGCAGCAACCACCTGTGGGTCATCCTGCAAAGTGGTGAACTAAAGCAAGTAGGAAAAAACCCCCAGCACCCCTCCCATCCTCCCTATGCCGAAGGATTATTTTTAGCCCAGACCAGTTGATAATCTGTTTCACGGCATGTCTCAAACTCCAGCATCAGCACCACTGAACAGGCAGCCTGAAAAGGCTGCAGGGAAGAAAATACCCAGAAAAAGGGTGAAGTCTTTAAACCAGTGCTGCTCCTGGGGCTTTCAGACTGCAAAGTCAGGGTACTTCACTAGTACCTCTAAACTGCCAAATAATCCATATTCCAATAACAATCTAAGCAATCCAATCCAGAACTCCCAAATTTCCTCAGCCCCTCGTGCTTTTCATTCCATGTAAATGTTTTTGAGATCAAGACTACAACCAGTGGTGGAGACAGTAAGCCCAGACTGGGATGACTTTATAGGGAAAGAATTAGCCAGCAGTCTAACACTCCTGGAGATGGATTTACATCTGAAGGCGTCTCACACATGGTATAAATGCCACTCCTTCCTTGCTACCCCCATTCCTCCCAAAGTCACTGGAAAACAAAAAACCCACAAAAAAAATTGGAGAGAGGAAGCTAAAAGTGGAATCAAACCAAACCGAAAGTAAATAAAAATGTTTTACCTGGCTCCCCTGGGCACGCAACAGCAGACCTGGCAATAATGAGAGTGAGGAATGAAATTTTAAAATGAATGCAAGAGGGAGAAACTGCAGAGAAAATTGAGACAGAGTTTCAGTGTTATTTATCCCAGACAAAGCATACATGCTCAGCTCTGAGCAATCCATGGCACAGGAACAGCTCCAGGATGGAACTCCAACACAACTAATCTTCCTTTTCTATTCCCTTCTGTGCTTTTGAGAAGGAAAGAGGAGAGAAAGCAATTTAGTGTAGTGATGCAACTTGTTTACTTCTCTGTACCTGCTCAGCTGTGTTGCCTGAAATATACTCTGGGAGGTGCAAAGGGAAGAAAAGAGAAAGGGAAGGAAGGAGAGAGGGAATTACAGGAGTAGAAAGAAGAGCAAACTGTAGGACAGGCCTCCAATTCTGCCACTGCCCAGCAGTCCATGCAAGCAGCATCCATATGGCCACCAGCATGCCAGCAGAATTACATGGGTTAGTTATCCAAGCCTTGCTGTGCTTGAACCGTTTAAGCTCTGGCTCATTTGGACGTGATGGAAAGGCCCGGCGAGCTCAGAGGGCAGCTCCGGTGGGACTGGCCTGATCCGCCACCCCTCCACCCTGGGCTCCTCCTGCTGGGACACGCTCAGGCCCTGGGAATTCAGCTCAGGGAGCACAGGGGCATCCTCAGCCTTTGCCATGGGGAACACAGAGGGGGCTGTAGGTCACTTCTGCTCCCTGTCGGGTCCCAGTTCCGCAGAGGCAAGAAGGATACGCAGAATATGGATACGGGGGATGTTTATTAGCAAACGCTCTGTCATTTCTCCCATCGTTCTCTAAGGCTTTTGGCTTCTCCCTAATAAAAACTAAATGTTATTAGAAAGGCAGAGGTGGTCTCTTAGGTGAAGAAAACAATAAAACCTACCAAATCACCAACTTCTGATCACTTTGGAAGCCCCTCATTAGACCTGATATACCAACATTTACATGACAGAACCCTTTTTATTAGAGGCAAACCATTCTTAAAATGTATTAACAACCTACATACCCAATGAGTCTTTGTAGTTTGCCTAACACTTCAGAATGTGTTAAAATCACATAAAAAGTTAAAGTAGCCTAACATTCAGGAAATAAGAGTCCTTTAAAGGTTTAATTCAACCACTAATGGATTTTTTCCCAAGTTAGAAAACATTTATATATTGCTGATTTACTGCAGGTGTGGTAACTGAATTTGGCTTTACATACACCAGCTGCAAGCAAATCAAGAAAAAGGCTTCATAAATCAGTTTAAGGCACTGTAGGCTTCAGGGTGCTTGGACTGGGACAGAATTTCCCCACACAAGCACACAAAACAAATGGGAGTTTATAATTTTCTCTGTCATAGCTCATAACTTCTAAAGGTTAGAAATCAAAGCACCACACAGAGTAATTTTATACAACTGAATGGGATGGACATAAGGCATCCCAGAAGATGATTTATATCATCCCCTCTTCACACAACAAAAGAATGAAAAATGCAATGGTGACAAAGGCATTGCCTAATCATGTTACTCGATAAATACCTTCTCTTGAAATTTCTCTGGACACATCAAGATTTTTAACTTTCTCTTTGCTTTATAGACTGTTCTCCAGCAACTACTCCACCTTTTTAATTGCATCTTCCAATGCACACTATATTTTGCAGGGTTTTGGTTTTTTTTAACAAGTTACACTGGCTCAGAGTCAGATATTGTAAGACAAAAAGCCACAGTGACTTTATCCAAGAAATATGAGGTGGCAGAGATCCAGTACGCCCAGCACCCAAGGTGAAAGAACAGCATGGAAAAAAGATTCACAAATTAATTGTCAATTGCGGAAGACTGCCGGAGTGAACACTAGATACATGCATGGGATAATTTAGTCAGGCACCTGCACAACTGAGCTGTGGATAGTGCTGAAGCAATTACTCAATTTTTTAAAAGAATGAGATATCATCATCAGAAAATGACATAAAGGAAAAGGAGCAAGTTTATTTTTTTTCCAAACACATAAAATCAGTGCAGTTAAGCATCAAGGACCCAAGTGGATGATGGTCTTCTGGAAGAAGGGGAGGTCAGAGTACCTGACTGAAGGAAGCTGCCTGTAAGAAGTGAAATTAATTGCTTATATAGTTTTTCCACAGCATGCAGGCAAGCCAGAAGATGTTGTTGTACCCACAGCTCCAATATGGGCATCCTGTGGCAGCAGGTGGAAAGCACTAAAGTCTCATTTCCCATACTGCGTCACAGGGAAGTCACCAGGTGGTGAGGACTTCCACCTCCTCTGCCACAGGTGTGGCTCTGACAACGAGCCTGGGTGTGCTCCACAGCCGTGTCATTCCTGGACACGCTGCACAAACTTCAGATCCTTCATGAGCAAACGTAAGTGAACCATTTCTTGGCCTCAGGGATGACACAGAATCTGATTCACTTCTGGTTCTGTGTTCTTCACACAGCTCCTTGGTCCTAGCTCCCACTGGCACGGCACAGGAGTGGAGGAAGAACTAGAGAGATTAGAGGCAGGAGAGAAGCTGCACCCCTGGCTCTTTGAATACAGGGAAAATAGCTTTTGCCCAATGCATGGGGAGTGGTATCAAGTTAGCAAGCCAAGAACAGAAGGACTACATCAAAAAGGAAACAGGGACAAGAACTTCCCCTTTCAAAGTAAAACAGTCTTGCTTTTTTAGAGCAAAATCTTTGCCTAAAAAGCTCTCACAAACACCTCATGGGAGGTTTAGACCATTTTCAAGGGCTGAAAGAAAAACAGTCCTGGAGTTAGAGTGGTAACCTGGATCTGAGGAGACCCACTTCAGTTCTTTGCTCTTTCAAGCGTTCTTGCATGACCTTAGGCGAAAACACTGAAACTGTAGTTAGCAGATACCTTGGCTTCAAAGGCAAAGTCAGCCTAAGAAGTTCTTGCCTGCCCCTGCCTGTCATTTGCTGCCTCCACACTCGTGCTGCCCCAAGAGCCCACAGGCACTATCCTGTAAACCAAATTACTGAAGGGGATGATGTTAAAAGCAAGTTTTGGTTGTCATTTACAGGCAGAAGGGTAATTTTGCATTGGACTGATTAAAGGATCCACAATCAATAAACTGGAGCAGCTGAAGAGGTGAAGCTGGGGAAGCCCATCCATGATGGCACAAGGGCTGGAATAAGCAGGAGGAAGGCAAAGACAAGGTGCTGTCCAAGACCGGTGAAAGAACCTCCTCAGCACTGCCAGATGCGTTTGGACAGCATCAGCCACTGGTGCTTTTGATGAATGTGGCTCCCTCTCTCCAGCTGCCTCTCCAGCCCTCTTGGCAGGGATGGCTGCCCTCCTGGCAAGGGCAGCAGAAGGAAAGATACGTCAACATTTCACCTGCTGCTGTTGGAGGAAGAAACAGCCAGGAATTTGCTGAAACCAGCACTGGATGCAATGCACTGTTTAACCTCCTCCCTAAGCCCTGGATTCCCAGGCATCACCTAGCTGGGGATGGAAACACCCTTCACGTGCCCAGGCTGTTAGAGGGGATAAATAGAGTCAAGGTGCTGAGACACCCCAGGTAAATGAGGGTCATGGGGATACCAACAACAGAAAGCAGCAGCCAGGCTCATTTTGATAAGCTCCCATTTTAAAAGCTGACATGCAAATCTCTACTTACCCTACATAATATGAACATTCTTTTACAAACCCAGCTCCTGATTAACTCAGTACATCACTTGCCAGCACTCTCCGAATGAGCCTGTGAGCCCAATTAGCAGCAGATGCAGCACTAACACTCCTCACCTGCTGTGCTTACCAGTCTTCAGATCAGGAAGGGAAGGGAATATATCAAAGACTTGCGAAGGGAAGGAAGCTTAGAAAAGGCTCAGAAAGGATGAGGGAAATAGATGTCTGCAACAGTTCCTCAGGCAAGGAAGCAGAGCCCTATACAAAAGGGAAAACATATGGGCCAAGGGAAAACACTGCTGCAGATCATGAAAAATATCCAAAGGGCTGCTGGAGCATCCCAGGGGCGTGGTGCAGAATGTAGCCAGGAGTGCTGCTGTGCCTCGGGGGACCTTTGCCTTGCCTGAACCCCGGGGAACTCTGCCACATGCAGAGCTTCTCTCCACAGGCTCTGGTACATCAGTACAGGAACCTAAGTCATCCTACATTTTCCATGAGTTTTCCTTCACCTGTCAGTTTTTTCAGTGCCCCAAAGAATAAGGAAGGAGCCTCTCACGCCTACAGCTGCAATATTATTACAACCCAGACAGGAGCGACTTAACTGAAGTTTTGTGAACTCCCGAACTCCACAGCTGCATCTGACTTTCATTTCTGAGCATCTCTACCAGTGAACTGACTGCTCTTACCCACCAAAGCACCTGTCAGCTTTTGTACCTCAACTGCTGGCACTGGTTTTGTAACAATAGGAAAAAAGAACATCACATGCCAGTCTGGATTTTTGGTCAGAGGAGTAGAGAGGCTATCTTTGGGAAAGGTCCAAAAAATAAGGTTCGAGTAGATGGATGTGAATGCCTGAAGCTTTGACATGTTGGAGGAAATGGATTTAGTGCTATATTTAATGCTATGGTTTTCTAGCAACCAGCAGAAGGCAGCCACATACTCAAGGCAAGAAGCTTAAATCTCTCTGTTGGGTAAGGAGAGCCCGGGCATGACACATAAACCATCTGCCCCAATTTATCAGCAACTTCTACATGTCCATCTTTGCTAAACCTCAGCAATAAAAGGAAAATTAATTTCCTTTTTGTTTTTTTTGTTTTTTTTTTTAATAGTAAACATTTCTTTTACATATATAGCACATTTCTTGTTGTTATCCTCAAGACAGTTGTGGCTGTAGGATATAAATATAACAGAAACACTTTGAAAGAACAGTCCTATTCAGTTTTAGTCAAACAGCCCATCTAAGGATCCTACACTTTTACAATTTTACTGCTCTCTAGATATTAAACTAGTGGCCTCCAGTGACTGCTGACCAGCTCCCAAGTGCTGCCCACATGTCACCCACTGGTCTGACAGCAGTCTCAGTGGAGAGGCATCACCCAGTCCGAGCAAACTGGACTGTGCAACACAGAAAAACCAGCTGCAGTTACTGACAGCAATTTCCACAGAAAGTTTTCTGGTTTCCAAAATATACCACAAACGGGCAATGTTTCCAAGGAATGCTCCCAACAGAAACACACTGAAGGAGATGGTTTTGTTTTCTATGGATGCATTCTATTATCTTTGAAATGGGAATGATGGTGCATTTTCAGAGAGAGAAATTAATGTCCCTGTCACTGGGCTTTACAACTGTATTTGCTTTTTCAGACATTTATTACCCATCTTCAGCATGTGAAACTACTGCCACAGATTGGCAAAGAAAGCTGTCAGAGATGACCATGCCACCAGGGTGAGACACTCTAAACCACATCTGATTTTCACCCTGGCAGGTCTGGTACACAGATCAGAGGTAGGGACACAGGTGTAAAAGAGCACAAGCAAACAAACAGTGAAAGAGATTTTTTTGGCCAATACAAAGACATTTTAAAATTACTTTTTTAATCTAGCCTTTCAAAGCAGAAAGAAGAATGAAATTCTAATTTAAATTGAAAGGTGAAAAGAAAAATCTGTCCTTAATACTGAAAATAAAGGAGAAGAGCTGATGCAGCACCCTGCTCTTTAGTTTTTTTAGAGTACAAGTAACAATGCACAGCAGGTCCAGCTCAAGGTCTACCATGGATCACCCAGCTGTTCCAGGAGCCTCAAGACTTGGCATGCCCATGAGGGCTCCTCCTCTTGGCAGAGGGCAATGGTATACTTTGGCTTCAAGTCTTTATGCTCTTCTAAATTATTGGGATAAATTTAGCAGCTAGTAGCATGGAAGAAGGGACAGAGAGTGGACACCTGCAGGCCTGTCTGGACTGCATGTGTAAGACAGCTGCTGCCTGTTCTTGAACAGTACTCACGTGATCTTACATTTCTTGGCATACCTGTCATGACCTGAAGAGTCTGACATTTTTAAAATCTTCTTGACCAACTACCATTTCATTTTTATAGCACCAGAACATGTACAAGCATCTGTGAAATGAATTCCACCCAGCTGAGCAGATAATATCATTGTTCCATGTCTCCAACCTAGACCATTAGCTTTAGCTGCAATTTTGAAAGACTTAAGTAGGCTAGTCAAGCTTGGTGACAGTCCAAACCAGCCTGCTCCTCTTGCTCTTGGACATGCTGGTACATTTTTCTTGACCCAGCATCATGATCACATGATTCAATATAATTTGTGTTACTACCAGGCATGTGTAAGTCTCAGGGACAAATACAGGAAGAAAGGATTTCAAAGATCTGACATTCAGATTGTGCCATTCCTACAGGCACATTCTGCAAGACAGTGAGCATTTATATTAAGGTCCAGACTTAAGACTAATTTAGATTAGTCTTCTCATTTTAAGACAAGCTGTCTCAACAGTCCAGACTTGTATTATACAAAGTATTCTGAGTTCAGAGGAATTTGGGTCATGAAATTCTGAGGAGCAATATTTTCTTTCACAGGGCCTACCCTCCTTTGCTTTTGATTTAAAAGCAGAGAAATGCTTTCAGTGTGTTCCTAAAATGGTCCTTTCAGACGTGATCCTCCCCTTCCCTCCCCTGCTTTTGGGGAGGGTAAAGATGCAGCCCTTGTGGCTGTCCAGCACTCACCACCACCAAGGTTAGCTCCTACCTAGTCAAATACCTGTACCCTGACCTTCCCAGTGCAGATGGAGCCTTAACAGACAAAACCCACAGAACAACTCTCTCTTTTGGCGAGTAACCTCATTCCTCATCTCGCAGGGATTGCAACATGCAGTTTTGCCCCTAACTAAAACCATCTCTGCTGGACAACAGTGGGCAGCTCTCACTGAGCCAACGTCTCAAATTCTTAAGGATTCACTTCATTGTGTCTGGATGGTATGAACATGGATGGCTTCCAGTGGAACATGTCCCTGGCATGGCATGGGGGGACTGGAACTAGAGGATCTTTAAGGCTCCTTTCAATCCAAACCATTCCATGACTTTATAACTGAGGCAGCTGGCAGAAACGTCACAACCACGAGCCTTGGCCAGCACCACCAGTACAAAAAACAGGGCAGCAGCAAGGCTCATCTAATATCAAATTAAACCCTAGTCATGGTGGATCACACTTCTCTGTTCTTGACTGCTGTGACTGCCAGGAGGACTGGGTTGTTGACTGCTCTGTTAGCATGAAATGTGACACTACTGGAGAAAATCAACATATGAAAATATTATATTCATATTTTTCTATCCCCACAAAAAAGTTATTATAAACTGTAAATAAAAATAAAGACACAAAGCCAAGCACACCCAAAAAATATACAGCTGAATATATCTGAGCTGAGACTTCATAGCTGCAACTTGGGATTTTATACATAATTTGGGCTTTTCTGTTCTTCATTCCTCATGTGGGAAATTTAAAAAAAAAAAAGAATGAGCTCTAAAGTGGACTGCTAGAACATGGAAAAAAATGAACTGTATGATCCATTTGCACTTGGCTTGTTGATTGTTGTTTTTTTAATCACAGAGGGAAAAAGACCCAATTACTGTTCTGAAATGAAAGATTCACTCTGGAGAGTCAATGACACTTGTCAGACTGCACTTTATAGCTTTTCTTCATGACCACCAGCACAATAAGCACCCACTGTTTGACTTTCAGTGAAAACATTTTGAAACGTCAAGTACATGGAAACATTCTACACAGAGTATGTTCCTTATAGTTCCTAAATGTCCTCCAATGTTATTCACAGCAAAATATTTGTTCCAAGATATGTAAAAAAGGGGAAAATTTGATGTGATGCTACTTCAGATTAAAACCAAGCAATTTCATTTTATGTTTTATATGCTCTCCAGTCCCACTAAGTATAATTATAGACTTCTGTCTACTTACAAATCTCTCTGTACAATGGAAAAAGCAATAAACACAGGTTCTGCCAGCAATCAGATAACACTTATCGTAAACAAAAGCTTTTACAATCTGTTTAAAATGGGTTCAGCTGCTACAACTTAAGATTTGGTTATTTTTGTTTTCTTGTTGGATTTGCAGCAGGTGGTAAGGACATGATAGAAGTGTTTAGTCACAAGAGATTTCAAAAAGGGAATAGCATTGCATTGCATATGAAATATGACAGATTTATTTTACAAAATCAGTTTTTCATCTCCCAGGGGTCTCTAAGTAGTTTGTAGAGGCTACTTCTGAAACTTTGCTCTTCTTGGCTCCCAGCTCTGCCAGCACCACATACAGCCTGATGCCACACAAAGGGTGACCCACATTCAGAAGCGATTCCTTATCAGTTCTGTGCGCCAGTTTCCCATGCAAGTGGGAAATTGTACAATGCCCTGAAGTAAACACTTGCTGATAGAGGCCCAGCAAAGATGGATCAAATTTCCTGTAAATTGGAGAAGTGTGATTTATTGTAGCTCTGGAAAGCTGGGAAAGAGCCCTCAGAAGTCTGCATGTCCTGCTCTGAGTGGATACTGCCCCACGAAAATGCTACACATCACAACTGTGTGAGTGTAATATCACAACAGTGATCCCAGCAGGAGATCAGTCAGCAAGACAGGGACAGATCTGCAAAGAGCACACAGAACCTCAAAGGCTGGGGGGCACAGGGTAGTCCCCTACATGGATCTGACCTTCTCAGAGATGCAATGGTTCCACCTTGCACCCCACAGATGTGTTCTCCTACTCATCTCCCCATTTCCAGCAGCCCAAAAAGTGTCCTACATGGGACACAAAAATGCTTTATACACTCTCCAAACGAAAAACTGCTTTCTATCCCATTTTCTCAGTCTCAGGGAGAGCAGATCCAATAGGTCCATTTACAATTTCCATGAAGATAAGGGATGTTAGCACCAAAATTAGTGGTCTAGGATTCAACACTGAAGGAGCCACAAAAAATTATTGCAATCTTTCTCTCCCTCCAAATACTTTGAGTTGAAAGATACTTACAGTTTGTACTTTGTTTATTTTGCTAAAGCAGATTAGCAAGAAAATGGAAGGCTAACAGAACATTAAGGTCAAGAATTTAAATGAAGTAGTTAGGAAAAACAAGGCTGTAATTCTCCTAACCATTCTACGTCAACCATCTTGCACATATTCAGAAATTAGTGCTGTTGTAGAGGCTGGGGAATTTATGCTGCAGTATACTTGTAACAGGAGAGTCACATTTATTGCAGGAACTTTTAATTTCCTAACTTGCACATTAAATTCCCAATAAAGCTTCATACTAACTGTCTTTTGGTTGTGGTGTTTAGGTTTTTTTTATTTTAAAAAAACTGTTATTTCCCATGCTTTTAAAATAAATGAATGAAACAGTATTTGAATACTGAAATAAATGCAGATAACTTTTGCCAATGTTTATGTACAATTTACAGACTAAATGTATCAATCCACCTCACATCTATACCTTTCAAATCAATTACTGAAATAACCACAGTTAGTGTGCAGAATCCAACAGCACATGTAATTGGAGCCTTGCATATTAACACTTAGAGAAGCCTTATGGATGTGTGACTAGAACCTCAGCAACCTCCAGAATTACTTCACACAGCTCAAAAAGACACAACACAGTTAAGGTTCAGGGTGGGAGAAGGGGACTTGGAAATCCAAAAAGCCCCACCCAGAGAGAACTGGTTCATGTTGTGTTAGCCTTCCTCCCCACCCTTCCCAAAACCCCTCCTCAGAATCATGACTAACACAGTTTCATTTCACAATTTTTTTCTGTAACCGAGTTAATAAAATCTGTGGGCCAAGAACACAGCAGCAGCTGCCCCAGCCAAGATGCCACCTACGCCTGCTTGAGAAGCACTTGGTGCCTTTGGTGACCACAGCTTTGACTTGAGTTTTTCCCACCCAATTTGAACATTTATGCTTTATTGTTATATACTTAGCAAGGCACTTCTACCCTGATTAGAAGTTTTTGAGCCTCCTACAAAGGGCCAGCAAAATTTAGTTTAAAATGCTCTTTTTCTAACAACTCAGTGAGCAGGCTTTCTTCAGTAAGACATCAAATGCAAATATCTAGCACAAACTGTTTCACCCTAATTCATATGGGTAAAGGGAGAGAAAGCCCTACAGTTCCCCCCATCCACGTCTGCCTTCAGGTCAGCATCTCTGCCAGTACAGAATCCTCACTCCCACACACTCCTTTCTTAAGTTCACATTTGCTTCAGGGAGGAAAAGATGCATTAAAAGAGGGATCCAGGACAAACAAAAAACCTCAGAGCTGACATAACCCAGCAAATATCTTCAAAGCGTTGTCCTTCCAAAACTAGGACTAAGGTACAAAACTATTTAAAAGCTCTTCTTCTTCAGCCCAAATTTGCAAGCTAGTCCAAACAGCAAGAGAACAATGACACTCTCACTGCAAGAACTTATTTCAGAAATGGAGGTTAGCAAGTGACAAACATTTCTATTTTGCAGCCTCGAGGTGCAGAGCAGATCCCAAATACCATTTAACATTGTTCATAGTTCAGCCCAGTTTCAAGAGAGGCTCTATCTTTGAAATGACTGCTACGACTCATTCTACTTTCCCAGACCAAGGTTTAAAAATCCCAAAATAGCTGTAGCAAATATGCTTGGTACAGACGTGGGGAAGGGCAATCTGGGTCGTCTTCTCCTCCCAGAACAATGCTGAAGTCTGAAGCCTGGCCAGACTCCAGGAATGCACATTTTCCTACAGATGGCTACAGCAACATTTAACAGTAGGAACCATAAAAGACTTCCACTTCTAATTATGTATATTATGATTTTATTTTTTTAAGAGGGTGGGCTTCTCCCCTCTACCCTTTTTTTTTTTTTTTAAATCCTATTTAATGGTAGTCACCACATGCTCAGATTTCCCCTTTTAGAATTGATTTAGCTTTAAGATACCTCAGGCCAAACAAACTTTATCTGTTCACTATATTAAAGTCCGGTACACTTCAGGACAGACAGAACACTGCCACAGTACTATGTAAATCAAACCCTCATGCTAAGGAAAACAGCAATGCATGCAATGAGTGCCAGTCCACAGTCATTCACCTTTAAGTGTCACTCCCACGTTTATCATATGAATAGATGAAGATTCCCTCAAAGCAACAGAATCTTAATTCTCTCCCCAGATTCAAATGCATGCATTCAGGAAACACTTCAAACACCAATATCTTTTCCTCCTAAGGCACACTTCTTGTCTGTAATTAGTTTCCATTGGTCAAGTGGGTTTGCCTCTATATACTGGGCTATAGGAATGTTTTAAGTGATGCTTTATGATTCATTCTACACTAATATGATTTTTTTTCCCCTGCTAACCCAGAGTAGGAAGAAATGGAGAGAAAAAGGAGAGAAATGAAAAAAAAGATCACCTGCAATCATATTGTTACACTGTGCACAGTTTATGGCTGGCTCACATCCAGTTTGTGGTTGTGATAAGAAATGTGTAATCCTATTATACGGAGAGGAGTCAGAATGTACAAATAGGTCCTGGAAATAGGAACTTCTCCTGTAAGATTATTCTTCTCCATAACAGTTCTGCAAGTAGGTCTAGACGGGAGCTCTTCGCTCTTCTCCCCACTGCTTAATGGAAAGCCAACTGTCAAAACAATTCTCAGCACAGGAGCGTAGATTTTTGCAGAAGACAAAAAGAAGTGGTTCTGTGCATTGGTGTCCAACATCAGCGTTAATTAGAGAAAAGCTCCGAGCCCTCACAGGCTGGCACGTCAGGAGTGGATCCCATCACATCAAGGGAGTCCAGCTTGCTCCAACGCTGCCACATTCTCTGAAGTTGCCAAATCCTGCACATTCTGCAGTTTTAAAGAAACATTAACTGCTTATCAGTGACAAAAGCTGGTTCTCATGGCATTTTGCATTGCAGCTCCCTTAAAAAGAGACACAGAAACCATTCCCCAGGCACAGGGCAATTGGGCTGCTAGAAATATGCTCTTGCACTGGAAGTAGGAAACCAAGTACCACCTGAGCAAGTCAGGATCCCCTGGAGTTAAATTCCTGAATACTTCCAGCCCGATTATCTATTTTTCTAATTTCCTTTGTATGACAATATTGCATTACTGTGGTTATGATTCAAAAAGGGGGTTATGCATTCCCAGGGTGCCCCACAGGCATCAGTGCTTTTGACATAGGTCAGATAAATTAATATAGAGGACAGTGCTCTCCTCAAAGACTCTCTTCACAAGGACCCTTGCAGCAGGGAGGTGATGCTATCCATGCCACAAACAGCTGTGACCCCTAGGGAACCAGGCCAGTGATTAACCTTACTCCTGTCTGACCAAAAAACACATTCACAGAAATAAGGGCTTTTGAAATGCAAAACGTTAAGAAAGAAGGGCTTTTCCTGGGAAAAGGAATAAATAAAACAACCCACCTCCAAGTATGTCATGCAGGAGTAAAGGACAAGTGATAGAACAAGAGGTCTCAAGTTGCACTAGGAGAGGTTTAGACTGGATAGTAAGAGAAAACTCTTCACTGAAAGGGTGGTCAAGCATTGGAGCAGGCTGTCCAGGGAAGTGATAGAATCACAATCCCTGGAAGCATTCAATAAACATCCAGATGTGGCACGTAGGGACACAGGTCAGTGATGAACATGGCTGTGCAGGATTATTGGCTGGACTCAGTGATCTCAGAGGTCTTGTCCAACCTCAGCAATTTTATGACATGGTCATAGGGTTGCAAGGTAAATACAAGCACCATAAATCAGCTGAAGCAGCAGCAGGGTACACCAGCTTATTATGAACCCCATCAGACTGTGGGTAGAGTAGTACAAGCTTCTAAACAAGCTGGTTTGATGTATTTGAAGATACCTAGCTAGACTGGGTGTATTTGCATGACACTGCAATTCCCTCTGTGACTGCAACATCAACCTACTCAGTAAGTACCAACAAAAATGCCTTTAGCATCCTGTTTTCCAACTTGCTGCAGCAGCAGTGCTCACAGGTAGAAAATATAATTCTCTTCTGGGTAAAAAAGGGAATCTGAGATGAGAAAGAAAATATATAGTAGTATGAAAATCAAGATACTCTCCAGTTTACTGCATAAAGGACAGTACCTAAATGGTGTCCTAGGTCAGGGCAGCACACATCCATTTCCCTGAAGGATGCAGAAGGATATATGTGTAAACCAGAATTTAAGCATTTTAAATAAACATGGTATATTTTTCAACCTTAAATAGTACTCTCCCAATAAGACCACTAAATTCTGGATTTTCTCAGCCACTCCATGAACAAAGCATTAGGCCATACAGACACAGGGCAGCCTCAGGTTGGACTGGATATCAGGGGCCTGCCAATCTCAGTGGTTCTGTCAATCTCTGATAACTAAATAATATTTATTCCTTGGAAAATAAAGGTTGAATGTCACAAATTCTAAGTGTAAAATAACAGTAAAGGAATCAGATTTAAATGATTCTGTTGAGTTAAAGGGAGCAATAATGCTATGTTGAAACCCAATTAGCAAAGAAGCTCACCCAGATGTCATTAAAGTGCCTTTTGCACCAAACTACCTTCACCTGATCTGACAAATGGCAAATTACCTGATGTAGCTGGACTCTGTTGCACATTAATTAGAAGAAAACAGAAGAAGAAAGAGATGGAAGAGAACTGCACAAAAGCTGCATAATTTTCCTATTAATATGAAGCTAGTGTATTAATATGAACCTAGCAGTCTGCAAAATCCTACAGTAAAAGGAAAGTGATGAGTAGTTCAAAGTAGTGAAGGACAACAAAAAGCCTGTTAAAAAAAATCATGAGGCTTATTAAAAGCGAAATATGGATTCTTTATTTCTTCTGTGATTTTTAGGGTGTTGTTTCATTTTTTTCCTAGCTTCTCCTCACCACTCTTAGAGCTGGTACTGCAGAAAGCAGCAGCAGACACTGATGCATGCTCACAAAGACACAAATCCTCAGCCATTATTCAGCAGGGTGGCCCTGCCCTCCCTGACACTCAGCACTGGGCACCTGCTGTGAGAGTGACACTCTCTGGGGGGAAAACAATGGCACTGCAGCTCAAAATGTCCTGACCACCACCCCCAAATGTTTCAGACTCAAGCTGTCCTCTCCACATCCGTGCAACACCTTCTCCAGTGCACAGCCCTGGTACTGCCATGCATGTGGCATTAAATAAAGGTGTGCAGCTAAGGCAGGTTACCTATCTCCCTCGCACATTCTCCTTTCAATAATAACCTGCTGGAGACCATCCTGTAGCATCAAGAGGCACTGTCATGATGACAGACAACAAGCTGTCACCTGAGAGGCAAATACAGTTGTATTTTTGGGTGGAAACCACTGTACTTTGCAGATGTGCTTTCTCTGAAACACTTCTATCCTTGCTTTGGATGGGTAAGGATGATTAAGAGTCATCCTCTGACTTCTGTTTTCTGTGCTGAAATTACATTGCTGGTTTTTGATATCTGGCTGAAGTATACTGCCGTCGTTATCAAAACAGAGCTATAGAAAAAATGGAATCCACCCTTTGCAAAATGCTTCAGTGAGAATAAATCACATTGCCTCCATGTTTTTTACACATCAAAATGTACACAGGCAGAAATAAACCAGCAGCTGGGGCTCCAGCATAATGCACTCACAAAGAAAGATTCTTCCACATCTTCACCATTTCCTGACAAACAGGCAGGCAGGTAACTGGGAAATTTTGTCTGAAAATTTCTTGATGATTTGGAAGGTGTTCTGACACCTTAAATGCTGCTTAGGCTGTGGAAGAACAAACACTCTCCTTGTACAAGCATACATCACCACAATACCCCTTTTCCATGTATGTTGGAATGGAAAAGACCATTAACTTAATTCTTAGTCCATATAGAACACTAGAAAAAATAAAGATGTTTGCATAATTACAGGTCATTCAACAAGCCATGTTACATCAGGAATGCCTAAGAAAAGGCAAAAAGGAATTGCAAGCTTTAAGGACAATATACATGATTTTTCCCTCTTCTTCCATTTGGTCCCTATTTCACTGTATATTCTATAAGCATGTATTTTGATATCTGTTTCAACTGCACAGAAAGGAAAAACGAAGGGAGGACAAAAATGTAGGAAATAAGTAAAGGGTGCCACAACAAGTGTGAGGTTAGAAGTTAGTAGTGGAGGGAAAAGGACAAGACTGTACACTGATCTACAAAAAAAAAAGCAAAACATACATGAGCAAGGAAAAATTAGATATTAATAAGAAGAAGTCAGTACTTGACAGCAGGTTTCCCACTGACCAGTTATGATCTGGACAATTATGGTAGAAACAAACTTAGTTTCTTCATTTATTCATTTAACAACTTGAAATACAGGAAAAATCTTCAGATGGAAGCAGATTTTTACAAGATCTGTTTCCTCTGAGAAACAGTAAAAGCAGAGGTTGCCTATTAAAAAGCCTACTCCTGTTCAAATTGCCAATTTGAAGACTTCAGCCCAAGAAAATTCAAGTATGAAGAAATGCCTCCCCACCTCTGCAAGCCCAGCCAAGTCCCCTCATCAGTCTCCAAACCAAACAATGCTGTGCGAGTCTACCCAGAAGAACGCAGCTCAAGTCCCAGCGCAGTTTTCATACGGCTCATTGTTTGAGCTAATTTAATTAAAAGAGGGTCCAGATGATGATTATCCTGGCAAAAGGAAACTGCACAGACAATACAATGGCAGACTGCCACAATCACTGTATCTTAGCTCTGAACAGAAAACAGAACGAAAGGAAGAGGATAAAACAAGCCCACCTTGCTAACCTTTAAAGCTGACATATTCCTACCAACCCCACAGGCTGGAACAAGACTCAGCTGTTGCCCAGTGTGCTAATTTTTGGCACTCCATTAAGTGCTGTGAACATGACCATGATTAGTTTAAGCAGGAGAATCTACCATCATAGTGTGCTGCAATGACAGCTTAGTCACACACACCGCCCATGCCAGGCACTGAAGGTGGCATTATTTATGGTCCAAGCCCTGGTGGGAAGTTCAGGTGGTTTGGGCTCCACTCCAACACCATGGTGCAATTTCCCAGGGAAATGCAGTGCTTGCCTCCACCTACAAGAGCAAGGTCGTGTCAAGCTTATATGGTCTATATAAATATTTAAATATAATAAAATGATAAAATTTTAAGAATGTATAAAAAGCTCAGGGACTGAACTTCAGCTGTCTACAGAGCTCCACTCAAATCAGAAACAGTAAGCCTTCTATGGAAACCTTTCCAAAAACCATTCTTGGATTAGGAATATTTCTTAAAACTCTGTAGGGACATAAATCATTGCTGCTGATCTGCACACTCTCATAGTTCAAAGTCTAGTAGTACCAAACTGAATTTCCCTGGCTGAGAATAACTATTTCCATGAGCAGACATTTCTAAATTAGGGACGCTTTTAGGTTTTTCATAATGACTGGAAGATTTTTTTGCATGCAATTTCAATTCTCATCTACACACTCCAAACCAAAATTTTTTCCTGTTAATGTTGTACAAGTATATAAAAAGAAAAAGATTAAACAAACAAATTCAGCCCCTGCCCAGCAGATGTATGTTTTTTAATAGAAAAGCAAAAATGTAAGGAAAAAAAAGGTCAAATTATTTGATGAATGCCAAAAAGCAAGCTAGTGGGGAACTGGGAGTGAAGGAAGGTGAGCACATGATTTCAGCTATAGATTTCAGAGTTTGAGGCCAGCAGCTTACCTGATAGCCGTCCTCTTTGCTCTTGGGTGCCTAAATGCATAGTCCACCTTTATAAATAAATAAACATACCTAAACCAGAATGAAGACACTTAGGTTTAATGCCTGAGAGGAAACTAGTTGCTACATTGAGAAGAGGTTCAAACCTATTTCTCTCCAACAGCTTTTGGGATACCACACAAACAATGAGAAAGCCAGAGATTTCAGTAAAGCAGCAGCTGATCACTCTGTCTCAGGTACATCTCTGAAACAGAGAAAACAGATCACTGCTCCCAGATTAGGCTTTACAGGAGGCACACTGAGCAATTCCAACATGATTGCTTTGGAGGAGAGCTACTCTAACCACTGACAGAGCCTAAAAGACACTGCATGATGAGGCAGAAGGAGTGTTCTTTAAAGCTCTAACAGAAATACAGTCCTTTCAGATTGGTGTAGTCATCCTGTCTGCTTATCTCAGGTTAGAGGAACAAAACATGTGGAAGAGAGACCATAAGGCAACAGGAGCAGCTATCAGTCATCTTCACCTCCCGCCATTCCCCACTCCCAGTTTCAAGTGCTTTCTGCACTAACTCACACACCACGGGCAGCTGATGAAGCTGCTACACCATCAAGTAATTGTGAGTGCTGGGAAGAGAGCCTCCTGCAGATACATCCTTTCCCAAACACACCTTTCTAACAGCAAGAAGTTTGAGACTTTTCTAGCTCAGACAGTTCTTTGACACGGAGCGATAAAACCCATCCACACAGGCAAGGATCTGCCCTCAGCCAGCAGTAATTAAAATTAATCATTCACAATTATTTTCATGGGTATGTTCAGAAAGAGACACCACACAGCCAGCTCGCTGACTCCTCAAAGCTGACAGACCTTGAAATAGGCTGTGGTCAGGTACAGCGTGTCCCTGGGTTTCAAGCAGTTAAAAACATGCTTTGCATATTGATTCACCCCTCCATCCTCAGTGCTGACAGCCAGAGCCACCCCTGTCCTCCAGCCCAACACCTGAGCTGGCATCAGGGAGAGGGATTGGTAAGAAAAGTGATTTTTCAAGTAAGTACTGCTATGCCTATCATTATTACTGCCCTGCTGGAACTCAGGGCCCTGTGAGCGCTAAAATTTCTTATTCTTGAATCGCAGTATCTTCTGAACTCAAGATTCTTCCCGTTTTCCACACCTCTGTATTATGTTTTTAATCACTATCTTCTTTCCTTTCAGCTTCACTGGTCACTGCCTATGCTATTCTAAGGTAGAGAGATTTTGAAGGAACAGAGCAGCCTGAAGGTTATCAGTTTCCATGCCTCAAAAGCCACTGAAGAAATTAAAGAGGCAAAAGAATTAATGAAATTCAACATAAGGCATTAGGACTGTCACTTTCTGGAACACTGTTTACTTATACAAGCAATTTTTATGGGACTGAACATTTACTATTCATGATAGCAGCCTTGATCAATTCTGCTTCTTTGAAACTTACTACAGAAACATAAAAGCATCTGTCTTACCTATATAAACCCAAAACGTGTAAGCAGCAAGACCAGGATTGTAACCGGTGCAAGGAGGAAGCAATGTCACACCTAACAGACTGCAGATCCCTCAGTATCAACCTGCATAGTGCTCCTTCCTTCCCAGCAACTGGAATATTGATTTTTACAATATCTACCAGAAAAAAAAGGTTTTGAGCAGATATAGAGAAGGAGGAGCAGGGTAATGGGATTGTCTGCTTCCCACACCACGTGTGTTCTGTAGTTGGAGCTCAAAGCTAAATTAAAAAAGGAGATGGTGGAAGATCCAACTTCTTACATAAATCAGCTCGGCATGGCTTTCAGTCAGAAGACTTGAAAGAAACAGATATTCTGCCTTTGCTAAAATGGAAAATTGTCAGATAAATATGCTTGCCTTTTTAACTAGAGTGGTCTTTGTAAGTAGGTATACTGTTGTGCAGGAAACAGGAGCACTGACTGGAAAGTGGAGAGTTATGCAGGCAGGGCTCAGGAAATGTCTCTCTTTGGGAAATTATAAAAGGACGTAAACAGTAGAACAACAGCAGCACTCAAGCTCAAGAGTCTCTCTGGCCATTAGCAACACTACAGCAGGTCTGCAAATATCACCCCTGACTTCTTTATGTTTTATGCAGGGTACCCACCAACCTTGTTTTTCCTGTATTGTTTATTTACCCCATGCTTCTCTTGTATTGTTCATCCCAATCTTTAATCATCACAGTTTCCTAATTCACACTAGACTCTCCTTAAGCCACTTTCTCACTGAAGATGGTATTCAAGGTGTAAGGACCCTAAAATTTGGGGCTATCCCTATAACCTCTCCTTTCTGCACCTGCACACTTGCACTTGTAACTTAAGACACAATATTGTACCAACTCACAGATTGCCTCTCACTTCATCCCCTCCTTCCACAGCCATGAGTATTCTCAGCTCACAAGAGCAGTAGGGATCAGTGTCTCCTGCCAGGCAGCCAGGGAAAGCCCCACCAGTGCCCCAGGTTCTCCCCTGTCAGGGCATTTGACTAAAGAGCCTAATTTTGACTTGTGCAGAGTTTATATATGTTTATATATTTTTGCCCCACCTCACAAAATTTTGAAATTATCTGGGAGAAGGAACTCAAAGGTGCGAATCAGAAAAATAATTAAAAAGGGCGGGAGCCTGATTTCATAATATATTACAAGCACTTATCCCTTTGGAAAGTCAAGACTAAATTAATCACAGTTAAAATATTTTACAAGCTTGTACAAACTCAACAGGGACCTTGACTGAACTCTAGAATATGGGGAAAAAGAAAAACAGAGAAAGCGGAGAGGGATCTGATAGAAGCAGCATGAAGAGCTCCAAAACAACCTTGGGAAACCAGAAAGGGCACCACAGAATGGTTTGGATTGGAAGGGGCCTTAAAAGACCACCTAGCTCCAGCCCCTCTCCCTTGGGAGACACCTTCCACTAGACCAGGTTGCTCAGGGCCCCACCTAGCCTGCCTTTGAACACTTCCAGGGAAGGGGCAGCCAGAACCTCTCCTCAGGAAACAGCCAGAGCAGGGAGAGCAGTTGGGTAGGCACACATGCACATGGGAAAGATGCAGCTCCTTGAATTTCCTGGCTGCTCAAAGGAAAAAGAAGAGATTCCAGATGAGCAAGCATGGACTCACTCTCCCCCCCAGAGATGTGGAGCAGCTCTGTCTGAGCAGAGATGAAAGCCCTGTATCCTCTTCCAGCAGCCAGACAATCCTGCTAGTAATGGATTAAAGTGATTTAAGTAACTATACATTTAATAAGGTGAAAAGGGCAACGACACAATTACATTCTGATTGTTTTAAACTACATATTGCTTTGCAATTCTGCTTCTGTTTTAAATAAAAAGGTAACACTTTTTGCCAGAGCTGACATGGCATGAGTATATAAGCAAGGCAAAGAACACAAAAGAGAAGTGCCATCTTCTATTAGTCATTTGACAGAGAATACAGATGAGCTTTCAGACACCAGGACCAGCAGTCAGGAGATCTTCACAGAGCAAGGACCACTGCTCTCTAAATACATAAACACAAATGGACATGTTTGTATATACACAGATATAAAAACTTCCTACCTTGCTTTAAAATCCAAAATGCTTTCTCAGTGCTGCCAATAACAAATAAAGCTCAAATTTCCTTTGGTTGGAGAAAGAAAATCACAACTAAGAAAAACAGATGACGGAAGACCCCAGCAGCAGCAGAAGATGCCATTAGCTATTACCTACTGTGATTATGGAAAAATGCTATTTTTTATTCTGCAGCCTCTCTTTGCCATTCTTTTCATCCACCTTGAAAATGATTCCAGGATTTACATAAATAGGGTCATCTGGGGGTTGCATGCTCCTGGCTAAACCTCCCTGGCCCCTCCCATGGGAAAAAAAATAAAAAAATTCAAGCAGCAACAAAGAAAAGTTTTCAATTTTCTGACATTCTCTTCCCCATTTCCTAATGTAAACTCTGAGCAGTTTCTGTAGAGACTGTAAACACCCACACAACTTTGCAGGTGGGGAAAAGGTAAAAAACTTCACACCAGTTAATCTACATCAGCAATTTCTTCACCCTTTCTTTGAGAAGTCACTGCATATAAGATCTACTGCTGCCTCATGGACAAACACACACAGAGCCTTTGGCACCAGGGAGAGATGTTTCAGGGCAGTGTGAGGATTTGATGGCTGTCTTAGCTTTCCTTGCACCCTGAGCAGCCTGCATAGCCTAACAGCATTAGCTTACTAACAGATATATTAATAGGTGTGGGGGGAGGGAAAGGAAGAGGGAAAAAAAGCCACTAAAACACATTCCACCTACACATCTCACTACTAATCATAAACTCAGGTAGAAAGCAAATTGCTTCTCCAGGACCAGGAGAAGAAGAAAAGAACAATAAGACTGAAGGGGGGAAAATCAACTATTTTCATCTTTTTCTGAAAATATACCAATTGCTGTATTTATCAATTCATGATAAGGAATGAGAAAGTAAAAAGAAAAAAAAAACACAACCAGCACACCAAAAAAAAAAAAAAAACAAACCCAAAAAAAAACCAAACAAACCCAAAAAACCCCCACAAAAAACAAAACCCAAAAAACAATGGAAGAACTGCCACAACATCTTGTAGTAAGTAATTTCAGAGTGATAAATATAATGTTGGCCTCAGACTGCTAGAAGGATTAGATTTAGCTGTAAAACAAGTAGTGCAGTTAACAGTTCCTGTTGGGTCTGGTGTTAGGATTAGAAAGCACTGCTAATCACAAGAAATGTAAAAAGATTAAGAGGTGATGGTTGCCAGTAAGGTTTTAAAAGCATGTAAGTGCTGGAATTCATTTTGGGATTAATATTCCTCAAGTGAAAAGAAAAGTAAAGGATAGATCATAAATGGCAGCCAGTTCCACCTGCACTGCCCACAACCCTTTCCCAAGCATTAGGAGAATTAATTGTGGAAAAGTGAAAGGCATGCCATGGCTTATACTGAATGATCCTAGGGCAGCTTCAGTGAGGAGAAGCAAATATTTCTATTTTGGTATCTGAATGAACTATGGCAATCTAAAATCTGTTTGAGTTCAGAGATTTTGCTTACCAAAATCTTGCCTGGACACTGGAGTTGCAATTTTTAAAGGCATGGTAAAAGGAATGATGATGGCCTTTTGTATCTGCATCCTTTCAGCAGGCAGGATAAGACAACATGTTGATCTCCTAGTTTGCTTCCAGCTTGTGTAGATCCACCTCTAAGATCAGTTTATGTTCTTAGTTACCAAGGATAAACAAAGCTCCCCATGTAAAATAATCTGGAGTGTGCAAAAGAGAGCTCCCAGAAAAAACAAACAAACAATAGAAAGGAGAAAAAAATTATCTTGCAAAGACCTCTAAGTAAACACTAAGTTTTAATAAACAAATTTGAATTCTGGATGAAAAGTTTTACTAGAAAAGCCTTTTAAACAGTGTAGACCATAGCATCTTGGTCAGATTCCCTTATGACAGAGTGGTCTCCATCAGCATCAAGTGCAAAGTTCATCGCTGGCACCCTCGGCCACCACCACCCCAAACTGCACGGTCAGAGTACAACACCTCGAGGAGAACACAGACTTCTGCCAAGCCCACCAGGTTCCCAACAGGCCTGATGGACAGCCAAAAGCTTCTTGGTGGTGAGGCCACCTAAAACTTGCCTCTCTCCCAGAGTGTCCCACATTTATCCAATGATTCAGAGCAAAATTCAAGTTCTACCAGGACATTCTGTGAGCACTGCCTCTGCACAGCCCTCCAAGGGGCTCAGACGCTGATTCAGACCAGCCTCTCTCCAGTCATTACTTTACCCTCTGTAAATCTCAACTTTGCTATTCCAGGGGTTGGGGAGCAATATGCAGCAGGATCACTTTATCATTTTCTACACACCTTTCAGTTAAGTGTTCCTGGTGCATCTTCCTGGATTTTCAGACTCCCTAAGTCTGTTTTCCCTTCTGTTGCCTGAAAATGAACATTTTTTCCAGATGCCTGTAGCAGCAGCAGAAATAACCATCTTCCGAGAGTTATAAAACAGTTGTATTTAATAATAGAGAAAGCATTGTGCATGATTTCTGCAGAAGTCTCTTCAGTAGAACAGATGAATTTATTCACTGCATTATGGAACAGTTTGAGAAAACAAGATCATACAATGTACACTGCCTCTATTTAAATTGTTTCATTTCTATTCATGAGTGCTCTGATTAGATACACTGAAAAGATCATCAGTAAGAAATAAATAATTCTGCCAAATTAATAGTTGTTGATTTCTTTTACCTGAAAATGTAAGTAGCATCTCATTCACACTAGACAAAGCTACTATAATTTGGATATATCGATCTTGTTGGTTCAAGTCCACACAGCACATAGAGGCAGGTGTGCATCTACATTTTCTTAGCATCAAGCAACTTTATAAAATTGTGAGTTCTTTCCTGAGTGGAGAAAGGCTAATATGCACTTTGCATGGAGAGGCTTTGTAGACAACTAGGGTGTTTGTTTTTTTTCCTCTAGCTGTTTTCCCCAAATAGAGGGTTGAGAGAAATAAATTGCTTTAAATGCAGAAAATTGTTTAGAAATGGTATTTCAGGGAATACAGGTGAATTTTCTGTATCACACAAAATTAATCCAAGCTCAGCAAATGCTCTTTAATTAGAAACACCTTTAGAAAGGAAGCAGCCAGAAGTAACCCTCGCAAGCATCTTTATATTAAGGGAGCTACTAACCAACCCCAAAACAGCTTCTCCAGGACCTCCCTCCCCATTAAGTATTTTCCTGGAGAAGCACAGAAAGGGGTGGATTTGTGCAAATGGAGCAGAATGTATTATTTAGCAGAAAGATCTGACTAATATTTTCTTTAGGAAAAAACAGACTAAAAACATAGAGTTAATATTTTGTTTTAGACATCACAGAATGATGAATGCCAAATTTCCGCTCAGCTTATGAACATCTGAGAAAAAACCCTCCACATTTTGAAAAATTTTTCCAGTTTGAGTCAACAATGAATTCTTCTAAGAATCAAATATAATTGCTGTAACATTTCGAAAAAATTTAAACGCACAGCTCAGTACCTTAAGAACAGCCTGTTTGCACAGCAGCCAAGTGATACACCTCAGAGAGCTACTGTTAGCTACTGCAGGGAAGATAAATCAAGAAAATGCTGAGTTGAGGTGCAATTTGACAGTTATTAGCAGAACAGGAGTAATTTGATGAAGGAAAAAAATCTGACAAAATCTCAGTTCACAGCAACAGATTTTGGAAGCCTATTTGCACATAAATTGGAAAAAATAATTCTTGCATTAGAAACTGATGAAGATGAAACAATATACCCTAAATCCTAACATATTTGAAATTATTTTCTTTGATTCAAAGCTGATAATCCTGTAACAGGCAGTAACTAAACAGGGGCTTTAACAGACTTGCTCTGCATGTTGAAGAGACTGCACAGCCTGATCTTGATCTGGGGCCATTCAACTATCAGAATAACTGGATTTACTGCCATTCGCACCTTTGTTTTTGCCATTTGAAAGCATCTCCAGCACGCAATACACTGGGCTGTGTTTTAAGCATTAGCAGCATAAATATCCCCTGGTGTACCATATGCTTCATCGCTGCTGCCTTCCCGTAAATCAAGCACACAGCCAATCATCTTTTTTATGTTGGACTCTAATGGCAACTTTATTATTCAAAGTCAGGCTGTACAGAGCCATGTCTCATGGGGACACGAAGCAGCTCAGGAGCAGGTTTATGACTGAGCAAAGGAAGATTCAAATCTGGCCATGATCTTCCCACTACAACCCTACCACCTCTTCCAATTTATCTGCATCTTTCCATTTATCTCTTCTGCGTAAAAGACTTTTTAAAAAAACCAAAACTCCCGTAAGCAGGAAAAACAAGTTACAAAGCCTTTTCTGCTCTTCAGGGACCACCTCTTTGTGTCCCCATAAATGCTCGGCGTAAATGTTTTTGCTCACATACTTGTAAGCAGATCAGTTGTTATTTACTGCATTCCAATTAGATGCATAGATTAAGAGATACCTTTCATGTCATTATATCAAACTCTTCTACAAACATACAAAGGGATTTTATAGACTATTTTCTGCTTACTACTGAATTCTCACACTCAGCACAAGACACAGTAAAAGTGAACGATACCTTCCCTGTGTTTACTGTGCCCACCAAGAACCATTAAAAAAACCAAATAAAACAACTTAACTATGATTTTAACAGCACAAACTGTTCTCCCATGCAGTTCTTCTTTTTCCTCCCTCGCCCCACTCATCTTTCAGTTCATGAAGATAGGGAACATGAAAACTAAATGGATTTATGTGTAAATAATTCATCTTTTCAGGCACATCAAACTAATACCTGAGTTCATCCAAGGGGTTCGCCAGATGTAGCTGATTCTAGTGGTATTTTTAAACAGCATTCTGGAGAGCTAGTCACAAAAGGCTGCAAGGAAATGCTGAACAGCTGTGTTGATAGAGTTGTTTTTAATCAACACGTGTTGAAACTCTACCTATCCTTACTGAACACAGCTGACAGGGACACATTCCCAGCCGTCCTGAACTGCCACTGCCTTTTGGAGACTCGTGCCTGCACAAGACAGGCTTTGTGAGTGGGGTGAGCTCTGGCACATCTTGGGAAGACGAAGAGAATTACAAAGGCTGAGCATCGTTTTCCTGCCAAGTAGCAGGAAAACATGTGGCAATATAAAGCATCTTTAGGAGCACGAGTCCCACAGGGCAGGCATCCACACAAGCTGAGCTGATCCTGTGAGCCAAGCTGCCTTAAACCAAGGTCCCATAAGGACTGGGAAGTAAAGTGATGGTAGTAACTCTGCTTCTCTTTAAGCCATGAAGGAAAGTAGAAAGTATTTTGTGCATTTTTAAACATCCTAAGTTTAAACAAACAATGGATTAATTCTTGCAGGAAGTCCAACAATTAACCTTTACTATACTTGCATGTCAAGTCATATTTCTTGTGCTAAATAAACCATAGCGAACTCCTGCAGCTAAAAAGGGCAAAAAGAAAATCTAGGGAACTTGTGTTTTTTGTTTTTACTCTTTTAAAAGCCAAAATCTAAACCGTTCCATTCTGCTTGCTTTAATAACACAACTGATCTCTCTCCTGCACGTGTTAGAAGAGGAGTCTGCAAAAGAGGAGCAGGGAAATAGGTCTTGCACACAACTAAGGTCTGTTCCTCTGATTTACAACAACTTGTCATTGTACAAACTGAATTAGAAAAACCTGCAAAGAAATACAATTAAATTGCAGAATATAAAAACCATTTTAGTAACAGTGCTTTGCCTGTGCAGGAAATGGTTCCTTAAAGTGAAGAAATCATTTTGCCATGTGGAAACCTTGAGCAGGTTAGCAACCCACTACTGTACCAGAGAATAATTTCTGCAGACAGCTTTGTATCTTCAAATTCACTCAAGTGGAGATTTATTGCAACAAAAACAGAGAAAACCACTGGAGGGATATGTTGCAAGTGGAGCAGGGCAAAAGGAAAACTAACACAGAAAAGACAATATTCTTGGATTTGCAGTACAACCATCCCTGATTTATTCCAAGAGAGTTTGTGTTTCCAGTCTAAATTAACATGGCTACTACTATAACTTATAACACAGAGATAAGATTTGGTGAATGTAAAGTTTTGCAGAATGTTCTTTAGATAAGTTTCCTTAGAAATAGCTCAAAATAACTTCAAGAATTATCATCTTAATGACATGCTTACCCTTGAGGGGAAATTTTGAGCCCTTCAGCAGAAAGCAACCTCACTGCAAGAAGGATTTTAATGAAGGCTATGAGTTACTGTTTATGCAGTGGAAGCCCTCTTTAAATCAAGCATGTTTTAAAGTGTCCTTGTTCTGAAGTTGCCTGTACTGGGCATCCCATCACAAATTTATGCCTTCATGCTTGGCAGGGCAATTATGTCCATGGACCCACATAAGATGTCTGTGAGCAAGATGGACTCTTCCACCCAGCTAATCTTCCCACATCACACAGCAAAATTAAGTGTTTCATAGTCCTTGTGTATGGAAGCCACTCTAAACCCAAATGTGCAACATTTTCTGTCTGCAAGGTATGTATAAAACACATGTGTGATGAGGAGACATACATTAATTGATTATGACGAAGAACCACCACAAAGCAGTCCATCATCATAATGAAACGCTTACAGTAATCCCTATAGAATTATAGTCCTGATCTTTGGTGATGTGGAAAACAGTATTTATTCCCTACTTCAAAAACTAAGAACACTTGCTGCAATCTCTTGCTTGGAAGTTCAAAACTGAAATTCTTCTTACTCTAGCACAGCTGACAGCATTAGCTGTGGAGAAGCTTGCTTCCAGTAGAAGTGGAATGTAAAAACAAAGTTGCTGTGACCTTAACAATAATCCTGTTTGCATATTACAATACATTTTCCTACTATAACAAGGCAAAGTCCCTGGTGTTCCGGTCAGAAAAAGTCATCTTCCAGTAAAAGCATACTGTGATCAATAACATTTTCTTAATATATTACATTATCTCCCACTGAAACACTTTTTCACTTGGCATTTCAGGCTGCCGAGTAGGGGAAATTCATGAGAAAACTAAGATAGTAAATGAGATACTGTAAATTAATTCCATCCAAGAACAATCTTTTCGTTCGTGAGCAATTTGACAAGCCAGTGTTGTCTGACTTCAGCAGAAGCTTTCTCAGCTTTCAAATACACAGGAAACAGAAGAATCTGCTGCACTACCATACCCAACTTCACTTCAGCCTGCATAATTTTGTGTTAAAATACATTAGACTTTCAACAGCCAACTCTGAGAACAGAATTAGTGGGGCATACTTTAAATATTAGTTTAGAAAATACACTGAGAAGTCTGCCACATCAATCCTGTGAATTTCTGTTTTCAAGTTACAGCCCAAAGCATGGCAGGGCACAGGAATTCTGCACTTCCTTAGAGGATTTGCCACAAACTCTCCTGCAACCCAGCCCTGAAAAGGCCCAAGTGATCACAACGCCAGGTGAAGGATCTCAATACAGCAAAGTTCCAAGACAGCTTTGTCACATGGGCATTACAGTAAAGTACTTCTCCATCTGCCCATCTGAAGTCTCTTTTGCTGTGATGAGTAGCAGCTTTAGTGCCCCCTTGTTGTTACTGCCCTCCCCCAGGCTGAAAGGATGACCTGGTGGCACATAGCCAGGAGCAGAGCCCATCACGATTTTAACAACAGCAGTTGTGGATTTACTGAGAGCAACTGGTGTTCAGTGTAGCCCAGGAAGGTGTGATCCCTCAAAAAGGCTGGGCTGTGTGCAGGATACTGGGATATTGTCAGTAGGATTACTGACAGGCACCTGATCTTGGCACGATTAGGGGAAGAATCACTGCTCTATTAATATTTCAGCATAAGGAATAAGGGGCAGGTAGCTGTTGAATATTCATGCTGTAGCAAGGCTCTCTGTATGAATTCTCTAGCAGGCACATGTAAAGGCTGCACCATTACCCCAAAGAGTTTACCATCCAAAACCCCAATTAAAGAGATACTTTAGCATGTACCCTGCTTTAAGCTCACAGGGCAGGCTCACTAATTAATTGTATTCTTACAGTGAAGGATGTGCTCCATTTTTTTATTAACTCAAGACTCATGTTGAAAACAACATAAAAGGAGTGGGAGAAAACAGATGAAAATTTAATTTACATCTGCAAATCCCAACACATCATGAGATCAGAAACATGTAAAGGGCCAAACAACTCATCTACCCAAGAAGTCATTCATAAAAGATAAACATCCTTTTTAAAAGTGGAGGAAACTCATGCAAGGAAGATGCACAGTACTCAACTACAAAATAATTCCAAGCAGCTTCACGTACATTTCTGAGGAAGAGGAGGCAAAATTAAGATTGGTGCCACTGAGAAGAAGGAGCACAGATGACATCTTAAGCAAACTAGATAGGAAGGACAAAATAATCAGGGTTTTGAAGGACAGGACTACGTTTATGCAGGCTCCTGGTTGTGGAGTTTTGTGGGGTTTTTAATTTTTTTTAAACAAAATAAATTAGGCAGAAAATCTTCATATAAATGAGTACTTATAAAAGAGCCTTTCTAGGTGAATCATTTCTTTTACGATTAATAAAATCTGCAATCAGAGCAACAACATTCTGATGACTTTTTGCCATTTGCAATTATCGCTCATCCCAGCACCAAAAAGCTCATTATTATTAAAGCTGACAGAAAGAATACTTAACTGCTTTTATAAAAGAACTTACTTTTTTAAAAGAATCAAGTTTCTAAGCCTTCTTTCTACTTCCAAATCTTCTGTGTGAAAACAGGCTATCCTAACAACCCCTGTGTGTGTCACCTTTGATTTCCAACACATAATTTGGATAAAAGCATCCAATTTGTACAGTAACACAATGCATTACAGAATAACACTTCTTAGGTTTAAAAGCAGCCTACAAAGAGTATAGAGTTAACATAAATCTGTAAAAATACAAACATATAGTTTATACCATAAAAATACATATTTTAACCTTTTTTATAGCAGTTTTCTCCTAAGTAACTAAAACCATTAAAGATACTGTAGGACTTGGAGCATTCCTACAATTCCTGTGAATAAGAGTGCATAATCTCTATTTTAAAGGCATGGAAGTTGAGGCACAGCTATTACTAAGACAGCTGTGGAAGAGACAGGAATGGGAACCATATCCAACCCCAAGCTCTTGTGACTAAATCCATTTCTATTTGACATGTATTATCTATAGGCAGAAATGAACACAGGTATTTTTGTTTTCTCATCTAAAGAAATGTTAAGAGTGATGTCTTGTCTGTGCCTCACTCCATCCTTGCTCCTCGACATAACAGCACTGTAAAATCAGAGATATATTAAAAAAAAACCAAATAAAAAAAACCAAACAGACAAAACACACAAAAAAAAAAAACAACAAAAAAACCCCAACAAAAAATCCCCCAAAAAACCCCCCCAAAAACCCCAACCCCCTCCAAAAAACAACCAAAACAAACAACAACAAAACAACCAAGCAACAACCCAAAAATAAACCCCAAGAAATGGATGCAAAGTCAGAAAATACTGCCTGATTCATAGGTGCTTGGGAAGCACTGATTTGAGCTTTTTATTATCATATATCTCCAGTTTGTCATGATTTAGTGGATGGTTAAAGGTGTGGAGCATGTGGTGAGCCTGAGGTGTGCAGTAAGAGAGGCAACAGGTACAAGGTGCATCAAGGGAAAATCTGGGAAGGGATAAGGAAGAAGCACTGAGAGCAGATGCTCAAGCAGCAGAATGGCTGTGTGGGGAGGCTGCAGAGCCTTCATCCTCAGGGGTATTAAAGGACTTGCTTGGATACAGACACAGCCCTGAACAACCTGCCCTGCCTCTGCAGTTTGCCTGATTTGAGCAGGAGCTTGGGCAAGACAATCCCTCCAAGGTCATTCCCAAACTGAATTGTTCCTTGAACACCATCCCAAAGACAAGTGAGGTTGCTGTTTGGTTTCTCCGCAGCATCCCAAAGCTTATCACAAATTCACCCAAGAAGTGTGACCCTGGATTTCTGTAATTAACTTTTTTTTACTTTATTTGGCTTGCTCCTTCTTCTGAACGGGATAAAATGGAACAAATCCAAATCTTTGCTTTCACCCACTTGAAAACTGTGAAAAATGAAAAGCAAAACACAATCACTGCGCTCAAGCTCCTAAACACACGTGGTCATTTGAGGTCTCGCTTAGAGTTTACACACCTTCCTGACCTCTCCTCCTAAGAAATACTCCAAAAACAATCAGTCTGCTGTGTAGGGAGACCCACAGTTATTAAAATAACTTCATCACCAAAACAGCTCTCAACATCATTTCAAATTCCTCCCCACCACCCGCACTATTGTAAGAGATGCTGCATATGGTGAAAATTAATTCAGTTTGAACCAGAAAACACTGGGGTTAAGTACTTCTTCAACTGGAATACAAAAACTGCAACCACACGTGACTGTCAGGATATACAGGGCTACAGTCAACATGCAGAAATACTATTTATATCCTTCAGAAAAATTGAGTTAAAAGGCTTTTTAAGGGGAACAGCTGAGCTAGGAATATCCAAAAATGGGTGAGACAAACAAGTATACAACTCCTACGTGCAGCTCACTACCAGAAGGAGACAATGGGAGTCCATCCTGAAACTCACAGCCTTCTCCAACAATTTCTCTCCTGCAACAGAAGCCTCCAAGAGGAGGCCTGGAGACAGCTGGCTTCTCATTTCCAAATTACTAGTTTTTAATTCTTTTGTTACACATATGTTATATAACCAGATCACAGCCACCGTGGCAGAAACGCCCATGGGCATCCTACAGCTCAACAAAATCACTTTGCAGTAACTGGATATTCAGCCTAAGATTATCCCAGACACTTCATACTGATGTGACTAGGCAATGTGGCAACTTATCACAAGCCAGATTTACTAGACATTCCCCACCACAGAAAGTGAATTAAACTGTCACTCATCACCGTATGAGCTGCACTAGTGTAACTACTTCTTCATGAGTTGAACAACACTTCTCTGAATTAAAACCAACACACTTTCTTGCAAGTCTTTATCCTCCTTTCTGCACATTTTCTTTTCCTTTCCACTTCTCTTATTTTCTGCTCAATTTTTTCCTCTCCTGACTTAGTATGTTTAACCCTCTTTGATCCACTTGCACTCCAGTGCATTCTTTTGTTATCCTTGGCAGATACAAACTGAGGGATTTGCACAGGAGCTCCAGCCACCCTGGCCAAACTAGTAATGATGAACTCAGCACTGGACTGCTGCTGTCCTCTTGGTGCTTCCCCTAGGGAATCAGACAGCAAAGCTTCCAGGAAGACAGGACTACATCTCCTTTCCCCAAGAATCATCTGATCATCATGTCAAGCTAAGGCTGAGACTCTATCCCCAAGTGCGTCTTCTCTGGAATATCTCCAACATACATGCTCTACTAAAACACAGAAAAAGCAGATGCATTACTCATCATGAGGGCCACCAAAAAAAGAAAAAGAGCAGAATATTTGATTTAACCACCACTACAATTACAGTTGTTGGCATCTGCAATTTGTAGCATCACACACACACGCATGCAAACGTAAAGAAGGAATATAAAGTAAGTCTTGTTCATAACTCAGACTTCATTTCCAGCAAGTTTCATATATATATTATTATTATATACACTATTTATGGTTGTGTACTGGCAGTACAGAAAAAAGGATTAAATACACTCTCTCATGCACACTTGTACACACCCAAGCATACACACAATTTCCTGATCTATTGTGAATATATTAATGAGAGGAATTGAAAAGGAATTTTAAATTATTAAAGTTACATGGAAAGCTTTAAGCTAGCTAGCTTTCTTTAAGCTAGCTAAGCTTAAAGAAATAAACTAATTTCCAAGAGAGTTTCACTATTTCCAAAGTGTAGCTCATGCACATTTATGGGAAGAGGTTGCCAGAAACATTGTGATGAAGGTGCACTGGGGATGCTGAGGTGTTCAATAAGGAATCCTGTGAAGAAAGAGCAAATGCTGGAAGTAAGGAATGCATGACAGTGGATAAGAAAGATCAAACAAACTGAAAATATGAAAAATAATATGGGACTTAGTAGTCTTGACAGACAGTGGGTACAATCTGAGCCAGCAACATGCCCTTGGCACAAACCCAAGTGTGTCCATTCTGAGCTGCGTTGGTGAGAGCACAGCCAGCACGCCCAGGGAAGCAATCTTCCCCTTTCCTGAAGGATTTGTGAGCCCTCCAGAACACAAAGGCTTTGATATACTGGAGAAAGTCCAGTGGAGGATAGTGGTGTCTAGAACAGAGGTCTCCCCCAGATCTTACTGTGTTTTCTAATTCCCCAAAAGGAAGGTACAAAGAGAACAGAGTGAGCCTATTCTTGAAAGGGCAGCAATACAACAAGTACAAAGAAGCTACAACGAAAGTTCAGGTTATAAATGAAGAAAATATCCTTCACGAGGTGGTGAAATATGGTAACAGGGGTCTAACAAGGTTTTGGAGTCTGCATCCTTGGAGATATTCAAAACCCAACAGTATTTGGTCCCCAGCAACCTGCTTTAAAAGTGACATTGCTCTGAGCAAGAGGCTGAACTAGACAACTGCACAGGTGTTTTCCAGCCTGAATTATCGCCAAAAAATTACGTATCTGGATGGAAGAAGCAAGAAACCTGGTTGAAGGAGGCCAAGAGGACAAGAAACAGCATAAAGGCACAGGATTAGCTCCATAATGAAAAAAACAGAGAAGTGCAAAAGGAAGCTAGAAAAGGGAATAAGAAAGAAAAATAGCAGGCAGGATCATTTAAAAAAAAAAAAAAAAATCAAATCTCTGTTCACAAAATTGAACTTTCCTCCCATAGGCAGGAGATGAAAAATTCCACAAGAGTCATTCAACAATGAAGTCAAGTACTTAAGTTTCTACTGTAATGTGCATAGTAGATTTGGATAAGAGAGGGAATCAGTTCCTTCTTTTCCCTTCCCATGCCCCTAAGAAACCAACTAACCTTTAATCTCCCTTTTCCAAATATTTGAACTCAATCTTGCAAACTTCACAGATATTTTAACTATGTACATTATGAAGAATGTTTCATTTGTAATATAAAAATACATGCACTTTTATCAGCATAAAACTTAAAGTTCACTACACCCAAATAAGCCTCTTACAGCTTTTTACAGTTTTATAAGATATGGCCCCATGAGTCTAGGCCTATACACACAGAAAACTTTGCTCTCTCTTGGAGCTACACCACCAAATTAAAACAGTCCTGATCAGGTTTACAGCATTAGCATTTATCATATTATAATATTTTTCTGTTATAAAACAGATGCTCAGTTGCATGTACTGCAATAGAGACTTGCTGCAGCCACCGAAAGGGAGAGCAATGCCCAAATTGTGTTTCTGTAAGCAAGGAAGAGACCATGAAAGAAAAGCCACAAAAAAAAGAGACATCTGCACACTTACCCTGTGATATCCACAATCTGTATCAAAATCAGCCTCAGGTGTAACAGTCAGTAAACAGGACAGCAAACCCTTGCATTTAGCAGAAGACTTCTGGGAAGCCAGATTACCTAGAAAGAGTTGAAAAAAGTTACTTCAACACACAAAGATGAAATCACCAATGTGTAATGCGAATAGGCTTCAGATGAATCACAGCAGCAGAATTAAAAAAAAAAGAAAAAAGCTGCTCAATGGGAGACCACCATGATCAGAATAGAGAACTTAAACCCCAGAAGGTGACAGAAATTTGTTCCAAAGCACAGACAGTTGGATGCTGGTAGGCACTCAGGGTTTAGCAAAGAACATCTAATACCCAAGATAACATGGTGTTAACCCTCTAATCAAGGATGTGGAGGAGACCAGAAGGAGCACGATATTTTGCTTAATTAGTTGCTATCAAAGAGAGGATGAGTTCAAGCACTTGCAAAAACAAGGCAACCTAAGACTATTTAAAAGTTTAATAGTGTTCTAGAGTCTTTGGTAACACAGAGTTTGCCCATGAAATCAAAATAATCCCTGGAGATAAATTTAAAGGAATATATCTCATTTTAATGCACAGAGTAAAATGACTATTCATTAAAGCAAAGCAGTTTTATCCCTACAGTCTCCATCTCAGATGCAATATATATTGAAGTAATCTTTATGACAGGAAGTGGCATGTAATCTTGCAAGAATGAACTGCTGTTGTTATCTGCAAATCAATACAATTTTTTTTAAGTGGATATAACTGTGCCTATTGATTTCATGTTTTTAGCCCTAGAGTTTCAGTTTCTACCAAGAAGATTCTTACAATGACAAGATTGCTGCGTACGTGTAATTGAGTTGATACAATCTGAATGTGAAGTTTACAGTGCACTTCCTTCTGCAATGCAACTGGGGCTTCTGTCCCATTGCCTAAGCTTAAGCCTTTTTTCCTTTTATGCAAACTTTATCTATTTATAATAATTTTGAAATGGTAGAGTAACACTTCACTAATCCAACCTGCTAGCTCTGGAAACTTTAGCACACAAAACATACCCTTGGAAGTTATCTCTCTACCCTGCTAGGATATTATTTCAGAATATATGCATGACTTTTGCTATGTTTAAATAGCCTGACCAAATAATTTCCCTTGTGAAAGCCTAAAATTGGTTCAGTGCTGAATATTTACAGCCCAAAGAGGTGGGGTGAAGGTGAGGATGGTAAGGGTACAAGCACATAGAAAAAGTGAATGACTTATTCAAGGTCACTTTGTAGATCAGTCAGGCAATGAGCTCCATTAAGAGTTTAATAAAACTGCTAAATTCCTACTATATTTCTGCAAATGAAGCATATAGCAACTTTGGCTTGACTAGCTGACCAAATGGCTCATGCTGCAATGAATGATCTGTAATGAGAGCTGGCTGAGAGGTACAATGCACCATCAGCCTGAGAAATAGGGGAAAAAAGATGGAACCACTAAAACAAAGTTTAAAAGCATGGGCCAGACAAATGACATCCCAAATCAGGTTAGGAAAGCTGAAGTGCTGATAGAACTAAATCTGGCCAAGGACATCAAGGGCAACACCAAAGGCCTCTATAGGTACTTTTGTGACAACAGGGAAGACTTGTGAAAATGTTGGCCCTCTCCAGAAGGAAATGGGAAACCCAGTTACTTGGGATATGGAGAACATTAAGATACTCAATTACTGTTTTGCCCCAGTCTTCAGTCACAGGTGCTCCACCCACACTGCCTGAGGTGCGGGCAGGGACTGGGGAAATGAAGAACCACCCACTATGAGTGAAGATCAGAGCCAAGACCATCTATGGACCTGAAGGTGTTCAAGGCCACCTTTGGGTTGGAAGGAACTTTAAAGGTCAAACAGCTCCAAGCAGAAAAAACTCTGTGCTGTCTAAGCGCTAGCCAGCTGCAAACTAGTTTCTTGAAAACATAAGATGATGGAAGAGGAAACACATGAAAGGCTGGGGAAAATGTGGAAATGTAAACAACATTATCCCTCATCATTACCGTTGAGTCCATCAAACAGAGCTCCATGCTCTTCCTGAGCCTGTCTTCTTTACAGGTCTAGACTCATTTTGGAGCTAAGGCTTTTCTAATAGCTGGTCTACTTACTTATTTATTTATTTAACACTACTTGAATAAATAGCTGCGACCTTTTAATTTAGTATTTCTGACTTTCACAAGACAATGAAGGAATATACCATGGACTACCTAAAAATACTGAAACAAAAAGGGAATATTTTCTTTGTTTAGCTTTTAGTTTGCTGAAAAACAGCACTGTTTTCATGAGGCAGTTTATGGAAAGAAGAAAAGAGAAATTACTCAAGGGAGTAATTTCTGTTTTGCATAGTGACTCATCATATCATAGTTACCCCATCATCTCCAAGGGCAACACTAGGCCAGAGCAACTCTGAAAGATCTCCTTAGGGAACCACACGCTTCTGAAAGCCATCTCAGGACTCCTGTTCCAGAACTTCACAGAATGGCAAAAAACATTTGAGACTAATAAAAGTAAAATGGGTTTCAGATAGGGAAGAAGCCTGGTAGCCAATGACAGTTTTACATGAAGGAAAGCTTTTTCTCTCTCACCTCAATAATCAAAGACATGAAGAATACTGATGAAGCACATGGCAGGCTCTAGACAGCAGTGTGATATAGAAAGGCAAAACAACTCACAGCTGGATATGGGACACCTGAAGAAAGAAGAATCAGAAGGAAATGGAGGAACAAGAAAAGCAATTACTTGTCACCATGAAAATGGTACACAAAGATGGGCCAAAGTTCAAAATCTGTTTGTTTACTCTTGGACATACAATTCCAGAGAAGTGTAAAAAACCACTTGGGGAAATACAAAGGCATACTTAATGGTCTTTAACATACTGCAACTTACATGATTTACTAGCATTTGGGTAAGTTTTCTTTCCCCTGCTTTAGAAAATCTTGGCTCCTTACAGGAAAGGATTTTAAGCTAACCAGAACTTTACTGCAGTTACCATTGTGGGGGAGCAACACCTGCCAGGCAGTTCTGAAGCACTAAAATAAAATATTGAAACTGGAAAAGGCAGAAGCACAGCAAGGAGCTTTAACAGCAAACCCAGGCTGTCTCTCATCATAGTGCACTACCCTGCACAGAGGTAAAACCTGCATTCCCTGTATTAATTCTCATGAAGCTGAAGGTGCCTTACAGGCAGCCTTATCTCTCCTTTGGGAGCCTAACTACTGCAAAATAGACAGGTTAAGGATTCTGTCCTGTGCCTATGCTTCTAAATTAAGTGACTTGAAGCAACTGGATCTAAAGCTATCTACTTTAGATACAGCATCTCCTCTTTTCTGAAGGAGAGAGCTCTTTCTTCAGGTTAAATCAGCTGCAGGCCATGGTATGAAAAGTTGGTGTCAGCTCACCTCTCATCAACACAAGTATCTTCACAAAGAGATGGAATAATCAGAAGTGCCTTTGGCATGAAAGACCTGGTCAGTGAGAAGCAGGTCTGGATCTTTTAGAGAGAGGAGCTGCGTCAGTTGGACTCCCCTCTACAGTTGTGGGTTGGCCAAAGAAGAGTTCAGCTGCACCAGCAAACAATGAGATATGGTAACAGCACAAGGAGCAAGCAGAAAGCTCAGCTTTAAATAGTAAATTACAAAAGAAGCATCCAAAAGGCAAGAGAGGATGAGGAAGACAATGATTTCATACAATGTCAAGCCAAAACCACAATTTTCTTATGCAGCAATGCACTCCTTCAGAGCTTCTCTGTCACAGACAAAGTAACCAAAAGCCATACAGCAGATCTGAAGAAAGGCAAGGAACAGGCAGCAACATTTGGCAACTCAGTACTGCAGGGAGGGACTCTTTGTTCCAGAGCCTCCCTGAATAAAAGATCCCTTTCCCTGAATAAGAGATCACTTAGCAGCAGAGCTGCACAACATCAACCTCAGTGAGGATGCAATGCTCCATGCAGTGCCTTCCCATGTCTCACCTGTGGTTGAAAAATGTATTTGGACAAGAAGAAGGATGAAGCCAAGGATGTGGACACAGTTATTGTAGGTTAATTACCCAGAAAAAGTTTAAGACAAAAATATTCTATGAAAGCCTGCCTGTGCAGACAAGCTATAAATCAACTCTGAAGCATAAAGTGCTTTTAAAATGCCCTTTACAAGATGATCTGCCCTGCAAACAACCTCTCCTAAGTCAGGTACCACAGCCTGGGGCAGGGGCTGAAGAACAGGAATGAAATACCAGACACAGAACACCCTCTCTGCAAATAAACAAAGCAAAGAAAAGCAAATCAGAGGGAGGGGGAAAAACCAACTGCGACATAAAGTATGAGCACTTGCTAGGCAGGCTAAGTGGAAGCTTTACAGGCACCAGAAGGGTGCTACAGGCCCTGTATCTGCCAAATCACATCAGTCAAAGAGCTGAGCTCAGCATGGCTGGGAAGTTGTATGGACACAGGATGTAAGGACAGACCAACACACCCGAAGGTGTCAGTGCTGCCAGGCTGGGGACAACTGTGTGCTGCTGTCTTTATCTGTTATCTTGAGCATGTTTACCATGAAAAGCTCTATAATGCCTGAACCTGTTGTCCTACTGCTGCCAGAAGCCAAGCAAGTGGTCTGAGAAGGGAGTAATTACAGATCCCACAAGAGCTACACAGGCTCTGAAGCTCATCAGAGCCGCAGTCAAGAGTTGCAGGCTGGGATAAAAAAATAAAACACAGGGCTGGAAAAGAAGGATGCATCCATTTTCACAGTCCCACCTGACTTCATGGAAAGGAGTGACTGCTCTGCACCACAATGTCTGCAGAATACTATTGTTATGTTTACCCTAATATATTATTTATTACAGAATTTACAGCTCTCTCTTTTCCCCAACTGACAACCAGCCAACTACTAATTTGCAAGCTAAAATGCTGTGAGGTCTGCAGATCCCAGGGCATTTTCAAGCCATAAGGATTCTGAAATGCTTGGAAAAGCCTGGCAATGCTGCCAGTCCTCACTAAGGTCCAAAGAATTTAAGCCATACCCATCTAAACTAAGGAACTACATGAGAAAAAATCACTAGAGAAGGATGTCTGCACACGCATAATGTTCAAATATTTATAGAAAACTTTTTAGCAGCAACAAATGAGAGCATCACTGTACCATCAGCTCTGGGTTTGAAATGATAATTGCTAGACACCTAAGGCTACTTGCTATGTTTTACTGAGTTTCTCGCAATCGCACTGATCTCTCTGAAAACAGGCTGGGAACTATGAACATCTCTTCATCACAGATTTAGACACCCAATAACCCCTAAGGTCATTCTGTGCAATAGTTGAGGTCCCCAGACTGAAATGCTGGCCTGTGTTTTGAAGGGTTAACAAGTGGAAAGGGAAGAGGAGAATAATATTCACTCAGTATTCACCCTGTTCCATAACATCGACAAATTAACTCCTCCTGTGACATCACATAAATTTTGAGAAAACATTTGTGGTTTAGAACTGGCTGTTGAGTTTGTATTCCTGCCTGGATAATCACTTCTTTAAAAGGAAGTGTGCATCAATAATATTCATGGGGAGCTTCATAAGAGTTTGGCAAACAGTTCTGACAAAACAAAAACCTCAAACATAAGGATTACTCATAAAATGCTACATCAACAACTCTTCTGACAGACATCTGGATTATGCTCCTTTTTAAAGGGGAAAAACAAAGATGTCACTTCGAAGTTTAAATGGAAACAGTGAAATATGCCATTAAAAATATCACATCATAAACAAAGCTATTTTTGCAAACTCAAACGCAATGAGCAATTATGACAAAGTTTGCCAAGATGATTTACAGACACATTTTCATTTAAAAAAATGCTTTCAAAACACTAAAAGATGTACAGATATTACAGGTTAGTAATGAGCTTAGAGACCTAGAAGATCAGCTAGTCAGCATTAATAGTCTGTTCAGTCCCATCCTTTTTTTTAAATGGCCTTTAGTTGATGCTGCAAATGAAGTTAAAGCATGCACACCAAACCAACTAAACAAAATTCCAGAAAGAAATGCAGACAGACACTTTAGAAGCCCATCCTTAGAGGATGTAATTCACTATTCCTCCCCCAAACCATGTTAAACATAGAATTGCTTTATCCAGATGACATTAAATTCTGTGGTATGCTGCAGTTAAGACTCAAAATGAGATCACTCTTAGGAAGCAAGTAAAAACTTCTAACTCATTCCCAGTTTATTTACTTTTTAACTCCCATTAAAAGCTCAAAAAGAGCTGCTGATATGTCCAGGCTTCAAAAAGGGATATGTAAAATATTCCCATGTAAAAATAAAGTACTAAAAAGATTGTTTATTCAAAAATTATGGAGTTTTAATGGATTATAAATGTTCAGTTAAAAATTCCTAACCCTAATAGTGACGGTTCTTGACCAACAAATACATACACTCTAGCGAAAAAGCAGATTGCCCTGAAGTAGAGTCAACTTCACAATTCATTGAAGTCCACTGGATTTGCTGGAGATTGGAAGAAGGTCACAGAACCACGGAATTGTTTGGGTGGAAGGAACCCCAGAAATCACCTTGCCACACCCTCTGCCACGGGCAGGGACAGCTTCCAGTACACCAGATTGCTCAGAGCACCATCCAACCTGGCCCTGAACACTCCCCAGGGACCCAGGGGCAGCCACAGCTTCTCTGGGCAGCCTCTGCCAGCGTCTCACCATCCTCACAGTAAAAAATTTCTAACACTTAATCCAAATGTGCTCTTGCAGTTTAAAGCCATTCCCCCTTGTCCTATCACTGCATGTCCTTGTAGGAAGTCTCTCCCCAGCTTTTTTACTGCTGCCTTCCAGTACCTAAAGGTACAACCCCAATTCTCTTAGTCTTTCTTCACAGGAGAGATGTTCTAGCCCTCTGATCATCTTCATGGCCCTAAGAAGATCCTTGGTGACTTTGCAAGTGCACATTGTTGGGTCCTGTCCAGCCTCTCATCCACAAGCACTCCCAACTCCTTCTCCACAAGGCTGCTTTCAATCCAATCACTGCCCAGACTGTTTTTGAGCTTGAGGTGACCCTGATCCAGGTGCAGGACCTTGCACTTGGCATTGTTGTAACTCCACGAGGTTCCCACAGTCCCACCTCTCAAGCCAGTCCAGGCCCCTCAGGATGGCATCCCTACCCTCCAGCGTGTCACCTGCACCACACAGCTCAGTGTCACCAGCAAACCTGCTGAGGGTGCCTCAGTCCCACTGTCCATGTTGCCAGCAAAGATGGCAAACAGAGCCAGTCCCAAAACTGACCCCTGAGGAATGCAGCTCATCATCGCTCTCCATTTGGACACTGACACACTGACTCCAACTCTGAGTGCAACCAACCAGCCAACTTCTTATCCATCAGCCATCAAATTCATGTCTCCACAGTTTGGAGGCAAAAATTTCACATGGAACCGCATCAAATGCTTTGCACAAGTTCAGTAGCTTACATCAGTTGTGCTTCCCTTATCCACCAATGCCCTTAACCCCATCACAGAAGGTCACCAGATTTGTCAGGCATGACTTGCCCTCACTGAAGTCATGCCGGCTGTCACCAGTCATCTCGTGATTTTCCACCTGCCTTAGCATAGTTTCCAGGAAAATCTGCTCCATGACCTTGCCAGGCACTGAGGTAAGACTGACTGGTTTTATAGTTCCCCATGTCCTCCTTTTTCAATGGGAGGTATGTTTCCTCTTTTCCAATCAGTGGGAGCTTCATTATACTGACACAACTTATCAAACGTGATGGATAATGGTTTAGTGATGTCATCCACCAGTTCCCTAGGAACCCATAGACACATTTCATCAGGTCCTATGGACTTGTGCCCCTGCAGCTTCCTTAGATGTTCTCAAAGTCATAATCTCCTACAGCAGGTGGTTCTTCATTTTCCCAATCACTGCCTTTTCCTTCTGCAACTCAGGCAGTGGGGTTGGAACACCTGTCAGTGAAGACCCAGGCAGAAAAATTACTTGTCCCTGTCCTCCCTTTAATCCTGCCCCATAAGCTCTCAGTCAGCTTCTCATCAATCCCCACCCAGGCAGATCTCCACGCACTCCCCCTGGCCACTAACACTTCCTCATTTCCACTTCCTGCACTTTGTAAAGAGCCTACATCCTTCCATTCCAACATTTCAGTCACAGGAACCATCCTGGCATGTCTCCACCAGGCCAGTAAGACCACAGCCCTGCAGGCACACATGTCTCTATCTCTTGTTTATTCCCCACTTCTGCACAGTGGCATTAAGCTGGGCCCCAGAGGAAGCTGTCTTGGATTCAGGCACTCTCTTGTAGACCTGCAATTCCCTCTCCTGGCTCTGGGCATATCCTGCTGGCATTGCCATCACACTGATAGGAGTGGGGTGGATTGAGATTCCCCTTCACTGGCAACTTTAGTTTAAAACCCTCTAAACTTTTAGTTTAAAGGTAGCAGGCAAGGAAGTACATTTGTTGAAGTATCTTTTATTTCTTTGTTGAAGCAAAGACCAGCAAAGATATCTTCTTCTGAAATACCTTGAAGGCATTGAGATTAAAAGACTGAAAGTTTTAGGACAGCTTGACTAACATATTTTCTCAATGTCAATGCTTCACTGAAGCAGCTGGAGAGACTCACATTAAAAGCACTGAAACATTTGAGACTGAGAAGACCTCAACTTATTTGACACCATGAACTGACTTTCTGCAGTTCAATGTCTTTTCCAGATATTTGTCAAAAGCCAACAGAAGCAGAACAAAACCTGTTGGTTTGCTATTTCCTGATGGTTTTTTAATACAAAGCCCTACTCTTCTAGTAAGACTCAGAGACTACTGGGGAGTCAGGTAACACAACCAACTGCAGGTGATGTTAAGAGCAGCCAGATCCTGCCTTTTGTAGTGTGGGAGAAATGCTATGAGGCAGCTGCAGAGCAGCAGGATAGGATCAGGCTGCTGCTGCAAAAATATCAGGATGGTGGCAAAGTAAGTACTTGGCTCTTCAGAGTCTTTGTGTCCCCCCCGTCTTATCTGAAGCCTTGCACAATGCCAAGAAACCAAGCAGGAACTGCACTTGGTTCATGATGTACCAGAGACATGAGGGATGATGACAGCTCATTCTGTTGGGTCTGATGCTACAAAAAAGGGAAGGGAGAGCACAGTACCATAGCTTGGAAACAACAGCCTGTGCTCAAAAGGGCAAAAGCAACCACTTCTGCTACGATGTGAACTAACACTGCCATATGCCAGGAGAATGCAGCATCCCTATGCAAATAAGGCTCTGAGAACCTGACCAGAACAGGGAAAACCATATCCTCTTCACAGGGACCAACATACTTTTAACAGACTGCATAATCAGAGCAGTCCTTTTTTGACTTCAGTCTGATTCTCTTGCGCATTATAAGGCACATGACTTAATTTGTTGCTTTTTTCAGGAAGAAAAAACCCTCAGACTGGAATAGTTACCGAAGTTCTAGTGAGGCCTTCTGGTGCTGGCAAAAGATTTTAGTGATTAATTATTCTGGCTGTCAAAACCTATTTGGGTTTTTTTTTTCATTATTTATTTTGAATTTTCTTGGCTTTCATTTCTAGACAAGGAATCTTGCTATATTTTTTTAAAGAGACTGAAGACTTTTCCTTTCTAGAAAATCTAATAAATTCATCCTTTCTCTTGGATTAGGGTAATGAATGTCGGCAAGAAATCCCAGTGGTGTAAGGTGTGTTCTTCCACCTTTAGCCAGCATCATCACTCTTCACTCTACATCTAATCTCCTCACTATCTCATCCACCTCCTAGAGGTGCAGACAGACCTGAACAAAACATTCTGGAGTGTCTGCAGTATGGACAGACCCAGATTTAGCACAGCCTCCCTGAAGTTCTCCTATGGACCTACATAGAGATTGTTGACACAGGCAACAAAATCTTTTTCTACAAGCTCATGTTCCCCTACTGTCAACTCGGGGTGGAGCAATGGCACTCTCTCCTCTTCAGTGACTTCAGAAGGAGACCAGGACAATTGACTTAGGAGAAGATGCAAAACTGAAAAGTGAAGTTGGGCAATCTCAGTTCCCATCCCTCAGACCTGCAAAATTAAATTATATCTATGTTTCTATACTGTTTTTGTTTCTTAATCAAAATGATTTCACCAAGTCAAGTTTCACCAAGTATTTATGGCTTCACCTTGCAGAAGCCATATATATCAAACTTGCAATCACATTAAAAACACTTAAGTACCAGCTTAGCTTGACAAGATCTGTTTTCCAGAAGCTCTTGTTGACCTACCATTAATTATAATTCTCTTATTCAACCCTTTACAAACTGTCCCATTTATTACATCCTAATTCACTGTGAAAATGACAAGAGTGAAACCCTCACAGCATTAAGGCACAGATCTTAGCCACTCTTCCAAAGGAATGAACCAAACTTCCAAAGCTGACTACCGGCAGCACACCACAGTAGTGGAGCCCTAAATCCCCTCTCTCCCCCTCCCACTGGCAACACTATAAAAAGACCTGTGGCTTAATTTGTCATCCCCAAAGAAACAGCAGAACAAGCAGATCACTTACAAAAGATCCCCTTTAGAGAAAACAAAAGAAAGCAAGCAAAGGCAGAAAGGAAGTGTGGGAGGTGCGCAGGTTACAGTCAATCAAACTTTGGATTCCATGAGAATAATTTGAAAAAGAAGCAATTCCTTCACAGTGAGAACTTGTTCTCCAGATGTAAATTGTTGAATTTAGCACATATGACCATCACAGAATTTATTCAATTGTGTGAGGACATCATGCTGTTAAAATTGAGCTGCTAGATTTAATTTAAGAATTAGGTTATATAAAAACATAGGGTTTAGGGTTTTTACATATGGTGCCAAGAAACTTACAGCAGTGGGTAGCCTGAGCACTAACCTTCCCTAAGGAGAGTCAGCACTGCTCGCAGTCATCCAGATGCCTACATACAAGATAAGTGGAGAAAAATAATTTTCCTAGAGGATTAATATTATCCTGGCCATCACATATTTGCAGTTGCACATTAGGTGGGTGACACATCACTGCTACCTCCAGTACCTCCCAACTTGCAAGCTTTCCTCAATAAGCCTGGACGACACAAAACTACTTTGAATTGAGCCATTACAACAAGTAATTTTCCATCATTAAATTACTGCCATCTTCCTCATGCTTTGCCATATCTGTGGAGACAAAGTGTAGTGCTTCCCTTGTAAACTCCTCTTTACAGCTCTGACTAAAACACGTGCAAGTTCAGCAGCTGCACAGAGAGCAGAGAGCTTGCCTGTGTCTAACAAACCAGAGTGGCACAGGCAGGAAGGTACTCATTTTTACAAGTCAGATAGCACCCATGGAGAAGAGCACTGTTATTTGTCTTACAGCCTCAGGCAGTGTCCTGCAGCCTGTCATCAAAGGCTTTGAATAAGACTACCACACTCCCATTTATTGACATAGAGAATATGCTGATGACAGAGAGAATGTGCGATGATCATGCTCCAGCACCAGGGATGCTGCTGTTTACATCCTCATTTTTTAATTCACGGCCTAACAGCAATGCCAGGATTAGTAAAAAGGCCTTCTTTCCCAAGCTCCAGCTCTCTGGTGATGTACTTTTCAGGTGCAAGCTCTCCATCTCATCTGTTACCTTCATCCAAATGCTCCCCCCTCAGTGTCCTCTCTTACAATCCACATTTGTCCTAAGTGTAATTCAGAGACTCTCAAAACACTCCCTGCCTTCACATGACTAATCCAGACAATTCTCTGGTCCAAGACCACTTCCACAAATGCCATGCTAGAGGTACACACCATTGAGAAGAAAGTCTATCAAAACTGTTTTGCTGAGCTGCAGAGCTTCTGTAATAACTAGGATTCAGAGATGTGCAAAATAATGAATTTCCTAACAGTCCATGGATGTTGTCTGTTCTTCAGAGAATTTCAAATATGCTGGTCTCTCATGACCCATCAAACAGGAAAATCCAGTTACCAGTAAAAGAGAAAATGCTGCTTGTCTCACTTTTAACCAATTCTTCCCTCTTTCACATCAAATCCCACTTTCATTGTCAATCCATCAGTTACTAACTCCTGAACAACATTACAGCATTTTTTATGAAAACATGGACATGACTTCAAGCCTCATGGAAAAAAGTCAATTTATCTCCAATATCTCAAGCACAGAAGTTACAGTTTGACACCAGGCCCTCAACTAAGATGCAGTGTGAGTAAGCACCCATCACCTTCAGAGAAAAACACTATTGTTCCAAATTCTAGAACTGTGACTAAAAAATGGTCATTTTAATCAAAATATCAAGGACAGTGCAGGATCTTATTCTATAGCTCAGTTTACAGAGATCTCTGTATGATTCACCCATTTCTTTGGACTCATTCTCCCAAAGAGCAGTAGACAGCCCCAGAATTAATCTTTGTGATTGCAAGGCTAAGTTCTTACCAGGAGAACAGCATGGCCATGGGTTATTAATGAGTCCTGATCAAGTACATACTCAGTTCAAATCACTTGCTAAAAAGTTATCCTCCTGTAGGCTATATAAATACATAATATATCTACATTAACCTGGGTGACACTGGAGCAGCCTTTCCAGCAATCTGGACTACTTTATCTCCAAAGTAGACTCTTATAGCTCATTTGAGTGAGTGAGCACACATTTTAAATAATGACGAGAGACTCCAATTTTCACATTTTCATGGATGCAGTGTCAAATCTATTTGTAATAGGATCATCTATTATCTGTCAGTACTGAGCAAACTAGGTGAGAAAATAATGGTTAGTACTATATTGTCTGGAATCTTGATGAAAATTAGCAGGAGGTAAGTGAAGTTGTTGAAAAACAAAAGTGTTACTTGTTGATTGCTTAATGCAGCCTGACTTGACTTCAGCTATTTCTAATAGAAGATCAGAAGTCATTGTTGGTTTTTTTTGTTCAGCAGAAGTTAATTTTCTCCACCCATTCAATTTTAAACATAGAATATTTCATTCACTGAAGCACTCTTGTTCTTCACACAGTAGATCTGTTTCAAGCAAAATTTAGACCACTGCCAGAGAGGAAGAAATGCTGCTATCAACTCATTAGAGAAGTACTGAAGTTGTGGGTCTCACTCATTTCATCCCCCTTTTGTGGCCTCCATATGGACAAACACACTACTCTTTATGCAGACTCCCCATAGTTTAAGAGAAAGAGCTGGAAAGCTGGAGTATCTATCTCCTTGTTCATTTTCTCATCTCAAGCCTACAAAACCAAGGTGAACACAACCCAGTTAGATTCCTGCCCCGAGGTTTCCCTTCTTGGAGGAGAAAAAAAAAAAAAAAAAAATATATATATATATATATCAGCACATACTTGTGTGTCTACATGGGGATTAGCAATACAGCAGATTACAGACCACTGTAATTCCCAATGCAGCATCAACCTCTCTGAAACCAGGTGTAAGAAATACTTGGTGGTAAGGACACCCGTAGCCTGCTTGGTATCTTGTCCCTTTCTTCACTTCCATAAACTGTGTTGAGATGTGAGCTTCAAATCAGTTCTGTGGCAAGAGGACCCAACAATAACCTCTGTCACCTCCTACCACAGCTCAAGTCTTCAGTTGCTTTCAGGGCTGCTGCTAAAAGCAGCACTGGAAAAGCTGCTGGGAGCCAACACAGACTGAGGAATTGGGATTTGCTTCCCTCAATCCACTCAAAGCTTGTGCTGGCCAATGGGAAGAGGGTGAGGAATCCACACTGAGAGAGAGGACTGGTCTCCTGCTGAAGTTACACACTGGAACAGTGGAAACAGGAACTGAATACACCCACATGGTCTTTTCTTTGGTTTGCTCACAATACAGTCAAGGGTTGGGGGGGGAAAAAAGTAACCAAAAGAAAAACTGTACAGTAAATGCAAACATCCTGCTTTGGAGCTGATATGAAATTTTAATGGATTTTTTTTGGTCAGGGCCATTAAGGCAATCCTTTGAGTTACACAAAAAGTACTTTTATTTTTAGTGGCTATAAATTAGCCCACTAAATGGAAATATTGTTACGAGACAGTGAAATGATCTTTTATCCCTTAAGAAAGCATAATGAAATTCATACTATGTTGTATTAAAACAAATATTTCTCAGTTACATGAGATTAAAATGCAATAATTTCAGATTTAATTTAAAAAATAAAGTATTAAAACTTTGGTTTAATATAAGGGTTTAAACAGATTAAGGTTTAAAGAAAATTTTATTGGATGTGTTATATGATCTTTAAAGTCCCTACCAACCCAAACTATTCTGTTATTCTGTATCAGTGAATTATCTTCAGATTATGACCAAAAAGATCACAACTTGAAATTATACATCCAGTCAACTCAAGCATGTTTGTGTATTAAAAAGTAAAGTATGTTACTTTCATAACTGGCAATATATTTGTCTTTCTCTTTGGTAATCTTTCTCAGGAAGTCTGCTTTTTTCAGCTTCGGCCATCCAGAAGTACATTTTTATTGTGTCTGTTTCAACACAACCAGCTGTTACACAGAAGGTGTTTTCTTTACTGGGACCAATCCACTGAACATAAGACCAAGGCAAGTTAATTTCTCAGTCACAGGCTGAAAAAGGGAACCAACTGGGAAAGATAACACAGCCTAATATCAAAGCCTTACAGGCATGAATCCCTATAATAACCTATTTAGGTCCCTAGAACTAAACTACATGAAAGCATTTTTAAAAATCTGACTACAGCATCTCAGTGCACAGACACCAGAAGTTTACATAAATGTAATTCTCTGAAATAAATCAAACTTAACTCTAAAGCCTAGAAACACATACACTATGGGCTAGATTTTGACCCACGGAGGACACTGGTATCCAACACACAATTTTGGCATGTTTTACAAGTTTCTATCCATGGTGATTATTGTTCTCATCCCTCTGGAGTATTCCAGAAGCTGGGATGAGATTCTGTCCTGTGGTCTGATGCCATAACCATCCAGTCCTTTGATTCACAACCACCAGTTCTACTTTATTCTGCATCTCTCCTATCTCTACTCAAAACAAAAGAGTTTCACTGATTGTGGCTACATTAAAAAAAAAAAAAAAACTTGCCATAGATTAATCTGTTAAAAATTTAATAAAGGTACATTGTTTGTTACTTTGAGAATATAAAGCTTTAAAACCTAATAGTGTGCAGAGATAAAAGCATATTACTACAATTAGCAAAGAGTGGTATAAATTTAAGATATTTAGTTGCAATTCATAACATTTCAATTATTACTAACTGAAGTATATTATAAAAATAAGTTATATGCAATACAGAACAAAGAGAAATCAATTACTTCTATGACTATTTCTTTGTTTTAACCCTAAATAATTTAAATCCTAAAGACTGCAGTAATTCTGATTTAGAGCATTTCACCCTGACATACATTTGGCGTAAAAAAGAGATGTGTAGTAAATCATCTCTAAAGTAACTGGGTATATCAGGACAGAGAGAGAAAGGAACTATGCTAGAGATCAAAAACACTTCAAGAAACTATCAAGGCAAAGAGGAAAAGGCTGGACAGGATATCAATAAGAAGCAGCTTCATGCCAAGAAGTACAGGAGCACCTTAATCAGTGAAGCAAGAGCAGGAAGGCAAGATGATTCTGGGTGAGCTGCACTGGAGCATGTGTGGCCTGTGTCAAATTCCTGGGGTCCATCACCCTCTTAATGACCCACCAGAGGGGAACAAAATGTGCTTTTGCTGAGTGCATACCACAACTGACAGGTGAATGGAGGTCTGCAGCTTTATTCTGAATGTTCACCTGAATGCTTAATGGGTCGGGAAAAAAAGCCGTTTGCGGAGTTCTGCATTATTCAGTAATTTCTCTAATTATAAAGTGATTTCAAGCACTGCTATTGTTGCAACCAGTCTTTTCCTATTAGGGCCCATTGTTTAAGAAGCTGTGTGTGAGCACCGAGAACCCCCGCACAGTGGAGTGAGCATCTCCTACATGTCACTTCCACCCAGCCATCACTCCTCCAGCAGGTAACGCACGCATTATCTACGCTGACCTCTGCTTAATTTATAGCACCTCTGTGTCATAAAACAATTATCCGCATTTGACACGAGCAGCACTTGGGAGCTTGAAAAGCAATTAAAATTTAGGAGCGGTCTCTTGCAACAAAAAGGCACTCGGAGAAGCAGCGCTCCGGAGAAGTTGCGGCACGCCAGCCATCAGTCTGATTCTGCCTCTATCAATCACGCGAGGCCTCGCTAAACAGCGAAGCGCCGGCAAGCAAACAGCAAATGTTTACGAGGTGCAGCTGGTGGTACTTACGTTAACAGCAAAAGCAGCATCGGTTAAATTAACATTCTTCATTCTTTCATTGCTCATTATGGTTTGACAGACATACCCGCAGTCCACATAAATGACTTAGAGCAAGAGAGCTGTCGAGCATCCTGCCATGAAACAAGACCACCTAATGGGAGCAGCCACTGTAATTAAAACTCTAAAACCAAGATTTATACCAGTTTAAGGATGCAGTGGTGGGTATTATGACCTACTTTAAATTTATTAAAGGAATCGTGAAAGCCTGAGCCGTTACTCAAGCGAAAAGTTAAGAGCCTACCATTTATGATATTTGTCCGATAAAAGGGACTCAAGCGGTCTTTTGATCTAGGAATCGTTTCTGTTGTTTCAGGTCTGGAGATGCAGGAGGAGAGGAAAGAAAAATGTATTACTCAAGTATTAACTAATCAGTTTCCCCAGGAGAATGCTCTCTGAAGGTCTTACTCGTTCAAGTCCACAAGATTTTCTTTGATGGAGAATTGCAGCAACTGGTTCTGCTTAAAAATTTACAGCCACATTTAATCTCTTGGATCAAGAAAAGTTAATTTCATTAACTTAAGGCTGTATTTCATGGAACTCTTTCATAAATTAACACCATACTAGAAAAAGGGGGTGAAAACCCACCACTATTTTTACAAGTATCTCCAAAGCACCAGAATGAGATTTGACCGAGTAACAGAATCGGCTCAGAATACTGTAACTCAAGACCATTAAGGAAGAATTAACATAAACATCAGGTAAAGCGCGTTTTTAAAAAATAAAAACCACATTGATCTATAGTTATATGCAACCTTTAAAACAGTATGAGAATGAAACTTAATACTCCTAGCTCTTAAAACAGATCACAAAAGATGATTCAGTGTTTGCAGAAAGCAAGCAGCAGGGAGGCAGGGCTTGCCTTGTGGCAGGGCAGTGCTCCACTCCCCGCCAGGCACCATGTGAGGCACACCAAGGCAGGGCTTGCACATCATGGGATACTGGGAGGCCAGGAGACTAGCATAAGCCCAGGAAAATACTATGGAGAGGAATAAATAATGAAATCTGACCTTTTGCAGGTAGGTGATCTCCCTGCTGGAATTTGCTCCATTTCCTCTCCCTTCCCCTCTGCCAAGAGCAATAAAAAGTGGAGCTTTTTTGCCTTTTCCCCTTACGCAGTTAGAAAGCATTGTTCCCTTTCCCTTCAATGCCTCAGTGGCTAAAGCATTTGCCTTAAACACAGAGATCTGTGCTTCAAACCTCTCCACTGCCTGAGACCTGAAATCCCACCTGAAATCAGCCCCGGGAGCCAGCTACAACCACCAGGCTATCAAAGCACGGTATAGAATGTGAGCATGCATGTAGAACTCTTCCCACTTCTCCCAGCAGGGAAGAAAGCAAACCTGCTCCCCACCACAGCTCTCCCACATGGGGCAGAAACAGCTCTGCCTCTCATGTCACACACCTGTTTGTACATACACAGGCTTGTGAGCTCCAGGCATAAAAAAAAAAAAAAAAAAAAACCCTAAACAGAACATCAGAAAGGCTTCTTGACTTTAGTAAATATATGTCACCAGTAAGATGCATTTAGCAGCTCAGTGCCAATTCTCTGGTAAACTGTAGCTGCCACTCCAGTTGCCCAAACTCTCCTCCAGGATGCATTTCTGTCCAGCCTGTTTCCACAGATGTGGCCACACCCTGGCATGATTTAGGGGAAGCCCTCACCCAATACCCATCCCAAGAGCATGTGGAAATCATCCAAATGCACAAGTACACTTGAGCCTGTGCCTTGGCCCTCTTTAGTCTACTAATATAGAGACAGCTATACAGAATCAAACCAAAATAAAATTACAGCATTTAAAGCACCCTCAGGAATTCAGAGCCTAGAAAGGACTGTAACAGCAAACATCTGGATGACCTAAGTCACAAGCGAGGCCTTCAGCCCATGCTGCTTTAATTGCAGCTCACAATCACCAAGGCTGGAAAGGACCTCAGATTGTGGAGTCCAACCATTAACCCACTACTGCCAGAACCACCACTAAACCTAAGCACATCTACACTTTTTTTTATAAAACACTTCCAGGGATGTGATTTCACCACTTCCCTGGGCAGCCTGTTCTAATACCTGCCCACTCTGTCAGTGAAGAAACTTTCCTAGTTATCAATCTAAACATCCCCTGGCACAGTTTGAGGCCAATTGCTCTTGCCCTACTGCTTGTTAACCAGGAGAAGACAACACCTCACCTGGCCCCAGCCTCCTTTCAGGATCTTGTAGAGAACAATAACATCCCTCCTGAGCCTCCTCTTCTCCAGGCTAGATACCCCCAGCTCCTCCTCAAAAAACTCGGGCTCCAATTTAATGAGGCCAGTACTGGGTGAGGAACAAAACCCCTCAAACCCCACATTTGTTGTGATAGCTGCTCTATTTCCTGTGAAACACTCCCAACTTCTTGCAAGACATTACTAGGCAGGGAAGGGAGTTAATTACAAAAGGGCATGTCTGTCTTTAAGAGCTCTTCTGCAAGGACCCCACTGCTTTCTCCTCTGGCTCAGCTGCTTCTCACCCAGAAGAAGACTGGTTTACAACAATGCAAGAGGGCTGAGCAAAAGCCCCCTCGGGAACTTGTTAGCACCAATCTTGTTTTCTTCCCTGGTATCTCCAAACTGCTGGGCAAAGGCTCTGGTTGCCCCAAGGGAGAACACACACCATCTCCCCAGCAGCTAGGGTGACACTCTCTCATGCCTAGATGGAATTCCCAGACAACCTTCACATAAAATATTTGCAACTTAATTCACCAAGAAAAGCTTTCTTTTTTTTTTATTTCCCCTGGGAAGTTCAGCAAGTTCCAGGAAGTTTCTTGCAATATTTGCCTGAGGGCTGCAGAGGAATGGATCTAGAGTGACTTGCTCCCACTCATTTCACTGAGATCCCTTCATCAGGGACTTTGCTGCATGGGACTATAGTTTTGCTTTTCCACAACGAAATGACATGAATATCTGTAGACGAATGCCATTTGGGACAAACACGGGGAGAAGGGCTGGAAAATACAGAAGTTTGTGTTAGTTTTGCAATATAGCTCATCCATAATTTAATATAGGTAATTCTGTTAGAAGAATGTTGCCTGTCACAGAAAGATATGAAGAAACAGTGCTCTCCATCTGTTTTATTACATTGTTGTGGTTTGCTTTCTTTCCCCAAGAGATGGTAAAGAAGAACTTAACCTGAACAACTGACATAGTACAACTCCTCTTGTATATTCCTCAGCCAGAGCAGATATATTCTGTTTCCTAAAAACATGTTTACTCAATGCTGGAACATGGAAATGCTACTTATTGTCAATCAGAAGACTAAGCACAGACTCAGATATGTAAACTGTGGAGACTTATGTTTTCTCCAGATGACACATTCAAATTTCAGGGGTCATATGCTAGAATGCCATTCAATTTTTTTTCCCCTCTCCACATCAGTTTGTAATATTAGAGTTTCCCCAAATTCTGCTTGGCTGGCATCTTAGAAGCTCATAGAGATACTACCAAGAATCTTATATAAACTCAATGTACTTTCTATCAGTAAAATTAATAAGCCAAACTAAGTGGTGGGGTGGGTGGTGGGGAACAAGAAGAACACAGGCCAAGTTTTTAAATCACTTCATTGTTTCTAGCATCATAGGACCAAGTCCAAATTTCCCAAACATAAAACATCCTTCTCACTGATTTTAAGGAACGTTTCATTCAGCTTTATCAGTCCTTCTCTGTCTAAAGAAGAGCTGCTATGAAGGACCTCAGTAACTGCTCCATGGATATTCAAAGTTGATGTAATAACCCAACCTCTAATCAAACAATTAACTCATCACAGCCACAAGGATCCTCCAGCCAGCAAGATTTATCTCTTACCAAAAATCCTCACACTTACAGCGGCACCTCATCTGCCTTCCATTTGTGACAACTGTCCACCACTACTGTTTAACAGACAGAAGATACCTGCATTTTAAACTTCTCCAGATTACTTAATTTGGTAACCAACAAACACAACAATACATGTTTCAACTTCTTTCAGAAGCAAAGTACTGAGTACCTCAGCACAGAGCAAGAATCAGCTATTCAAACTGAATCTCACAACCCAAGAAACAAAGCAGCACATGCTGCTTTTTTGGTTTTTTAACCAGGTGCAAGCTTGTGGAAATGTTTTAATGTGTTGCTAATAGCAAGCACCAACTGGGATTTCATAAAAGGAGAACGAGGCTTCGTCTACCCCAGAAAGGGACTCATGAAAAAGCTGGATAAGGAAAGAAAAAGCACTCAATGTAACAAACAACAAGAGAATTATCCCCTGCAGCAGAATCTCAACCTGTGATTACATGTGTTATCACTAATCTGTAACACTGTCCAACATCCCAAGGAAAGCTGGAGATGCATGCCTGCACATTTTTTCCACTGCAATTCCCTGTCACATAGATGAAAAAGACATTCAAATAATACTCCTGCTACATTCAGGAGACACTCTCTGTTTTTCAAATATATGACATACATATAGCTTTATATGTATTTACAGATTTAAAATGACAGCCACTACATGTGGTACTGGCCTGGAGATCAGCATCCTCTACTACACGACAGCAAGTCAAGTATCATTTCTGACTTCCTTAATAGACAAACTTCACAACTGCAACATGAACAGGTACTTTCCTGCCACACACACAAAGCTGGATCTAAAAAAAAAAAAAAACCAACACAAACAAACAAAAACCAAACAAAAACAACAACAACAACAAAAAAAACCAACAGCAAGAACAACACCACAAGTATAAAAATTATGCAATCTTGGCCACTCTTCAAAAGTGCCTACTTTTTGTATGAAAAGACTGAGCACAATCACGAATGGGAAAGCATCCATCTCTAAGTAAAGAAAGATATAATTTAGAATTTAAAATCACGTGGGCCAGCGGTATCTTCCTGAGGATCTACACATGGACATGCCAGAAGAGACCACAGAACATCTTGGGAATCTCCCAAGCTACACCAAGAGCTGCAACTTTCTCCAACACAGGCTAAGCCAAGCCACGCAGGTCAAGAAGAGCAAAGATCACAGAAAAAAGCAAGTCATTTTCTGTGTTTCAGACCCACCAGCTTCCAATCACCCCCAGGAATTAGCTGACCTGATAAGCCAACAGAGGTACCCAAGTAGGGCTGGTTAACTCAGTAAGCCAAACAAGGCTGCCTCTGCAAGAAACCATGCTACAGGAATATCTCAAGGATTGAGCCTTTAGAGAAATTATCTGGGTAAGGAGGCTCTGACAAGTCAGTTGTGCCTGTGGCCATTCACAAGCAGCTGAAGACAGCTACTGTGCTCTGCCACTCATAACAGTTACCTGTCAAGTAATGTTTTCATCTCTACTGCACTTTGCAAGCCTCTTCTCCTTGCCTGGCTTAGTCAAATGCCTTTCAATGACTTCTCAGGCAAGGCTGGCTGACAAAACTGGATGCTGGAGTGCTCCCATCTCCCCTTTTACTTGCAGCAGAGCACCACACAGCTGGGGAAGGCACAGAGGAGAGGCAGTAACATATTCCAAATGCAACAGCAATTTCCAAAATGAGTGGTTCTCTACCAGCTACAATTATAGTTCTCTGGGATACTAGAAATCAGCAAGGTCAAAAGCTATAAAAGTAACAGAAAACACAGGAGTGTGTTCTCAAAATCCACAGCTTATGTTGATGTTGAGGAGTAGGTTAAAAGATATAGCTAAATATAAGAATTCATTATAGACATGATGAAACAAAATGGGAAAATGGTTCTCCCTCACTGCAGAAAGAACACTTAACTAGGGCTTCTAATGCTGAAATGCTGCTGGTGGACTGGGAGCCAATTAGCAGCCAACTTCTGCATTTCACATGTTTTCACAGGAAAACAACAATTACAGGATTCCGCACACTGAAAAATGACTGCACTGCTGAATCTTACAGCAAACTGTGACTGGTCCTCAGCCACGACACCTGCTTACACGGGAGAGGCCAGACAACAACCAGCACGGAATTCATAAGCACACTTGGAAATAAATAAGTACATAAATAAATAAAAATAATATTTAAAAGTCATGATGGCAAAAGACTGACAGAATTGCTCTGGGGTTTCTTGTTGGTGGAATATTCATTCCTCTAGTAAGATATCTACCCATAGATCAGATTAAAAACCCGTCTACTGGAATGAAAACGTAGCTCAACTTATCCAGGATATTAAAGTGTGTAGTGCAGCTGACATCTGATCTGATTACCTTTCATGCAAAGCAAGAACAAAACCCCAACTTTAAAAAGGCAAAATAAAAAGTACTGAGAGAAATCCACGTTGGAGGACTAAATACGATTACAGCAGCAATTTCAGATCAATATCAATAAAAGATTTTATGGACTGCAAGATGCATATCCAACACAATTCAGAATTGACATGTTTTAGGCTGTACACCAATCACTTCCCACAATGGAAATGAATTTTGGAGACGCAGAAATCAGAGGCAAGAGATATCTCTGTAGGAAAGATGATATTCAAACATATTCAAATTCTCATGCTCAGGTTCAGAGAAATCTGCAGCTGACATGAGGAATAAATTGAAAAGCAGAAAATACAGCCTGAAAATAACAATTAACTACACTAAACTAGTAGTTTTTGAAAGAAGCTCAAAGAAAATGCCTTCTAAATTCAGGGGCTTGACCCAGACATCTGCTATCACCTAGAAAGTGAAAGCCTGCATCAAAAGAGTCAAGGGAGGATGTCCATCAACTTTGGAGAGGTGCTAAGCAAGCCAAGTCTATTCAAAAACATCAGCTTTAACAGAGAAATTAAACAGTCATGGCTAAGCTGCTTAACATTTCGCAACACAGACAATGGCATAAAAGATACAATAACAGCAGCTTAAGGGAAAGCTGCCAGTGGAAACCAACTGGAGAAAATGTTGAAACTCTGGGATAAAGAGATGACTGATAAAAAAAAAAAAACAAACCAAATTCTTCCAGATCTGGAAAAGCACACAGAGAAAAAAACAGGAAAATTAAATTATACTCAAAATATCAAACCAAGATGACTTAAAGAGATATTAGGCTCCTTCCATCAGTAAACAAGACATTTCCTCCAGCATCATCTTAACCACTGAAAAAGGAAGCAGAAATCCAGAGTTAACCTACAGTCTTCCAGCTCAAAATCTAACAAGTGCATACCAAACGGAAAACACTCTCTCTTTTCTACAACTGAAGAGGCAGGATAACCCTCTCATGATGCCCTCATGTTGTAACATGGAACAAAAGTAGATCACAGTCTGCATTTATTCTGTATGGTTAATCTAAAAGAAATGGTGTTAAAACAGTTACTAGTGCCAAATCCCAACATCTAATCAGTCCCAACATGCCCTTCTTACACCAGAAAGGCACTATTACCCCAGACCTCACTCCAAAATGTATGAAACACTACCCACTACTGCACCTCAATAACATCTTGAGTGAAGCCCTGGCACAGGTTTGCCCTGGCCCAGCAAAGGTGTGGCTGCTCCATCCCTGGACGTGTTCAAGGCCAGGCTGGATGGAGCTCTGAGCAACCTGGGATAGTGGGAGGTACTCAAGGCAGAAGGGCTGGACTAGATCACCTTTAAAGGTCCCACCAAACCATCTGTGATTCTGATTACAAGTATGCAATTTACTCATAAGCATATCTTCTCTAAGTAACGACTCAGCCAGTGCAGAGTAAAGACTGAAGTATGCAGGGAAGGGGAACCCATCAAGCATTAACTGAATTTACTTTTGCATTTGTATTTTTAATATTTTTTAACATTAATTAGCTGCAAAACGCAATGATCAGTCTCAAGTCAAACATTTTGAAAGAAGGGGGAAGAATACAAATGCACAAACAGTTCATCACCAAGAAGAAACAAACCCTTGCAGCAGACAGGACACATGCTGGCCTGATTGGATCACTGGAGGAGGAATAAGGGTGATGACTTTAAAGTTATTTCCAGCTTACTGCCTGGCAATGAAAGGAAAATCTGAAACTACAGCTGGACATCTGAATACCTTCAAAACAAATCCCCTGGAAAGGATCAAGTATTAAAATAAGTGAAGTCAATGAATAAACAAGAGTCACCATAACTGGTATATCCCAGGCAAAGATGAAAATATTTCAAATCTGTCATATTGATAAGGCCACAACATCTACCAATATCTAGATGGGTGGCTGAGCCAGTGTGGAAAAATGCAGAAATGGCTGGTAAAAATTCTGTTGTGCCTGACAAGTATATATTATTTGGCAAATTGAGACCAGATCACATCAAAGACTGCTGGCCTTGGTGGCATAAGAAAGAAGCAAGCTCAGATACCCCAGAATGCAAGGCAATAAAAAGATTCACATCAGAAATATGTATACGGGAGCTGAGCTGTAGGTATGTGGCATTTTTCTGGTTCCCTGCTCCATGCTTTTAATTTGCCCATGTGGGGCAGGATGGCTTTCAGAAAACTTGAGCTGGAGATGAAATGGACAGCTGGACTCAGTGCTTGCTGACTGTGGTTCCTCACTGCTTTTCTGATACACACCAAAACTCTGAAGAAAAAGCAGTAGATTTCAGTATCTACAGCTCACACTCACACCAAAAACGAAACTAAGAACACATCTCTTCTAGCATAACTTGTTTTTAGCTGTCAACAACAGGGAAAATAAAAAGGGCATTCCTTGGCTTCCAGGAATTTCAGTTTATAATTAGTGAGCAGATACCAGATCAAATTTAATAACTTTCTCCTAAGACTGATGCAACCCTCAGCATTTCCACGGGTTTCCATTCCTATCAGGATATCTTTGTCAAAACATACTTTGTTTTCATGTTAATGCAGAACTGTTTCTTTTGAAAAGCATCCTGGGCTGTTTCCTAACTAAATGGAAGACAACGAGGCCAGATATCATCTCTCATCACTGAGCTATACCAAGTAGTAAATGAGAATGGCAGATTGTTCAGTGAAATCTGTTGCATCAGAAGAAAGTCAGTTGTGAGGAAGTGTGAGCTCTGCAACCTCTCAGATACAGGGTACACAATTTTTTTAGGATAAGAAACCAACAGAAAAAAAAAAAGTACTTTTTTTCTGCTTTAATCCACACCCTTCCCCTTTTCTCCCCTCCATTCTTCCTGCACCACAGTTCATAAAGTGGAAGATGGGCTGAGGTGCAGGCAGGTGCATCCTGCACCATGCAGAGTCCAGCAGCTCACGTTCCACATTCGCCGATTGTTTTTCGGTGGCATCAGTGACAGGACTCCATTTCCAGCCTGTGATTATTTGTTACTGTTGAAAATTATTTTCAAAAAAGGACAGGTAAAGCACAGACCCAAGTGTTGTCTGATAAAATGATTGCTTATAAAAATGGATCAAAAGTTGAAAAAAAGTAGTTATCTGTGACAACATAGTGGCCCATTTCTACAATTTATATAAGCCCTTCCAAAGATTTTCCTCTGAGCATCTCATTAAATCTAGGTTCCAAAGCTAGAATTGAGTGCATTTATATATTTCAGCTGTTGAATGCTGTCAGGATTCAAAGATAAACTACTTTTTCCAGACAATTTAGATTTTATAATATTTGTTGTCTTCACCAAAGATGAAAGACAGTTGTTGTTTTAAATCATTGCTTTGTACAATCTGGTTTGCATACATTTAACAGAGAGCCATTTACAGTCCCATCAATGTCTGGAGTGTAGCAAGAGAAAGGTAAGCTGCAACTGGGTACTTTATGATAGAACAGCTTGATTTTCAGATAATCTTGGGTTGTCCTGGCTTTTTCCCCCAATTTGATTATTTGGAAGAAGGGAGGATTTTGCTTTAGAGTTCCTCACACATCTGCTTTACTGAGGGTATGCTTCAACCATTTTTTCAGTGCCATAAACTTTTACTTTAGAGCAGTCGTAGCAGGTACCAAAAAAACTCCACCATATAAAACCAGAACTCTCCATCCTCCTCTACAAAACATCATTTCAGGCCAAAACCAATCCATCAACATACCTCTTGCACTCATTTAAAGAGCAAGTGACAGGCAAATTTAACTGTTTTTCAAAGAGCAAGTAGATAATAGTCTGCTATAACTACTCTATTCACCCAAACCACTTCCCAGCTGTGGATGTTTTTGAGGCAGCTCTGTGCTGAACCACTCACACCTCAAGTCAGGCAAGATGAAAACAAGCCACAGGCTACCAAACATTTTCCTTTTGCCCTTCCAAAGGAAAAAGCAGCGAGAGTGCAGACTTGATACTGTCTCAACAACCCCTCTCAATGACACTAATGTGAAATGATGATTATATGAAAACAAAGGTGAGGAAAACCCCTCTGCTTCCCACCTCTCACATTACATTTTTCCAAACAGCAACTTCCCAAGCACTCCTCCCTTGCTTGTATCTGTTCCCTACAGCTGCCAGAGACAAACCCCAGTGCCCAACTGCGGGACACAGAAGAACTCTTCCCTCTCTGTATGACAGGCCTGAAAGCTGGGCTGGTGGCCAAATTCCTACCAAGTGCCTGCTTTTCCTCAGCAGCACACCCAGGGGCTGGGCTGAGGCAGAACTCAAGGAAAGCCTCCTGCGTGCCCATCCTTGCAGGACGGCTGCCCCACACTCCCCGCACAGCCGGCCCAAGGCCGCAGCATTCCACCTGGGCACCTCCACACCAGCGCCCTCAGAGATTTCAGCACCCAAGCAACCCCCCTGTTTGAGAAAGATGAGGAAACACAGCCATGCCAGTGCCTCTTCTGGCCTGACTGAGGATTCCCTGAGCTGACAGAGCCACAAACCCCCAGAGAATGTCTCCCCAGGCCCCTGAAAACCAACACCAGCAGCTCCCAGTCACTAACGAGCACTCACCCACAAGCCAAAGTGTAATGTTTGATAGCCTGTGAGAGCAGGGAGATTAACTTCTTCATTTGACCAGCTGCCACTGAGGGACTTTCTGTACTCAGCTGAATGCTTATCTAGGCCAGTTTCTAACATTCTTTTTTGATACTGCACAACTTTGGTATAAACAATTACAAAAACCCCAAACTTTTTAATTTTTAACAATTTCTGTTAAGCCATTCCCAGGCTTTAAAAAAAAACTCTTTTCAGCTACAGGAAAAAAAGTTATCCACAAGTCTTCAATTTTTATTTATCCTTGAAAATCTGTCAGCATTGTGATATGGGTATGCCTGGATGGCATCTGCAGCTTTTCAGTCCCAAAGACTTGGCTGAAAAGCTACAGGGCCTTTTCTGGTGGACAACAGAACTATCATTTTTCCTTTCTAGTTTATTCTACCTAAATTAAAAAATACTCCAGCCTTAGTCTTCCCACTTTTACTTTTCTTGGATGGTTACTTCTCCTCTTTTATAGAAAATCTTATTGGTTCATTCACGGAGTCTAATGTGGCACTACACTGCATTTCAGAGTTTTAATTAATAGCTTAACAGAGCTACTTGATTTTTTATACTGTGAGAAGCTACAATTTTCCTTCTTTCATAACTGTTGCTGTGGTATTTACAGTACATTTGAAGGCAACTTCCAACAGCATTCTTCCTATGACCTAAATATTATCCTTTCTCTATAAAATTCTAGGAAATGGCTCACTGAAAATAGCTGGAGGAAAGAACAGTTTTCACATTTCTAAAAGGAAGAAAAGTCCAGACATTAAATTACAGAGAGCCTGTCTTTGAAAGAATTATGTCAAAATCTCTTAAAAAAAAAAAAACCCAAAACCCCACAAACTAAACAAATTAAACACATAATTCTCTTCAGTGCAATGCATTCATTTCAGCTTGCACTTCTGGTGAGAAGTTGCTCTCTCCCCACTACATACATCAAAATAGAAATATATATTACATTAGCATTATCTGAATCAGAAAGATCAGTAAAAGGTTACCACTCTTAAAACAATGCTCATCTAAAACAATGAAGTCAAATACCAGTAGCCCTTAAGAACTCCAGTGATTTTGCTGCAATATCCTTATGCATAAAACCCAATCCTAGAGAAAAGAAACATACCCAGCAACCAGCCAGGCTTACTGTACATTTACTACCTACGTTTCCACTAAGACTTCATGTCAGACAGATGGGGTGTTCACAGACCCAGCAGGATCACTCTCAACAGCCTCAGCAACAAGAAACCTAAACAACAAGCATCTGGACAAAGTTAAATTATCAAATTAAACACAGGATTTTCAGGACCTCCGCAGTGACCTTGCAGATGAGTAGGAGAAGTTGAATTGAGAAGAGGCAAACATCACCTGAGAGGAACTGCCTCTTGCTCTTTTATGGGTATTTAGATTTTAGTAAGGTTAGCACGCTGCACTTACTATTCTCATGTTAAAATCATTTGGGACAAACCACTGTCATAGCTTTATCTGCAATGCACAACTGGCACTGCCTGCTCTGTCAAGCCCATCAAAATAGCAGAGATGGCAGCAGGTGCAGAAAAAGAGGCAGACCCTACAGAAAAAAAAAAGGCAACAAGGTTTATGTGAGTGATGTCATTTTTCAAATCCTGTTTAATTTTGTCTTGATGTTTCTAAGGCAAAGAAAAAATGGGAGGAAAAACTGACATAGTAGGAAGGATGAGGGAAGGTCTAAAATCCATGTTAATAAAAGAGCAAGCAAAGGACACTGTGTAGAAAGACTGGAGAAAAGGGCTCCAGAGAAACCCACGGCTTCCCTTTAGCTGGGAAAGGCCACCCCCAGGATATTTCTCCATCCACAACATCCACACTTTTCTGTGGGACAGTGAACATCCTGTAGATCTTGCTCCTTTTCTCTCTTTTTCCAAGGACCTTGCTGCAGCATCCTTGGAACGAGTGCTTCCCTTGGGTTGCCCTGCCATGGAACCCTTCCCAGAGTTTCCTCTGGAAGGGATTATGAACTTGCCCATTTCACAGCTTCAAAGGCAGACAGACAGAAAAGTTAATGAATTATCATAGGCAGTGGAGGATTAAGACTCATGACCTAATGTCTCAGCTCTATGCTCATCCCATTAAAATGCAGAGTCCTGTTTAATATCAGAACCAGCCACATCCAGAGATTTATGGTCACCAACACATCTGGAGGTAGGTTATGGAGGAAGACCATGCACTCACTCCCTTTTAACACCATTATTCCCTCCCACAGGAAGTATGCTTAGGGCTTTCATGTGTTGAAATAACATCACACAGCTGTAGGAAGAGCAGTGTATGTTACTTTAATTCTGTAAGAAAAGTTCAGTATCACTTAGCTCATTACTCTGGCCCCATGTTCCACCACAACTCCCAAAAACAAGGTCTGGTTGCTTACCAAACCACAGCCTAAGGTAGAAATACAAGCAGATGGCACCTGCACAGAGCAAGTCCTGAGGAATACTGCCTGACCACTCATTTTGGATAGAGGCAGCACTGACTTCATAACCTTTACCACACCTCCCATAATGAACTACACAGAACGAAGAGAGACCACTTCTCACATTTCTGAAAATTATGAGTCCCCAGATGGTGGAATCATCAATAATTTTTTTAAAAAAACCTTAAACAGCAGAGGAAGACTGTTAAAAATCCCATGTTCACAAAAACACTGTTCAGACATATGTATTTGGGTGCTCTTCTGCAACCTGCAGGATACCACTATTGTAGGTTAAAATTAAAAAACAAACCTACTTGTAATTGCTACAATGAATATTGGTAATTTAAGAAAACAATTAAGTGAGATGATGAATTTAGTAGAAGTGTCTTTAAAAAAATACTAGTTATTAAAAAACTCCAATGTTTTCCTTTGTTTTTTAATACAGTTTAGGCATTTATTGTCAAAATACTGCAAACATCTATCAACCATCACAGCTTGAGAACATGCTCTTTTTTCCATTTGAAATGTGGGCTTTCAAAGCCTCTGTTTATGCTTCCATTTTGGCAGATTCTGCAGGATTATTTTATTTCCCCAGTTACCACAGCAGTAAAATTATTCCAACTTAAGAAAATATTTCCTATGCTTTGGCTGAAGAGAAAGTCCTTCAACCTTCCAGCGACATTTTAAATGAACAACCACAAAATTTCCAAGCAATGACTTTAAAATAGGATGCTACAAACTAAACTTCATGTATCAAGGGGGAGATGGGACGGGAAAGGGCATTGGAGACACAGGTAAATGCAACAATAAATACATATTTAAGGCTGTGGTCCCTCTCCAAGCTGTCTGCAGACCCTTAAAATTACAACCTAAAGGCTCAACTTCTTTGTTACCTTGAGAATCTCAGCTCGGCTCGATGACATTCTTTTCTTGTCCTAAAGTTGTGTCCTACTTAAAAACTACTTGGTTTTGCCCCAGAGACATCTGTATTTCAGTTTTCTGGCTAATGACCACAGGGACTAAGTTGTTGTATGACCTCCATTTGTAGCTTGCAAAGTGCTTTGGGCTTGTTTAGAATAGGCAGAAAAAATAAAAGGAGGAAGGGGCCTGTGTTTAATTGCTACGTCTAAGTTTACAAAATTCCAATATTTAATTGGATGGGTAGATTTCTTTTTATTCCTTTTTTTTTTTGTTTTGTTTTGCTTCTTGAGGGAGAAGCCTTTAAGGCACAAAATGGCCTGAATTCACAGAGAACTTGTTCCACAGCCTTATCAGTTGGAGGCAATTTTCACAAAATGGAACATTCCACATAGAAGAAACTAGTTTCAGCTTTTTTTCTTGTGCTCTTCCCATACTCCAAGCAACCAGCTCTCTTCCAAGTGAACTGAAAACAGTACTTCATCTGAGCGTACACGGACAAGAAGAGGAGGTAAAAAAAGACTTTAAGAGGCTATGTGATATTCCAGATTGACTGTGCTTCCAGGTTTATATCTCAAGTCTCAGTTTACTAGAAAAAGATGCTCTTAATACTCCCACAGCATGCTCCTGAGTCATGCTGGACTCTTTTCTCACTGCCCATCAATGCTGGGAGCACTGGCCAAGCCTGGGGACACCCCTGCACACCCTCTGTCCCCACAGGATCACGCAGCGGCCGCCAGGCACAGCTTGTGTGTCAGTAATTCCAATTCCTGCACCTGCCATTCCCCCGGATCAGCACTCTGCTAGCTCTGTGAAACCAAAGGGAGCACAGCATGCCTCAGGAGGAAGGGGGAGAAGGAAGCAAGAAAAATAAACTCTGAAATACAGACTAGAAATTTAGCAGGTCTGCTAAGACCTGCTGAGCAAGACTTCCCCTTTTTACAGTCCCTTTCCTGACAGCAGCTATGATAATACTTATTTTCCGCTTTCTAGAAACTAAAGTTACTTTTTTTTTCTGTTTTTTTTGTTTCTGAACAACTTAAGCCTCTGGATTCTAAGTTATCAGCTAAGCAATTTTACCAAGGGCTTTTATTTTTTTATTTTGCAACTTTAAAATATACTTATGCTACATTTTCTGCACATTACTGGGATTTCACAACATACATATTCACTCTGCTTAGATTTATCAAAGTTGAATAGCATTTCATGTATAGCAAAGCTAACTTTAAGAGTCCTTCATAGGTCAGCAGGTAAAATCCTGCTTTGATGGAAGTAAACAACAGTACACTTAAAGCTATTTCTGCCTTTAAGGCAGTAACTGAATTATGCATCAGGAAAGAGATAGATCAAAATTACAGAACAGGAATATATTTTGGTATCAACCAAATAAATATAATTTGTTTTGCACAACTGCTCAAACTGAAATACCCATAAAGGAATAAAATCCCACAACTACCTCCAGCTTCACAACACTTACAAAAACATTATTAGCATCACAGTATAAATGACTTAATTTCTCCAATCATACAGATTCTTGATCAAGTCATTGCAAGTCAGCACACGGTAGCAAGACAGGTTCCCAGTTGTACCCTCTTAGCTTGCAGGGAATAAGTTAAGTCTTTAACTGCTGTCTTCTGACTTTAATTCCCTTGACTGTGTGGCAAGTTTCACATCGAACTGTCACAGGCAAGATGTTACCGCTGCCAGGCCTGGGCAGCAGCCAGGATCACCTGAACTGTGTCAGGACCAAAGGATACCCATGGTGTCTCAAAGCCATGCTCCTCTACACGCTGGAGATGTTGTACATACTGTTTCCAACCAGCCTGAGAGGAAACAGAACTCGAAGCTCTCACTGCCTCTTTTACCAGGGTCTCTGGGATGTTGGGCCAGGCCACCATCTCCCTCCTGGCCTCAAATTCAACTAGTAACAGAAATACCTCCTTAACATCTCAAAGGATATGCTGATGTGCTCATCCAATAAGCAATGTCAACCTATAAATAAAAGCACTCTAAAAGTTCCTATCATCCAAACATCTCCTAGTATTTCCTTCCCCACAAATACACATTTTTAAGGCAAATCAGATCAAGTACTTCTCCAGACATTATGTTCTGTGTTGCATTTAAAGAGACACTGCTCTTTAGACTCTGTGGTAAGGACAGGAAATGGACATAACTAGTGTATCATCTTCTGATACCAAAGGACTAGGAGAGACAGGCCCATATATTGTAGAGACACCAACCTGCCAAAATACAAATATTTGCAAGTTGCTGTATTTGGGTTCCTTATTAGAGAAACTGATATCATTTCCTGCAATAAGGAGAGGGGAAAGTTGGAAGCAGTGATCCTATTAGGTTGTCATACTGGCACGTAACAACATAGTGTGGTCACATTTTTGTGAGGACAAAACACTGATGTTAATTCACACTGCAGACAGAGGCATGAGCCAGAGGAAGTATTTATATACATGCTCTCTCATATTGCATTCAAAACAGAAGCTCTGGAAACTGATATTTTTGTTTAAAATGAAGTGTCAAGCTTTTACCCTGCCGAGAACACCAAGAAGGCTCGCTGGAAGCAAGCGGCACCACAGAGGCAGCCAGAGAAAGTTTCATGCTGAATTTGTACCAAATGCAGCAGCATCCCTACATCCAGTGCAACCACACACGGACCCAAGAGTGATTTTCTCTAAACCACCATTTTTTCTCCCCCTGTCTGAACCTTTTTTTTTTCCTTACATGCAATCTAAATCTGCTGTCCTTCAGTTTGAAGTTGTTACGCCTTGTCCTGCCACTACAGACCTTGGTAAAAAAGCCTCACTCCAGCTTTCTTGTACATCCTTTAAACACTGAAACACCACAATAAGATCTCCTCAGAACAATCCCAAGTGTCTCAGCCTGCCCTCACAGGAAAACCCTTCTAGCCCTCTGACCATTTTCATGGCCCTCCTCTGGAGCTACTCCAAGAAGTCCATGTCTGATTTGTACCCAGGATCCCAGAGCTGGACACAGACCTCCAGAGAGAGCAGAAGAGCAAAATCCCCTCCCTGGACCTGCTGTCCCTGCTGCTTTTGATGCATCCCAGTGGGGTTTCTGGGCTGCAAGCCCATGTTGCTGGGTCACGTCCAGTTTTTCACTGACCAACACCCCCAGGTGGCACCACCCAGTCTGCACCGACACTGGCGATGGCCCCGACCCATGCGCTGGACCTCACAATTGGCCTGGATGAATTTCATGAGGTGAACAATAGGGAACAGTTACATCAGCACAAACCAGCCAGAAGAGAGAGACACTGAGCCCATCTTAAGCTCAGCACCAACAATTTCACAACAGGCACATGGTCAGGGCAATCTATTTCTTTCTCCTGTCCACGAAGGCACCCTGGGGCAAGGAGCTTAAACTTAGATGTCTGAGGTAAGGGGAGACAAATCCCACCCTCACTGACTCAAATGCAAACAGCTTTTATTTTAAGAAAGGTGATCAGTGCTAGAATGTGCTTGAATCATTCTCACAATCCAAGGCCCCCTCTCAAATTCTCCTCAGGACCTCCAGCATTAATTAGGGCAGACTCCCCCAGCCTGTCTGTGCTTCCTACCACGAGACATTACCACTGCCCTCTGCATCCCTGTGACCACCACCTGCTTTACCAGGACAAACCTCCTGCAGCTGGTGCAGAATGCCAGAAAACCTTTTTTTCTAAATGTGCTTTTTTTTTTTTCTCTGATCTGTCAGCTACAAACCTGTAAGCATCATTTATGTGGAGTGTTTACCAGAGACAGGAGAACAAAGGAGCAAGCCCTCACTGATACACAATTTTGAAGCACATTACTTTGAAGCACATTATTTACTACTAATGATAGCTCTGTTTCTTGCAGAAGTTTAATTTCTTTTCCCATTACAGAGAAATACACACTTTCCCCAGGCATGTCCCTATAATCTGTGCTTGTGGTGCAAACCATGGCCACGTGAAAGACCCTGCTCCATAATAACATTAGTGAGATCAGTCAGGATGACCAGGTGCATCTGCAAGACTTCATTCATGCAGAAATCATCCACTACTGAGGAATGTACTTCAGGTACCTTCATTTCTCCAGGTATAGTACCAAACTGAATTGCCCTCAAAAGCCAAGTAGGGCATACACAGGTTTTGCTGCCACTGCTATGAAGATTTTGGACCTTAAATGGGAGAGGTGCTGTGTTGCTGTGTAGCAGATGTTTAAAAAAAAAAAAAAAAAAAAAGAATTCTTGTATAGAACTAGCCTGAAAAATTACTTAAATCAGTCAGAGCAGGTTGGATAGCCAGTGGTCCACCCTGCCTGGGCAAGGTGAGTGCATCTGAAGTCTGTGCAGCCTCTTGCATCAGCTGTTCCTCCATCAGGAGCAGCACAGCACACCCATTTTTATACATTCCACTGACCCTCAACCAAAAGCACCACCACACCCGCTCTGCATTCTGTGCCACTACTTCCCCTCACCAGCCAGCAGTTTCCTGTTGTAATCCTGAATCTTGGCAGGTATTTCTGATCATTTCTTTCAGCTTCACACTCTTCGGGGGGGCCCAGGGGGGAGGAGATGAGAGAATAAATCTGCAACCTAAATTGCAACGCAGTGAAGAGGACACTCCAGTTTGGATTGCTTTTACCACTTAGGAAGCTCCATGGCAGGTGGAGCTGTCATTAATCACACACAATGACAAGCTGCTACTCTCAATCATGCTTTGTGATCAAATTCTGCACTAATCAGGAGCTTCAGAGCAGGCTGGCTGTTCAGCAAGGTTAAAAATTCAGATGATATTTTCCTTAAGATTCCTCTAACATTTAGTAACAGAATCAGAGAGACAAGAAAAAAAAATACCCAAACAATCCCACACTGGCAAACATCCTACATGTGAAAAGGAGCAGCTACACCACATGCTTTCAGCTGGACTGTTTTCTATCATGCACACAAAGTTCTTAAATGGACCAAAATTTGTCTTGTAGTTTTAAGGGTAACCAACAATCCTCTGTCAAAGCAGTTTTACAGCTGCACTTAGAGAATAAACAGGTTTACTTAAAAATATCTTTGAAAAAATGCCACGTTCTTATACATAAAAATTACAACCAAAACATTTTTTGTCAAGTCAGTATAAAGGGACCTTTATCTGTTATTTCAAGGTAATTAGGTATGTCACGAATCATGGGTAACACAATGCACAAATACACAGTTAGCAAGTTACCTGTCAAAAGGTATTTATTTGTCTCGAGAGGGAGAACATGCTGTTCTCAATGTAGGGCCCCATTTTAGTGGATGAGCTGCCTGCAGGAGCAGCCCTGTTCAGATTTCCCATCACAGGCAGTTTACAAAAACTTAGACTATACAGGTTTTTGAAAGATCAATAGCTAAGTTTCAGAACTAGCTAAAGTAAAAAGAAAAGAAAAAAAAATCTAGGTATCTTCACTTGGGGGAAACATTCTGTGACAAAGCACCTCTGAAGGCACTGCTTTGTTGGCTGTGCCAACCAAGAGCTCCTACGTGCCAAAAAACCATTGTAAGCTGAGCCTTCAGAGAAAACAAAACTTTACTAAATACACACAAGGAACAAGAGTTCAAAATAGCAACATGGATATGCATGCCATGACACCACTGCTGCCAAAGTCATCTTGCAGGTAGGGATGTCATTTCATTCTTCCTTTTTCAATTCTTCTCTCTGCCACTGAATTTGGGTCCATCAGTGATGTAAAACAGGAAGAGAGACTAATGTCTTATAAATGCTATTTTCTCTACCCATCCACATAAAGGGCATCCTGCCACTGTTGAGCCTCTGTTACCCACACAACTCAAACATAAATGACAGGAAATGTGTAGCTTAAAGAATTTTTCTTTTTCTGAGAAAGCACAGCTGAGTCAGAACAAGTTTTAGAACAAACACTACCAAGGTTTCAATTATTTATTAGCTCTAATTTAACTGAAAACTCAGAAATCAAGTGACTTCGTATTCATTAACAGCTGAGAAACATAATTTAAATTTGGCTACTACTTACTTCTATATAGGGAACATAGTAACATAATTAAAGAAGATGACTATAGTGATTGCAAAAAGCTGCCTGCCCAGTTGGGGTTTTTACCAAGTCACACTAACGAGTTGTAGGTTAAAACCCTCTGCAAGATCTCGAGTGACCACTCACCAACTCTTCTTACCAAGCAATTAAATTAAAGCTCTCCTCCCACAGAGGGGAGAAAAGCAAAACAAAAACATCACAGACAGTAATGTCATGAGATCATTTACCTCACCAGCCAGTTACTGTCAGCTAAGACAGCATACAGAGGACTAAAGGGGAAATAAAACCCTCCAGCAATGAAACTGCCAGCATTTCAAAATAAAAAATAATAGAGAAAGGACTGTGACTTCATTTAACTCAACACTCAGCCCTTTGGTTTGCAAAGCCATTGCTGGTCACATCCTGCTGGTTTTGCTCTTTATTTCCAGCTACCAAATTGCATTTAGAGACTTACTTAGCATGCTTTCTGTTTGTGCATCCTCAGGAATTACTGACACATTCAGAGATGGAAGGGGAACAGAACAGGACTTCAAACACAAAGACCTTACACTACAAGCATGGAGATTAAAAAAAAAAAAAAAATCACAGAAACACAGGATAGGGAGGAAGACATCAAAGACAAGGCCAGGCTGGATGAAGCTCTGATTTTGAAGTCTCTTCTAAGCTAAACCATTCTATGACTCTGTGAAAGGAGCAAGCACACAGCAACACAGAGAAATAAGACATAAGTGTGAGGATATAAACACCTTCAGAAATTTGATTCCAATAAAATGAGTTGATTTTATTTAACTATATTCTTTTTGCCCCAGGAACAGTGATGGCTGAATTCCTAAGACCCAGACAGCTTTACATTCAAGCAGGTCTTACTGCAGTAATGAATAAGCTTGAGTTTTCCAAATTGCAATAGCTTTAAAGTCCTGCTGGGGGAGAGAATTCCAGGAAAACAGGGCAGAAGGCAGGAGCCAGGCTGGATGCGTCCTCTTGGAGAAATAAACTGACTAATTTGCACATGCTGCATACACAGCTCTTCCACAAGGGATTTGCATCTTATGAGTAGGTACTGTTAACTTGCATTTTCAAAAAACCCTAATTCTACTTCAGACATTCAGGCTTTCCTTTTATTTCAGGGGAGTTTTGCTACAAATTGTTTAAGACATGGAAAAGGGATGAAAAACAAAAAAATATATGGTTCTACACACAATGACAATGACATTGCTTAAATGCCCAAGGGAGTTCTAAGCCAATGAGATACCAAGAGATGCCATAAAAGATAGAGGAGTAAAATGTCTTAAAACTCATCTTCGTGACAAAGTTTCCTTAGGCCTCCTGCAAATTGTTCTTGGGATCATCAACAATGCAACACCAATGCAAGGTTCTACTTGAAGTCTCTTAAATACATGCAGGCTCCCTTCTGCTCTGCAGAACTCCAATTAGTGTCTAATCAATAAGTTTATTTGCCTGCCTAAAAGTAAGATCCAACTTCTGGTTTATGCAGGAAGCATTTTTAATGAGGCTGATGCAGGTACTCTTTCTGGAAGGTAAATTGTTCTTGGAAGCTTTCCATTAAGAGACAGCAGAAATTCCACCACTAACTCTTAATTAAGTGCTCTATTGCTTTGGGTTTGTTTTTAATTATTTTTCTTTGTAGATAAGTCATTAATAATTGAGTATCTGCTTGCCTGAGTCATGACACTGAGAATGTAATAAGAAGAAAACCAGTGGCAGTTGTCCATCCCAGCAGCAGTCAGCAGAGCTTTAAAGTGGTCTAGAAGGCTTCTGCTCCTCCAAACTAACTTTAATCAGTTTTCCCCCACCCTCTAAAAATAAGCAGAATGGAGAGGCTTCTGCTTTGGAAACAAACTCACCTTGTCAAGCAATGCACACTGCCACAACTGTGTATTTATTTTTGCCTCTATACAACAACAGGCATCCACAAACTACCAAAATGCTTTGAAGACAGATGTGCACACAGTGACATCCTCACATCAGCCACCCCAGAGAGTTGTACCCACAGGATGTAGCATGTGCTGCTGCTGCATGAACAAAAGTGCACCTTGTTCGTATGGCACCACTTCCCTTGGTATCCAGATTCTAAAAAAATTAAAATCTCTACTTAGGGCCTAAGCATCTAGGCAACAGAAACATTTCTTCACTTTAATAACCTACTTCCAGATATTGGTCTATGCAGGACTGTACATCCATGATTTGATCACAAAACTGCTGTGCAGCAGAAATGGTGGAGCTGTCCCTTTGTAAGGGACAAAGTGGATTTTGGGAACCAATGCTTTTGAAAATGAATATTCTCCTACAAGTAAAACAGTCTCAATCTCCAACAGACAGAAAAAAAAAATCTTTTCAGATCTCCTCTTCTGGTCAGCCCTACTAAGCTGTTGATGCTAATGATTTTAAATGGCCTCATGGAGACAAACCTGCAGGTCTGGGTAGGGCAGGGGGAAGATGCTGCTTCAGTCACTTCATAGTGGCTGTATCATTTGACACACAGTTAGTCAAAATGCTATCTATTCAACACAGTGTGCAGCTAATCTAATCTAAAGCAGCACGCAGGCACTGCTGTGCTATGGAAACATTCAACAATGTAAACATGATTAGCCACATAGGTGGAGCTTTACATGCAATTGTTTTGGGAGAGAGATTTAACACTGCCACAGTGGCAACATGGCCTCCCTCTTCACATCTGTCTTATCAACACTCACTTCAGACTAGACTTTAACCCTGCCAGCCGCAATTTTCCTCCTACTTCCTCATAAGGTGCTCATCTTGCATCAATTACGGCAATTTAATAAAGAGGAAAAAAATTAATAAAAGCATTTACTGCTTGTTATGTTTTAGGTCAGTCAAGTTGCACTAAAGAGTGCTTAGATTGTATTAGGAAGCTATAAAGTACACATACTAACAAAAATTCTTTTGTCCTGTAACAGCAAACGTGAATAAAAAAAACAAACAGTAACCCACAACTCAAAAGCCTCAATTAGACCTGTAAGTTAAACAAGTATATTAAATAAAACACTCAAAGCTCTAAGTCAGGAATGCCCCAGAGGTATGGGAGAATTGAAAAATTTCCTTCCAAAATGTTTGACTGTGGTCAAGGATTTCCAAACTCAGAATTTCTAAGAACTAGTATTCCTTTTGCAAGTGTTTACCTGCCAACATTCTGAGATGTGCCCATCTCTGTCAGCTCTCAGGTTTTCTCAAATTACTTTTGTAAATAGCATCCAAAGACCAGTTCAGCCCAGCTAAGGCAATGATTAGTCAACCCCAAAGGGCCAGCAATAAGCCCTTTGGCACATCCACTGGCTATTTGAGCAGCTTTATACAAGGTGAATGTGTGTGCATTTACGGGCTGCTCCGAAGGGCCAGCCAACCTCTAACCCCAAGGGCTGGCTAACCATGCCCCAGTCCAGATCTCAATCATCACAAAACAGGTTGTGCTCACCTGCCCAAAATGCAAGTCTCCTTGCAATTGTGAGCAGTCTTGTGCTGCAAACTGCCTTGAAAATATTAAATAAAAAAGATTAAAAGTTCTCAAAGAGGATTTAAATACAGGCAGCAAGTCAGCACTTCACTTCCTACAATCCCTTCCGAGAGAGATTAGGGCACAAGGCTCAATACCTTGAAAGTAAAAAAACTACAAAGAACGTTGATTTTCTTTCCTAGAACAGTGGCCACAGAAGATAAGAGGCACAAGTACTTATGTTTTAAAACTGAATATGGAAGTATTTAAGAGATACTGCCAGTGAAAGCATTAAAGCGACACCAACTTCATACCTAGATTCTTAAAAAAATATTAAAACATCCAACTAGAATTTGGGCCTTTTAAAATTTATTATTAATTTTGTATGCCTTCAGTTTATATATTTACACACCCATAAATATTTGTAAGTGTATACATAAGTAAGCAAATATATGCACACACACAAATTGGTATCAGTGATATCTCTGGAATGTAAAATAGTGTCTCTGAATTTTCACAGAAACAAATTTCAAAGATATCAATATCTACTACTTTATGGTTGTTGCTTATTTTTAAAAAAAGGCAGAAATGAAAGGCAGTCTATCATATTACAAATTAAATGGGACATTTGTCTAATATAGGAGACTATAGTAGTCACTGAATGTCCAATGAAAATAATTGAAAATATTTGCAGAGTTCTACCAACACAGCATTAATACTGAAGCAGAGCACTCTTTTCTTACTCCCAATCCTCCCCTGAAATCTCTGCCATTTGGACAGTGCCGTTCACTATTCTTTTATGTCAACAGACCCACATGAAGGCAGCTTTAGAAAAAAGGTGACCTAAAACATCTTTCCCATTTTATCCCTCTGCACTTGAATGACCCCCCAGCAGCAGCTCCACTGGCCCCATCCCTCAAAATGTGTCATCAGAACTCCAGCCCCCTTCCTCACTTGTGCCACAAATAAAATAAAGCAGGAATTACACGTTCCCTCTGCCATCAGACTAAGCCTGCGGCAAAGAAGTTCTAAGATACCTTAATCCTTTTGGCTGCCTTCCGTCACGCTGTGCCTCCTCCATGCTCACAGCTCTCCCCTATCACTCTATAATAGTGCCAGCTGGCCTCTCTTAGCCAGCCTTTTTTTTTTTTTTAATAAAAAAACCTCACAAATTAAAAAAAAAAAAAAGTGCAGAAAAACAAACCCTTAAATATAGTATTTCATTCATGGGTTGATTTTCACCAAGTTGTGACTTGTACAATTAATCATAATTCACCGCAGCATAGCATAGGAACAATTATTTAAACATTTAAAAACAAAGTGGGTTGCTGGGTCTTTACAATGCTGACATATTTAACACCTAAAACAAATCCTTTTACTGCTGTCTTTAAAACAAAGGGACACATTTTTCTGCGAGGAAGATCTCATTTTGCAGCACTTTCCACCCTCCTACAGGAAGGCAGCTATTTTCAGTATTTCCCAATTATAAAAGTGGTTTTACTGGGTGAAAAAAAAATATAGTTGTGCACCCAGTTGACAATCCCCGTATGCTTTTGAACAAGAATTTTCAAATAAAGGATGGGGGGGAGGATGGGGAGGTATAGAAAATTGATAAATATTTCCCTTTTACCAACCATGCAACATTAGGAAGGGGCATACTTATTTTTAGCTTATTTTCTTCTACTAGCAATTGTCCTTTGAATACATTTCCTAGTGGTTAAACTCCCATTACTCCAGCTTCTATGCTCATACTGGCAACTATTTATTTAGGCATTCTGTCACCATGGGAAGAGCAGATCTCTATTCTTCCTTGCATTACAGAGCCTTCTGGAGCAAGCATGTTTATTTTATATCCCATAGGGCCAATCATGTAGAAATAAAAAGTTGTGGGAGGGGGTAGAGGGTAGGAAGGGAAGAACACATCATGTACTCCTGCTGATAAACTCAAAGCACTCAGCAAGATTTAAATGACTGCGAGAAAGTCTCAACTTGATATTCCTCCAGCAGAAGTTGAAAGCATGATTTTAGAAGACCAGAAGCACTATGCTTAATTCCATAGAGTCTAATAATTTCCTCAGAATGAGTTTGGTCTCAGTTTTGGTTTTAATTTACACAGAATAAAGTCGGCTTAAAAAAATCCAGAGACTAGATCAAGACAGGAACTGATGTGCCCCTAGTGAATGGGTTTTAAGAATCCCAACTCCAATGGCTTTTGCTAGAATAATCCTCATATAATATTCTTTCAATTATGTCGTTTTTCAGTGTTTAAGTTTTTAATGACAGGTACAAAAATCAAAGCCCAGCTGAGTCCAAGTGGTTCCAACAGGCTGATGCTACCCTAGTGCACACCCTGGGAGAGCCTCACTTCCACTTCTTCACTTATCAACTGGACCAAGACAGGCACTTACAGTGTTTTCACAGCACAACAAGAGAACTTATTTAAATGTTCCTACATCCAGTTCATCTCAAGGACATGAGCTCGGGAATTCTTATGAACTGAGAGGGAGGTGATTCTGCCCCTCTACTTCACCTTCTTGAGGCCACATCTGCAATGCTGCATCCAGCTCTGGGGCTCTCAGCACAGAAAGTACATTGATTGACCTGATAGAGCAGGTCCAGAGAAAAGTGACTGGAGGGATGGAACACCTCTTCTGTTAGGAAAAGCAGAGTTGGGTTGCTCAGCCTGAAGAAGATAAGGCCTCAGGGAGAACTTATCCTGGCCATTCAGTACTTGAAGGGGGCCTGTGAGAAAGATGGGTACAAACTTTATAGCAGGGCCTGTTGCAATAGGACAAGAAGCAATACTTTTTGAAAGAGTTTATTTAGATTCAATATAAAGAAGTTTTTTATAATGAGGGTGGTGAAACACTGGCACATCTTTCTCTGTAGAGAGATGGCAGGTGCCCCATCCTTGGAAATGCTCAATGTCAGATTACATGAGGCTCCAAGCAATGTAACGTAGTTGTAGACATCCCTGACCATGGCAGGTGGATTGAACTGGACTTTAAAGATCCCTTCCAACTCAAACTGTTCTGTGATTCCTTGAACTGCATTCAGTATGAAGGTATCTAATTTGAATCTTTATATTTCAACCGTTGGCCATACACAGCTCAGCCTTCAAACATACAGCTCTGCACAACCCAAGATGCTCTGGTTAACCACTGGCCATCAATCACAGCAAAATAAAAATACTCCTATGGAAATAATGCAAGAAACCTTCTCTAAGGCAGGAATATTAACCTTAACACAGTTCTTGGCTTTGCTGATAAGCCTTGCTAAATGAACCATGTTTCCAGCAGGTCTGAAAAAATTCTCAGCCAGAGACCAGAAGGTCCAAGCAAGTTGCAGCCTGGAGTTGATCCAGATGATTCCCCATGACAACAAAGGGGAAAATCTTTCTCTGCAGACTTCAGTGATCACAGAATGGCTTGGGATATGACATCATTCTGAGTTCAGACACAGACACTCTCTCTTCCAGAGTTATCCCATTGCTCTAAATGCCCCAAGTTACTAATCAATCTGCTTTACCACAGGTTCTGAAATTAACTTGCACCTCTTTAAAGCCATTGGAAGTACTTCAGCATTTTAGAGTGAGGTTGTAATACCCTGAAAATATGGGATTTAGCATCAAAGATAGCTATTTGTATCTTCCAAACTTGTCAGCATTAGTATGCAGCTAATGCTGTACTGGAGACCAAGTATAACCAGCTCCTTTAACCTGGTTTTGCTAATCACATTTCTCTAGACAAAGAAACTTCTTCAAAAAACATCACTAAATGTATATGCCAATCATACTTCTAATAGAAGTAAGAGTTTGGTGACAAAACTTAGGATATTAGAAGCACACTTCAGGTGAGATTTAATTTATACAAGAAAGCACCAATACTATGCCAGGCTCACCAGGACAGTATAAAGGAATACATCCCTGGCCACAGATGGTACAGACACTTTTACCAGGCAGGAGACACTGATCAATAAGTGCTTCAGAGAGCAGCAAGCTTCTTTACCTGCTACCTAGGACAAAGAAACAACATTCAGGTATGAGTAAAAATGGCTTCTTCCTTGACATTCTGAATGTTAAAAACATTAAGAAGTTTCTGCTACGTCACCTCATCAGTATCTTTGGCACTGCAGTCTTTGCTAAAAATCTCTTGAGGATCTTGGCTCGGGACCACTGTACTGATCTCCTTGTTTGAGTCCTGCTTGGTGAAGCAAGAAGAGATAAGAGTGGCTTGATTCGTGTTTTACTTTTTACTGTCATTCAAAAAAACTGCTGAGATACCTAGTAAGACATATGGAACAGCAAAGTGCTAACACCTGATTAAAACACGGTTCATGAATTACGCAGTTTCTTTCCTGTACCTTACTCATAAAAAATTAAACAATCGGGAGAGAAACCTCCTTGATACAGAGGGGGAAGAGCTCCATCCTGCCTAATCATTCTCCAAGAATTAATGCACTTGCCAAAACAGCTCCTCTGCCACCTCCAAACACATGTAGAAGCCTGCTCTGTCGCAGGGATTTGTCTTGTGACTGTGACACAAACCAGTGTCTCGTTCCTCACGTCGGTAGCATGGAAATCCTTCAGACACAGCCATTACCTCTCTCAACAGCAACATGAGAATTTCTTCTACAGTCAGCTTTCACTAATGGTATTCACAGCCTCAGAGTCAGCAAAGGATTTGGCAAGGCTCGCCCCAATTTCACTTTGTACCTTCTGGAAAAGCTGTGCTTAACAGGAGAAGCAGCTGCAGCTCCAAAGGGTGGAACACAAGAGCAGCTGAGCCCCCAGCACGACAGGGAGAGGTGAAGGCCAGACCCTGGCCCAGGCCTGCCAGCACAGGAAGGTCAGCAACACCTCTGACATCTTCCAAAAAATCAAATCTGAATCACAGAGCAGCTGGGCTATGACAGATGACGCCAAGTTTGCTGCCATCCTGGTGGGCTGCAGGTAGCTGGTTCTCCCATTTTGAAGGAAAGTTTAAATAATACCTTTAAATTCACATCAAACCAGAGTACTTAACAGTTTACTGGGCCTGGTCCCAATAATTTGTTTCCTTTTCTTTCTCTGTTCTCAAACTTGCCAATAAGTACCACAATAGAACCTATTTAACATTCACTAATGAGTGGGACACCAATTGCTAATCCAAAAAAAATTGGTTACATGCAAGTAAGCAAACAAGTTAATGTACCATAAACTTTGTTTTGTTCATTTATTTTGACAAATGTAGCTTACTTTTAATTATGACACTTCCCAGCAGACTACACTGCCTATTTTGCTGAACTCCCATTGCTATTACGCTTCTCCTCAGAGCTACTATAAAAAAAAAAAAAACAGAACAAAAAACTCAAACACAATAACAACAACAAAAAAAAACTATCCCAAACCAAAATGATACAGCAAACATTGGCTGCCCCCTCTCATAAGTAATGAGGTAGCAAAGGACTTCAAGGAAACAGCTTGACTGATGCTCCACATTTGTGTTTCTGAACTTCCACTGTGGGGAAGGAAGCACTACTGATACTTCATTGTGTTGGAGAAGTTTTCATTTCAGGAATCTTTCCAGTGGGACTAACAGCTCTTCGCAGAACAGATTTGGTATCTACCTATGCTGCTGGTTTTCTTTTCAGGCTAAAAATGTCCAGCTGGGTTCAAAAGGAAAACCCTTTCTGTGAAAGAACATATTTCAATATTTTCCTCTGACTTAAGTAAAGATTTGACCATTTTAAGTTTTTAAATAGTTTAAGCAAGCTCTCCATCAGTGGGAATTTCCCTACTGCTGCCCTGCTTAGAATATTGCTTAACAACTGAACTACAGAAGTGCCCTATGCCAGTAACACACAGCATTTCTGGAAACATTCAGCACTTTCTTTCCTAAGTGTGCAAGAGGCTTTTTTGGACTGCTCAACATGCTCTAAGGGACACTTGCTTAAGAGTGTTAACTACTGATTTTAGTTTGTTGATTTTTTGGGGTTTTTTTTACATCAAAAGCAAGGAGTTCAGTCCATAACCACAAGCTTTTATAGGACAGTGTAAACCCTGACCTTTCTCACATTGAAAGCACAAACCTTTGCCTCACAGTTAAGATATAGGTGAAAGCTTGTATAGACATGAGATGTAGAATGCACTACTTCAAGATTACCAGCCAGGCAGCTGGTAACTATAGAGGACCAGCCCAACTCCAGGGTTTGGCTTCTATTCTACAAAAAGATTGTGGTCTGGACTCTGGAGCTACCAAGTACGCACACAGTTTGGCACATACAGCCTTGCTGGTTGGGTGAGGTGTCACTGCCAGATGAAAGAAGCAGGTCACTTCAAGAAATGCTGCCCCATGACAGCCTCTCAGTCTAGTTCTCAAGTGGCAAACACAAAGAGCCCAAGAGGTAAATGGGACCTCATGACCTCTCCATGCTCAGGTCAGAGCAAGTCCTGCCAGATCACAGCAGCACTGGCTTGGTTACATCAACTAAAAGAACGTGGCCCATGCAGACTTTTAGAAAGAGCATGTTCCCCCAAAAGGGTGAAAGAAATTAAAATGTTTTCTCCCACAACCACCATTCAAAGCTTGAAGATTTGTCCTAACACTCATATAATTATGTTCATGACTGATAGGGAGAAACCTCATCAAGTCAAGAACTAGGAGATAAGGCATTTAAATAAAGTAACTAAAGAAAGGGAGGTAATTGGCAACATATTCTTAAGCTAGAAGCAGGGTCAACTTTATGAAAATACAGGTGGAAGACAGCTGGACAGTAATTTCTTTCTCAGATGGTTTTAAAATATGGAAATAAAACAATTCAAGTAACGCAAAGACTTAACAGGTCTCAGCACAAGATTAGTTATGAACAACATCTTCAGTTGCTACTTCTTCCTTTCTTGAAAGTTCTCAGGATTGCATAAGCAATATTACAACCTGTCTTTAGGTGGAACTCCCAATTCCATGCACAAAGGAAGAATTTTGCTATCTGTAATTGTTCTCCTACTCTCCACAAGCCAAGTTCTTCCTTCTTCCAAAAGGAGTGGTGTTTCCACTTGGGCCATCCATGGCTGCATCCCCCTATCAGCAGCTGGCAGCCACAGGAACTAGGCAAGGACTGGGGCATCCCTAAGGCAGCAGTGCAGCAGGTACATGGAAGCTGTCACAGCAGATTATCCTTTTACTTCTCCTTTAAGTGTAAACAGGAAGAGCTCTATCATCTCCTTCCTGCACAGCTGACTTTCCTTTAGAGGACATTTCCCTTCTGGACAGTGCTTCAGATTTCCAACACTCCATTTGCTCAGACATTCCCGTTACAGCCCTTGTCTCTGGAGCAGTGTTACCTGCTGCTGCTCTGAGGGCTGAGCCCCAGCTCAGTGCTCTAAGGATACCCTTGTGCTGAAGCTTCAGCGCTGCCCCACAGCCCCAGCTTTTCTGTGCTACTAAGAAAGAGATGCCTGACAGCTGCTGCTACTGTCTGGGCATCAGACACCCAGAATGGCGTAAAGGGCTTTTCTTACCTCATGACTCAGTTTTTACAAGCAAAAACCCCACCTCTGGGAAATACAGAATAATCTCCACAGCCATCCAGCATCTACAGGATGAGGACTACTCATCAAGACAGCTTCTGACAGACCATGGCCCTGCACACAGTTCCAGCAGCTCCATTCACTGCTGTGCCAATGCACAGGCTCCTGCACAGCACTGGTGCCAGAGGTGTGACTTTGCACTGTACTGCAAATTAGTCACCCACGTTCTTCCAGGTTAACAGAACACTGTTGACTCCTTGGAAGAGGTACCTTATTTAAGGAACTGAGCAGTGTGGAGGAGCTGCCTCAATTCAACTACTCACACTAGCAAAAATTATCTAAGACAGCCAAACCCTTTAGGACCCTATGGCTCTAATCCATGCTAACATCCAAGCCAAAGACCATGAGTTCCCTTTCAGCACGACGACAGTTCCAAGGCAACCTTCATCGCAGCCTCCTTTGCCAAGCTCAGAAAAACTTGCCTCAGTCACAGCTTTGGAATATTTTTTTTTTGCTTGCTAGGGCTCAATTCCGTAAGTTTTTTGCCACTTCTTTGCATACTGTGTTCAGCAGCTCCCTGGCAAGGTCTCTGGGACTGTCAGCCATCACAGAAGCACACTGGGGCAGACTGAGGGCATTGCTACAGGAGCCTACCACATTCTACAGCCCAGTGTACAACTGAAATAAAAACAAATACTCCAGAAAATAAAGTGGCAAAATTCAAGTAGTGCTGAAAGCCACAGGCATTATTGTGGCAGTACATTACAACGAAGATTTCTTGATCTTTTTGAGGGGAAGGACCATTTTACTTTTGCAGAATTAAAAAAAAAAATTTAAAAAGCACTGGCCAAGTCTTTGGCAGTGGGGCAGATATGGTTTTATTATCACCACTGCAGCCTGCTCAAATCACAGGCAAAACTTCACCTCCCCACTGCAGCCAAGAGCCACCAACCCAGCCCTGAGGGCAGGTCACCTTCGAGACTGCCCAGGCACAAACAAACAGTGCTGCCCTCCAGGACAACAGATTACTGGAGCCTGGAGAGAAATGTGCAATTTCTGCCACCAGAACTGGGAGTACATTTGATCTGAGCGCCTCAGGCAAATCCCTTCTCTTCTCTGCATCTCAGCTCCCCGGTTCCTGGAGCTTTGCAAAGCCTGACATGAGACACTGCAGAAATGCAGAAACGCAGAAAGTCGTGAAGCAGAAATGCAGAAAGTCACAGAGCAGAAACGGCACGACAAAGGCCAAACAGATGCAATCACCTCAGATTGTTTGAAGATGGTTATTTATTCATTCTCACAGTGTTTCAGGAGTGCTGAAAGTCTGATGCTGAGAAGCCTTAACTGTGACAAAGGTCCAATGGTTGCCAATTGAGTATTTGCTTTAATCACATTTGATGTTGTTCTTAAAGCTGCCTGCCAGCTCCTGGAGTCATTTGATTATATACAAGTATTACTTCAAAGCAAACAAGCAATGGATACATTTTTATTTGTTTGTTTCACTGTTTATAAGTGATATTTTCTTAGAATTTGCAGCGTGAAGGAAATGCACAGTACTTACGTTTGGATCTAATTTTCATGAAAATTGAATAAAAACAGAAAAATACCAGCCACCAAAATCATTTCTGCCCCTCAGTAATTAAGTTTCCATGAAGGGAGGGGAAAAAACAGAAAAAGAGAGAAAAAAACCTTGCTATTCAGCCAACTTTGTTTAAGATATATTTCATAAATCAGCCGTGTTCAGCTTAAATCAGCACAAATGAACAGAGAAGCAGAAGCCTTGAGGCAACTGTTCAGACACCTGAGAAATGACAGCCAGAAGTCAAAGCCAGTGAGGGAAGTTGGGTATCAAGTTTTTTTAAAGAAATTCAACTTGACTCATTATAAAGGCAACAGAGGAAAATAGGTGGGATGGGGATGAGACATACAAGCAGAGACGAGCATTGCTCAGCTGGGGGAATCCAACACACATGGATGCGAAGACCTGGAGGACTCAAACACAAGCCTGGCTGCACTAAAGACACCACTGCTCTGGCCTGAGCTGACAGGAACCTCAGGGACTGCACAGCTTGTCAGATAGAGAGGGCATGCTGCACACTGAGTCATACTGCTCATCCTTCCCCTCCTCTCCACGAGCTGCTCCTGAGAGTAAAACCAGACAGAGACAAAACTTAGCATCTAATCCTGAGCACAGTAAGGGAACAGCCAGACTTCAGCAAATCACCATCTCCTACTGAGGCAAAGCTTGGTAAAGAAAGGAAACCTGTGGAACTACAGGACCCTTGATATGCACACAAAAAAATGAGAATTTCTTGATGTTAGCCTCGTTCCAAAGACAGAATAAGATCCAATTCAGATTCCCCAAAATCTGTAAAACCATTCAGAAGAGTCACTGATCTTAGTGAAAGGGAAACCCATTAAGTTAAAAACATCAATGATAACCTGTACTAAAATAAACAGTATATCAACTAATTTCATCTCAAGGAAAGCAATCCAGACTTTCAGTCCTTCAGCTAAATTCCTATGGGCAGCAGTCTGGAGAGGTCACAGAAAACTCTGCAACAACTGCTCAGTGAGGCGGGGAAAACGATACCAAGAAACCCTCAGTGTGTTAGCTTGAGGAATAATGCAGTTCTGAAGTGCCACTATCAAATCATCAGTATTGCTTCCTTACTCTGTGCTAGGCACCCAAATCCATGGGAAATACTGGAGACTCAGAGAATGCTCAGAGGACCATGACAACAGTATTATGGATGTGGAGAAGCTTATTTGAAGGCAGACTGAAGACTGGATAGCAGACTTCAGGGATGAAATAAAAATGTAAAATCATCACTAGCAGAGAGAAATCATAACTTCAGTTCCTCTCTTCTTGGTTACATAATAAAGGGAAATTCAATAAAAGCTACAAGTTACAGAAGAGATAAAAATAAGATCATCTCAAAAATGTCTAACCAGACTGCAGAGCTTGAAGCCAGAAGTTGTCAAGGCCAAAAAAAGCAAGAATTGCCCCAAAGCAGACACATATGACTAAGAACATCAATAGATTAAAGAGTATAGGATAAAACAAATCTTGGTACAAGGTATTAAACTTCTGGGATAACCCCTGAAAGATATTGTGAGACAAAGATAATTACAACAGCCCAAATCAAAATATCATTTCTCCTTTTATAAATGGTTCCCCTTGGGAACTTCTGGGAGTAGGTATTTCATTAAATGGACCTAAAGTCTGGCAGCTCCATGGTCAGTCTGTTTTTAAGCTTCATCTGGACACAACACAACCTTTAAAAGCACTGAATATTTTTTCCAAAAAAACACTAAGTTAAACATCTTTTTTTAAAAGGAGCATCACAAACTTAAATTCAGACAAAAAAACATCATATTTCCCATCTTTCTGAGGTCACAACTGGACCAATAAGATCCATGTGACAAACAAGTTCATTCCTAGTGTATATCAATTAACCACCCTAGCTGCTCAAGAAAATATAAAAACTGTAATATTAAAAATTATGTCCTCAAAACATATCCATTTCTCCAGAGGCAGAACTTACTTGCTGTTTCCTAAAATAACAGTTTATTTTAGCAGTCTAAAACCCTGCCAAATTCCTATAATATTTATAATAACAAACAATACATGCAATCACCACCATATAAAGTTAGTTACTTTCAGTGCAGAAGCTACAAATCAACCCATGTAAAAAAATCTTGGGTTGAGTTTTTTTGGTTGGGTTTGTTGTTTTGGTTGGTTGTTTTTTTCCTTTTTGTTGATTTATTGGTTCTTACATCTTTTTTCAGGGTTTTCTGATTAGCTACACCAAATATCCATCCACACAACTAGTTTTCCATTTGCAAAAGAAGATCAAAAAAAGTTCAGATTAGACACTAGGAAGAGGTTCTTCACTGAGAGGGTGGCTGAGCACTAAAACAGGCTTCCCCAAGAGCAGCTGTCACACCACTAACTGGAGTCCAAGCAGCTCACCTTCTGCACCATCAGCAGGCTCTCCTTCTCCCTAAAGAGAGTGCTGGTCAGACAAAATGTTGGAAACAGCTAGTTTGGTAATTAAAAACACATGGATTTTCTCCCATCCTGTTCAAAGCTGAATGTCCTGAAAGTATTCAAGTTTTTTGCCCTTGCAATGCTGCCAATTCCTTAGTTTACTTGCTGCCTCAAAGCGTAAGTACAATAACAAAAACAGTGAACTTGGTTTTTTGCTTGCCTTATTTTGGAGTTCACAAAATGCAAAAACAGTCTTTTGCTGCTCAGAAACAGATTTCAAGCAAGGCAGTCACCTGGCTCCACGGAAAGCATCTCCTCCCCCTCCTCTTCCAGAAGTGCCTTAAATCAGTGTTTGACATCAGACTGAAAAAAGCAGCATAGTAAGCAAAAGGTGACAAGTCGTTCTTTTTAATATAAAAGGCTTCTGCTGAGGCACATTAAAATACTAATTCAAATGCAGAATAATCAGCATCTTTATACGATTTCAGTCTGGTATTGGCTAAATCTGTCAAAAAACCACTACTGGCTATGTAGCCCTACGAACAGAACAAATAACTCAAGAACTTTGCCACAGACCTACGTGCCTCAATGAAAATATGTTGAGGTTACATATGCCTTTGAACATAACTTGGAAGCAAAGGAATTGTTTCTGATACAATAACAATAGTGCTAACAAGTCAGCACCAAGATACAAACAGCAGTCAGGTCAAATCCTTAAGTCACTCTGTAGGAAACCTAGATATGAGCTTGTTTTGGCTCAGAGTTACACTGAGACCTCACATGGTCCTTCCTAATGAAATGAGAAGAAGCAGTAGCATCTACTCCCAACATAACAGCAGGGAAACCAGATTGCAAGGTTCTTTTGCTAATAGGAGTTGCTATCATGTTGTGGGAGCTCTGCACTGTTGCAATAATTGCAGATTTAACAGGCTTTTTCATCTTTCCTACCTTCAGATTCTCTCTCCTTCAGAACAGCTTAGTGCTGCCATCTACTTTTGTTTTTTTTCACCCGAACAGATTTGGGGTTTTTTATGCTAGCAAAGTTCTTAGCAGAGTAACTCACCCACTACGACAACATTCCCTCACTTAAGTCTTTACAGCTGGGTCCCCACGTTTATATGTGGTCCAGCTCATCACCACAGGCAAAATTAAAACCCAAAGAAACAAAGTATATATTCACATCCAAAGTCCTTTTATCACTAATTTACACTCGAGCCCTCAATTCTCTCAAGTCTTAACCACAAGATATCTTTTACAACCCTTGGAGATATTAAGCTACTAAATTCAGTGATGACAAGGTGGCAAAGACATAGGTCTTTATCAAATCATCCGGACAGTTCTAGAAAGCAAATTTGTCTAGCCAAAAATGTAATTCAAAGTTTTAGTCCTAGAGAATTAATAAAATTCTTTTATGGTCATTAATTTGCACAGACACTAACTGCTGGAAAAAAAAAAATATTTCCTGGCTGAAGGATATATCATCTGAAAAAAGAGGCTGAAAAACATTGAGGTAGTTTAGTAGGAGGCTGCCTGCTGCTGATGAAGCACAGCTAGTCTTGATTAATCCTTCACCTCACTTTTTCATTGCAATCACCTTAAGGTCTGAGCAATTGTTTCCACACAGCCCCGCAGACACCGTTTGGTTGAGGGTCTTCACCCCGTTTTGCATAGCAAAGTATTCACACCAGAGCCCCATGAAACCCTTGGGATCAGGGGGAGCCAGAGCACCTCGTGCCTCCCCACTAGCAGCACATGGAACAGAGCATCCATCCCTACTGCAGGCACTGCCCAGAGGTTGTGCTCCAAAGAACTACGCTCCTGCCTTGCATCTGGGCCTCCTTCATCCCAAACAAGATCACTGTGGATAAGGGCCACATTCTCAAAGATCACAAAGTCTCCAAATCTCCAATGAAATCATTCAGAGCACATCCCAGACAGACACAGAGAATGCCCTGCAAAGAGAAAGGCTTTTACCACTGCTCTGCCTGCATGTCCCAGCACATGCAGGCTGTTCAGAGCCCTGCCTGGGTTTGCAGCTTGGTCTCAGATGACCCCAGGCCTCTGCTGAGACTGCAAACAAGTCACAGGGGCTCTGCTGGGGAGAATCTATTTATCCATAGGGAATTGAAGGGAATTAATCACATTTTATGTGCTGTATCAGGCCCACGAAGGTCGCACATCTGAACTAGGGCAGCCCAACCTTCAGCACAGATGTCAGCTTCATGAGGAAACACCCTGAAAACTGGCCAGAAAAGGTATTTTCAGGAGCAGATTTCTTTTTTCCCTTCCTGCAGAGCTTTATTTCATAATGGAAAACAGATGAGTAAAAAAGCAAAAACCAAAATCAAAACACAGTTTTTAGAATAAAAATTCATTTCCTAGCTGTCATCCTTGTATTTCGCATATCATGCCTTAGCATTAACTGCTGCCAAACACAAGATGTCAGGTCCATCTGGCAGATGTACACTTCCCCAGCTGCCAAGTGCTTCCTTTAGATCCAGGGGCTTCGCTATGAACTATATTCACAAATTTCAGCCTCCTAAATGAGTAGGGCTCCTGAACAGCAGCCTCTGCTTCCGAGTGCCCTGGAGAGGGGGAGCAAGGCTACACTGCAATCATCCCAAGCATCTGCTGCACTTGTGTGGAGGGGAGGGCAGAGTCCTGGTAACCAATGGCTACACCAGCTGTGGGAGAGCTTTAAGGAATTCCTTTCTCCCCCAGATTATCCCTAAGTAAAATTAGAAAGTATTTAGAAAGCAGAGGGGAAACCCAACCATTCAAGCCTACATCATTACTTATTTACATATAAATACAGCCAGGAAATAAGCATATGTATTTATATATAAACAAAAAAGCTATCTGTACAATGTTTCATACATTGCTTTCCCATCCAATATTTACTACTTTATTCATGACTTAAGGAAAAAAACTTTTTCCCCAAGAAACTGGTGATAAAATGCCCTCTGGTGGGCGTGACTGTGGACCTCTACATCAACAACCACCTCCGAAATACTTTGGAGCCTTCAATATATTCCTGGGATTACTATTTTTAATGGAGTGAGACAAAGCACATACTTGCCTTCCAGAAGAAACAGATACAGCCCTGACTAACAAGCCTGTCTTACTGCTCACTAGCTCTGGATTAGAATAATCTCAAAATTTTTTTAAATCCTGTTAAAATAGAAATCATAACATTATGTAACATTTCATTTTACCTCTCTAGGATATATTTTCATCTTAAAAATTAAGTAATTAAGAGAAACAGAAAAGTTCTCATTTGCCTCAGCATAACAGAATCTTTGTCAACTGAACTGGAGAAAGGAGGGATGGAAAAGAACAGCATTTTCAGAGCTTATGAATCATTTTTGTGCTGTTAAAGTACCAGGCACAACCAGGGAGGCAGCTCTAACTGTACAGGCAAAAAAATAACAGCCCTTGTTCCAGAAGAGTTTATTGCCTCAACAGAAAAATCAAAGACTGAAAAAAAAAAACCTCAAATATAAACTGAAGTTAACATGATGTGCTTTATTCTTCAGATGCTCAATAATTGTGGGTGGTGCTTTCATTAATCTGAAACAAGATAAATCTAAAAAAAGAGAGCCGAAGGTTTAAGAGGAAGTGACAGAAGAGATAATGCAGCAACTTGGGAGCAGAGTGCACGTACAGCTACTCTGAGAATATTTATATAGATTTATGTAAAGCAGGCTGCTTTGGCAAACCAGCCACACTGGAAGAGGAGAGAGCTACCAAGCAGATGGGACTGCACAAACCTGACCCCAAAGCAGCCAAAAAAAGCTGCAGTTACACACAGAACTCAAGATGACCCCACATAGTTTCTAGGGATACTTTTTCTGTGTGTGTGTGCAACAGCAAAGCTTCAGAGTGGCAGCTAAATAAAAAGCCACAGAAGAACACTGAGGTCACGTGAAGGAAAATGGAAGAACTCCACTGCTTTCCAGATTTCCCTGGAAGGTCTTTGTGCTTCCATTTCATACAGAATATGGCACTTTCTTGGTTCCTCAGGATGGTTAGGTATTTGCTTCCAGATTCCACAGTACAACTTGCAGTTAACTGTTGCTTTATGGCAAAAATATTTGCAACTTTCCTCCATACGTAGAATGTAAAGCATTTCTGTCTTTTTATAGATGTTTCTGGGCAACAAAACTTTGCTCATGAAGTTGCTCCGGGGTTTAAAGAAATTGTATGATTTAATATTCATGCCCTCAGAAAAAAACCCCCAAAACCTATCAAAACCCACTCATTTTTTTGACACGTGCCTTTATCCAAGTCCTGCATCCCTGCTCTGTACAGAGCTCCTTCCCTCTCTGGTGGCAGACAGGTCAGATACCAATGCTTAGAACCTGCTCTGGGCCTGGCGAAGATCAGAAACTTTTCGTGTAAAATTCTTCTTGGCCAACAGCCCACACAGAGATTCAGAGTTACATTTACCATTTTTTCTGAAGACAAGAGTTTTGCAGAGCAATGCTGTCACTTGGTGTTCTCCTGTATGAGCTGTCAGATAATCATTCTTGTAAGCATCTCTAAACATTATGTTGACTGCAGTTACAGCGAAACATATTCGTTTCATTAGATAGTGCAAGCCAAGATTAAACAGTCTATTTGGGCATGTAATAATTATGCACACGACACCCAAGCATTAATCCTAAATTTCTGCCTGAAATTAAAAGTAATATTAGCTAGGTAAAATGAGCACTGACATTTCTTGGATCTTGTCCTGGTGGTTAATCTTGAGGTTTTATAATCTTTCAATTTTCTAATCAAGATGGCCCAAGGCTGAACAGTTCTGACTGTTGTTAAATTTGCAATCTCTTTTACATAAAAATAAGGGTTTCATGCTTTGTTTGATAGAGTAAAACTATCCACTTAAGCCAACCCTTAAGTGGCTATAGTCAAATGCAAGAGATGACTGGTCTACTGATAGCCATGAACTGATAGATTCTAATTTCACGAGATAATATTTTGACAGGAAAAGACTTCTACTAAGTCATGTGTGATGCCATTTTAGTAAATATCTTGAGGAAGTCTGAGCCTGTTCATGTTTTCCTAAAGCTGAATAACTGCCTGATAAACAGTGCAGCCTAAAAATGGGAAGGCAATGGTTAACAAGGACTTCCAGCAGGAGTCTAATCAGACCCCTGGCCTCCCCAGATGATGCCCTGGTTAACCATCACCTCCAGCAGGAGATGCCTGGGCTCAAGCTGCACCTGCACTTCCATCATAAATTAGTGTTTAAGCCCCTCAACCTGACCCAACTGGGTGCCATTCTTCATCTCCAGCCCACGCTCCCTCAACTCTGCCATCAGAGCACTGCAGCTGTATGCAGTTCTTTGAATAAAGATGCCAGCATGGCACAAAGGTTGGGGTTTTTGTTTTACTTGTATTATTCTTGAAATACAATACTTCAGTAACTTAGCTGCTGCAACAACAATATTTGTCTAAGAATAGTTTTTAGAAGGCTTGAAGGATGCTGCTGTGAACTGTTCAAGTGTGATATTGAAACAGTGAATTTAAGGAAAACTTGCTTCAATTTCTTTTTTAGCAAGAACATACCCTATACACACACAAATGGGCTTTCAAAATTTCTCTCTCAGACAGAGGAAAACCAAACCAAAATAAAGAGTATTAGGGCAATCATAACTCTCCCTTCATCTCTGGCTGCAGATCTGTATCCAAGTACCACTTCTAAAGTCAATCTCACAAGTTAGGGACTGCAGGCAAGCCTTATTATTTCCTTAATTCCTACACCATTTTTAGGCTCTTTTTTTACCTTCTCCAAGTAACACAACTTCTCATTACCTTTTAGTTCTCAGAGAGATGAGGCTGTAATGTTGCAAAACTCAAACTATCCAGAAGTTTAATCATAAAACTATACACTTTTCTTTCAAAAAGGAAAAAACATACCAGGAAGGAAGCTTTATTTCAAAGATTCAATAAACTTAAAGAATTGGTAGAACATTTATCTAATGTTTTCAGGATACCAAATATAACATTATTTGACTGCATGGACCTAGGCCAAGAACAAATTTGGCCCATTTTATTTAATACAGAACTGAGGGGAAAGAAGAATGGGTACTGAAGCAGCTGGACCATACACATCAGAAACTAGCAAATACTTCCTTCCCCCTCTCTTCCATTTGCTGTCATCTACTGAGATTTGCAGACTTTTTCTTCAACCTCAAGACCTTCACAGTTGAATTTCACAAGTGATTTGTTCCTCAGGGTAGAGAAGCACAGTGCAACATCAGATACATATTGGAATATGTCAGCTCCACAGGTGTTAACTAGATCGGGATTTGGTCCACAGTTCAGCAGCTCCTGTGACAATTCACACATGAAGATCAACTGAGAGGTTCCCCAGGAGGTCCCACGCAGCCACAACCCACACTCTTATGTGCTACAGGCAGCTTTTAATCACATCTCATTACATTTGTTTGCAGTCTTAAGGCTCAGACCTCCGAAAGCAAGCGGGAGGTTTTTACTTTCAGTCTCATACAAAGACCATAAGGCATAAAATGTTGGCACAGACAGCCAAAACCTCACGAATTCTGAATTTGAGAATGGGCATTCAATCCAGCCTGCAGAAAATCTAGACTAGCATCAATGTAGAAGAGATAAGAGTTAACTCACCAAAGATCAAACCCAACTTTCATTTACGCCTATGCAACATTGATTTCTGTTAACTACATGTGTGTAACCGGGGGCAACATTTGATCTGAAGCCTAGTACCTTGATGCCCAGCTATTGTAAAACAGAAGCAAAAAGGTAACTGCAAACATTTGACTGATGTTGCCTGCAAGCAGGGCATTGCAGACAGCTCTACTAGCAATTCATATTGACAAAATTAAGATGGGGCATGGCAAACCTCACTACAAGCAGTAATTGCACAAATATTTGGAGTGTTCTTAAAAAAAAAAAGGAGAATATGACACTGGGGAAAGGCAACACAAAGCCACAGACCAAGAAATAAGCTACTACATGCAAATACATGCAAGCTTCTCCCAAGTTAATTCTCCTCTTAATGGAATATTGATTGGTATGCTCAATGTTTAGAAATGTGAAACAGTGTGGGGGTGAGAAAGAAGGGAAGACAGAGCAGTGACTTTTGTTTAAATGATACATACTTTCCTCATATGATCAGCCAAAAATAGCATAATAAAGAGGGCAGCGCAGCACATTTAACATTTTGCCTTGCATTTTATTAGCAAGTCTGTCAGAGATGACCTGGGAGTGTTAGTCACACAATTTTTGTGCCCTTCTACAGGAAGAAGGCACAGCATTTTTCATAACCTCTCATCACACAATATCCTCACTGTTTCTGGTATTTCTCTACTCTGAGTAGGATGGATTGCAAAGTGTCTGTGGTAGTAGAGAGGCTTTTCAGATGAAATCTATTGAGCTGTCTGCACAACTGGGGAGAAACCCACTGTCTGGGGGGGGGGGGGGGAAGCAGGGCAGTCCACTGTCATGAGGAACACCTGGCTAAGCTTCGCTGCATCTACCCCTATCCACAACTGAGAAGAGAGGATGAGAAAGAAACAAGACACATCTTTCAAGTAGATATTTATATGATCCAGTTATTAAATAAACCCCTTAAAATATAACCAGTATTTCATAATCAAGCACTCACTTACTCCAACCTTCCAGAAATTCCTCCCTACTCCAGTAAATTTTACTGCCAGTAAAATTTTAGGAAAAGTGTTTCTTCTATTATTTTCCTTCTTTCATTCATGGAGTCTTCAAAGATATCCCTTATAACCTCCAACTAGTCTTTTTAAAAAGCCACTCAATAAGAGGGCAAAAGTAAAAGAGCCTCAACCACAAGAACCATCCTCCAACGCCATCAGAGTTCCTGGCCCTCACAATCCAAGCAAAAACTTCATGCCAAAGAGCTCTACTGAGCCACCCCATATTAAGGATACACTTAAGAATATAGGCACTGCCAAGGAGCCATTTTACTGTGTATAGGTCAATACAGCTGAAATAGTTTATACATTTCACATACATGTATATTTTTGTGCTCTACTGCTTGTATTAGAACATAAGAAACTTCATACAGAATGAGCAGCTTCTCTGCCACTGCTCTTCCAAACTTTAAGAAGAGTTAATGAATAAGCTTAAAAAGATATTGCTTAACTTCATTCTGCAGCATTTCATATAGTTTCAAAAGTATTTTCCAGACATTTATATACCCAACAACATTTTGTAACATGAAGTGTTCCAATTTGGCATTGTTCCACCCTTGGCAGGCAAGAGACAATAAAAAAATCAAGAAAAAGTGAAAAATGAAGTTTGTGAAGTATACAATATGTTAGGAATCATTTAATGAATTCAGGTGCTCAACAAGCTACAAATCAACCGAACTCCGCAATACATATAGATTTCAAAGCACAGGTAAACACAGCTGCATCCACTTCAAAGTTATTCCATGTCATGTGATTACTGTAATGAACTTCCTGAACTCTTTCACCTCTCCTTTTGATCTGGGGTTTACCTGTGGCTGGAAAAACTAACTGCAGTTAAATTCTTCTCCCTCTAATTAAGGGAGAAAGCATGTTTAAGCCTCAGACTGAGAAAATAAACCTTCCTCTGAGTGGCTGTAGCATGCTGCGATCTGCAAATCCACCAGCATTGCTTTTGCAGACCAAAAACAAAATCCTGCAACAAGGTCTGACAAAGCAGATCTTAGAGCAGAATTATCCAATTTAAATATTAATTACTCATCAGCATGGACTTTAAGAAGTGTCTGAAGCAAAAGGCCTTAAATCACACCTTAAACCCAGGATTTCTGAAGTCTGCCCTGTCATGCAGATCTGGGTTTTGGGGTGGAGGTTTTTGGGTTTGTCTGGGGGGGGCTTTAAAATAAAAAACAGGACTGGAGATTGATAATGAGTCTCTCTCCAAGATTCAAATATGAAGAGACATATGAATAGAGTCCAGCTCAACAAATTAGCCTCTTCTGAATTTGAGTCCTACTACCAAACATGGTTATTGTCTCAGATACCGCCATATCAACTTGAAGGAGTCTTCACAGTATCTCTCAACTACTCTGAGAGTCCAAGAAACACTCCTGCCACGGCATACTTAACAGCTTTTAGTTAACAGCAATGTTGCAAAGGAATTTTATCAGTGGCAGATTTTCTTGCAAACTGTAGCACTAAACGAGTTCCATTGCACACCTTGAGATATAATCTGCTTCCCAATCAAACTGTGTACTACCTGTACTTATGGAGAGCTCTAAAATTGGAGACCAACCCAGAAAAAACCAAACTTGAACAGAAATCCCAGCTCACCATTACCCATCACATAGCATATTGTAATGAATGGCAGGGAATTAAAAACACAAATCACAGAGCGCTACAAAAGGAACACTGAGTTCATTTTAAAATAAGTCTTTGTCTATATTTCAGCAGACTCATTCACAGAATCAGTATTATTATTGCAAGCCAGTACTATACCTGAAATTTAAGACCACCAAAAAAAACTGTTTTTCTGATGTTAATACCAATTACGGCCAAAATCCAAGTTGTGAATATCTGAAAACCCAAACCTAAGCATCACACATTTAAAAAAAAAAAAAAAAAAGGCAGGCAGCACATAAAAATTAGACAAAACGGTCCCATGTTCCACATATCCTAATCCACAACATAAAATTATTTATGGAAGAGTGTGACTAGGAATTCAGTTACTGTCATTTATCAGATGGTCAGGACAGCACAGAGGTAACTGGCTGCATAACAACAGCACTGGGAAGGTTTCTGGGCACCGCTGGCACCAGTTCTGGTTTCACTGTACCAGGTACACGATGCATATTCACACCCTGGGACACACCGGTGATTTGCAAAAACCTGACAAAGGCGTTCCCATAGGAGATTTCTAATCTATTTCCTTTTAATGTCTTTATAGCTGAGGAGGAGTTCTTTGTACTTCTGGTAACAAAGGAAACACAGAAGTGACAGAAGCATGTCAAAGCTGTTTATGTTTCATACAGCCTCACACTCGGATTTGCTGTTGGCAGTTTACTTCTTGGGAAGAGCATCTTAAGCCTCCATGTAGGAGCTCCACCTTCCTGCAAGTAACTTTATGGAAGAGTTAACTGCACAGAGGGATATTGAAATTCTCCACACTGAGTGAGCCAACATAAAACAAGAGAAATTATTTTAAAAATATGACAAAGGGTTAATGCAGTAATTCGGTTACCTGCAGGTATATTCAACAATATCTAATTTGTATGTTTATGGGCTTTAGGATATAGGTTTCACACTGTCTTTCTTCTGCCGAGAGGTGAGTACATTAAGAAAGTGATTAGATACACAAATCACAGAACCTAATGATACTATGCCATATTTAAAATTACTGAATCAGCAAACTGTGCAAAATGGAAGATTTGGAAGGAAACATGAAAAAGCAGAAGGACCAAGTAAGTCACTAACCCGTGCTGAGATTTTTAGCTAGCTGGAATCTCGACTGCGGCACAAAGAATTAGTGATCTGAAGGTGATGCAGACTTCAGTGCTGCACTATAAAGCTGAGGCTCTGCAAGCAGAGCAGCTTTGGGATCAGGCCCTCACCTGTGTGGGCTCCCTGGGACCATGGCCTACAGCAGCAAATCCAAGTCATACATGGAGTTTAGTGGGCAAGTCATTACAAGAACTCAAGTAAGACCATGCTCAACCTAAAGAAGGGATGATAGAAAAACTCAACAAAAACAATAAAGAGAGACCAAAGCTTCGAAGTGCAGCAGAAAACTCCAAATGAGTTTTAAGATAAAAAAAATATTGCACAATAGGGGTATGATGCAAGTTACAAGGGTTGAATAAGGTGGGGCAGCCAGGAATGCCTCTCTCCATTCACAGATCATGGGATACTTTTCCCACCCTAACGCTGTGTATGAGTTTTCACACAAAGACAAGAATGGAAGGAAAAAATTAATTATTTTGGCCCTTTATTTATTTTTTTTTCTGTGCTTCAGAAGAACTGGGTCCATCAGGTATCGGAACTAAATTAAAAGGTCAGGAAAACAAGTAGGCATGGACAAGACTGAATTGCAGATGAGCACGGCGAAGGAGAGACACGCACTGGGATAGGCGCCAACAACTGCAAACACTCACGGTCCGATCCTGGTGGCTGCCAGCGCAGCCCAAAGCTGAGCAGCTCCCAGGGGCAGCACGGAGCGCTACCTGGCACAGGAGGATGCATGGGAGCAGAGCAGCATCGCCGCAGAGACTATCACACAAACCTGGGCATAATGAATTCTGCTCCCAAACAGGCACTGAAAGTGATAGCACCAGACACGGCGCTCAGCAAACCCAAAAATCACATCTAATTCCTAGATCCGTGCCTCCCTCTCCTTTCATTGAGAAGATTTCCAGTCAACATACACACTATACACTTTTTATTATTGTTTGAAGAAGAGCAGCAACGCCAGCAGCATGCTAATTTAGAAACCAAGACAAAACAGAGCTCGTTACTTTCTTCCCTCAAGATTTCTGCTTCAAAAAAACCAATGAACAAGGGTTTGTTCCTGCACACCACCACTTTTTGTTTCGTTTCAGCAAGACTTTGACAAAATCTAATTCACTGTGCCATGTATTTAATATATTGGGTATCTGAAGTATGACCATCACTCAATAGAAACGTAATTAAAAAGTGACAAAACTAGATCCCCCCTCCCCAGCATGCAGATGAAAACCAGTAACCCTGCCTCTATTTGTAACCATGACAACTATAGAATATTTTATTTCCGTAATATAATTCACACTGAACATTTGCTCATAGGTTTTGTTGTTAAGGGAAAGGTTGACACACTGTGCACACATTTCATAAGCTACTGGAGACAACAAATGCAGGAAAGTCAGGCAGTTTGAGACCAAGAGCCCAGCTTGTATTTCAGAGTTCATTTAACACCCTTCACTGTATGCAAAATGAACACGAACAGAAATTCATCCAAATTACGTGTTACAGGTCATTATTTGCAAGACAAGGACTTGGTATGACAGGATGTTTTTCCACTTTTAAACAAATCACAGTGATACCCTCATTTTTTCAGAGTTAGTTATTCAAACACCAAATATTAATTTTCAATTAAAATACCTTAGGCATTATTAGGAAATAGCAACTTGGATGTTATGGGGGAAAAAACAGCTATGCAAACCGAGGAAATGAAAAGCACAGTTTACAAATGCAGGCGAAGTCTCATTCTGGTAGGGTCACTAAATTATTTGCATAGCTCCAATATTTCATCCTAAACTGAAGTCAACTTCTAGAAATACACACAATAAGAACAGGTTATAAGAATAAACAAACAAAAAGCCACAATCCTGAACATTACTCAGAGAAGATTAAACAACCTCCCGAGCATAACTAAAGTTTGACGCAGATAAATCAGAGTAAAATATTGCTGTACTTGATTTTTCTCCACATGGGCAAAAAAAAAAAAAAACTATTAGCAGTTTAAGCTGGAATACAACAATAAGAGACACTCTGTTGCTTTGGTTTGGAGGCAAACAATAATAAAAAAAGAATAAAGCTTATGGAACACTACCCTTTTTCTCACACAGATGCTATCTTTCAAGGAGGATTTAAAGTTTCAGCAGATTGCTAATTATAAAAAACAATAATACTGTTATCTGCAGTCACCTTAAAGCTACAGTAGTTTGGGTTTTTGGAAGTACCCCAAAAGAAGAGCCTGATAAATGTGTTTAAATCGGTGCAAGAGATTCACACGTGCCTATACACACACACTGCTCAGTTGTTTTCAAGATCACCAGGAAAAAGAAAGTTTCTTCATTTATCGGAAATATGCTCTATATAATCTTCCATTTAAACAATAATAAGCCTGCAGTAAACATGCATGGCTTTTTCCTTCATTGATGGAAAAGTGATTAAATCCCCCTTAATCTAGTTACCAGAATGCTGTGGTTTTTTCTATGCAGTTTTCATATACAGTAACAAAAGATAAGCAGCCAACTACATGACCAGGGCTCCATCATTTTTGGTTGTGGTGGGGAGATAAATCTGTCTCCGGCGTTCGAGGGAAATTTTCAGTTTAATAAATGAAACCAGGGGAGGAAAAATAAAATAATCTTGGAGACGATGAGCACACACTGTTTATGAAGTGTACGACAAACACCACCATCCATCTCCACAAGTCCCTTCCTCCAGACCTTCCTCCACCCTCCGGGAAGGCACAGAGACATGAACTCAAAAACCCGGGGATCACAGACCTGCATCCTCACACGACAAGGACAGCTCGCCACGTCCACTCAATGTCAAAACAGAAAGTAGCTTTTCCCTCCTAGCCTAAGCCAGACCTTCGGAAAACCGGCACCCAAGGGATGCACCTCTGTGCTCCGAACGGCACCAGGCAGCACTCGGCTTCGGAGATAAGTTACAGGAAAACAACCCTCAGAAAAAGAAAAAAAAATAAAAAAGAAAAGAGAAGGAAAAAAAAAAATAAAAAAGCAAGCATCAATGGAAAAGCACAGCAGCAGCCAAACAAACCTCACACCGGCGAGGACATGTCATCGGCATGGGAATCGTACGAATTGCTTTAATATGCATATACACACAAATATACATATATATATTTTGGCAACATTGTGCTGAAAAGTTCCTCGTACGCATCACCCGTGGGGATGTGGAGAAGCAGAAGGGGGATCGGGAATGCATGCCAGGCGCAGGGAGAGGACGGGGCTGGCCGAGGCGTTTGGGAAGCAGGCAGGGAGGGAAGCAGGCTGCCGGCGGGGTGCGCGCCGATCCGCGCCAGGCACTTCCGCGGCGGCTCCGGGAGCGGGCCCGGGGATGGGATGGAGGCTCCACCGGGACAGCCGCCCCCGGAGGAACGGGGGTCTGCGGGGACACCGCCGCCCCCGGGACCGAGGAGGGTGGGGGGGAGGAATTGCGCGGTCGCCGCCGCTCCCCGAGCGAGCGCCTGAAGTTGTGGGTGCGCGGCGGGGGCGGAAACCCCCACGCCAAGATGAAAAAAACCCGGAAGAAACCCCAAACCACCACAGCAACATTCTGAGGGCCCGCTGGCCCCTGCACGGCACCCCCCAGGCAGCGGGAGGCACGCAGGAAGTTTTTAATGCGGGCAGCGAGCGCAGGCGCAGGGCAGCCCCAGCCCCGCGATGCCCGGCGCGGCGGGCGGGCGGCGGCGGGGGCTCGGCGAGCGCAGGGCACCGCCGCGCCGCTTACCTCCCTCCGCGGGGGCGCAGGCGGCCGCGTCCTCAGGCGGCGGGAGGATGCGCGGCGGCGGGAGGCGGCAGCGGCGGTTTGTGCATCGCAGCCTCCGCCGCTAACGCAGAGCCCCGCGCGGCTGCGGGCGCCGGGAGCCGCGCTGGAGGCCGGGCAGGGAGGCGCGGCGCGGCGGCGGAGGCTGCTGCCGAGCCGCGACCATGCTCCTGTCTGGCCGCCTTCCCCTCACCTACTGCCCGCTTTAGCCAGAGAGGGAGGTGGCCTGGGCGCCGGGGCGAGGGGCGGGCCGGGCCAATCACCGCGGCGGCGGGAGGCGGCGGAGCCCGGCCCGGCCCGCCCCGTCCGCCGCGCCGCCCCCGCGGGAGGGAGGGAGGCAGGGAGGGAGGACGGAGCGAGCCCCGGCCCCGCCGCCGCCCCGTGGGGCCGCCCCGCCGCGCTCCCGCCGCGCTCCCGCCGCGCTCCCGCCGTGTTCCCCGGGCCGGGCGCAGGTGCGGGCGGCGCCGGGGCCCCGAGAGCTGCCCTCGGCCCGCGGCGGGGACGTGTGAGGGGACAGCGCGATCCAAAGGTCACCGCGCTGCCGCTGCCTGCGGGAAAGTAGCGAGACTTGGAAAGAAATATTGCCCCGCTTTATGAAATCACCGCTCCCCCAGGTCCTGGTCCCGGGCCTCTCCAAGTCCACAGGAGTGTTGGAATACGTTGATAGCATTCTTACCCAACAACGCGGGTTGTTTTGGTTTTTAATATCCATCGCGTTCGGAGTCACTAGAGATTTTCCGCGTGGAAATCTGCATCTGTCTCTCTCTTCTGTATAATCTTGTATCTGCGTGTGCTGCTTTGTAGGGATCTCTCTGATGTGCACACAAGCTGCATATGCTGTAGTTTTAAACATAGAACACTTTGTCTTTTATATTTCCTGTAAGCATAAAAATAAGCTTAATCAAATTGTTTTCTCCTTACTTTGCTGGTTTAAAAAAATGCATTTATGCTCTAACGTGTTAGAAGTAAGGCAGTTGTGCCAAATGCCAGCAAAGGGAAGGGAGGGAAGCACACAACCCAGAGAAATGGGCAAATCTATGTTTTTATTGGAAAAGGGACACATGCTGCCCAGTGCCTGGAGGAAGCAGGGTGCAGCACTAACAGAGCAATCTCATTTTCTCTCTTCCCAGCCTCGTAAACAAATGAAAATTATTGCAGTGGACTAAAACAGTTCTAAACCCTACCGTCATCATTAATATTAGAATGCTTTTAGCTGAATATGGCCTCACACTGGAAAAGGCAGGCTTCATACATTTTTGTCTTTCACATATCGTGGACTAACATTGAAACCTCCAGTCCTGTACATCACAGTGGAGTGTGAGGGTCAGAAGTTCAGAACAGTTTAAAGCTGAATTATTTAGCGCGTGCACATACGACACACTCTTCTGATTTCCACACTGTTATTTCCCCCCCTCGATTTTCTCCCTTTCAAACAGGAGAGCCCTGCCCAGTGCTATTTGCCCTGGTGGAGCATTATTTGCCCAGCATGTATGGTTGGCCCAGGATCTGACGAAGCCGATGAGAAAAAGTCTCAATGGGACTGTTGACCTAACAAGTAGCATGTCAGTCTCCTGGTGGCATTTGAATGTTCTCGCAGCGAATGCTTCGAGACAGGAGAGAGCATAAAGCAGGGATTCTTTGGAATCCTTAATTAGACACAGTGATTTTGGAGTACTGGCTTCTGCTGCTATCCTCCAGTGCCTAGTACTTTGTTTTGTGACATTGAGGTTAAGGATACCAACCAGCCCTGTTTATTTTTAATAAAATCTTACAATTATATGAGACAGTTCTAGGTTTTATTTATTTTTAGCATAAGTGCTTCCATCTTATCTGCCTCACAGGTTTATAGTAAGGATTTAGCTAATATTTAGACAGCACTTTTAAGCTATGAAGCTCTATATGTCTATTATACTGACCATTTTCTGCATTTTCAGTTTAGAAAGGTACTTCCATACTCTCGCTTCTGGAAGATGGAGTTCAAATCTTGACTTTAGTTTTCCCATCAAATTTTGTCAAATACCTGATTTACAAATGCTGACATTGGGTCAGATTCTGCATTCAGTTACAGGTAATGAATTTCAGAGAATTTCTTGATCCTCAGTGACTTTGCTCTAAATCTAAACCAGTTCGACTCAGAATTAGCATCACAATTCCATATTCATGAAGAATAAGCATTTGATTACATTGAATATAGCATTATACTTTAATTTTCTTGCTCCAATTTTATTTTAGTGACTTCAGTAATTTAAGAAGTAACTGCTTCATTTTTTCTTTAAATTCCTTTTTTCTTCTCTGCTCTGATTCTGAGATAAAAGCTGGCAGGTTTTGTAGAGAAGGTCAGGGGGCTGAAAAGTTTGGGGGCATCCTGCTCCTGACGAAGTGAAGAAACAGTCTGCAAGTTTTTTAAAAATTAAGATGAATACCTGGATCTGGAGAAATTCCCCATGCTTGGCACGCTATTCCTGGCACTGGAAAAGACCCACTGCTGCTCCCATCCTTTCTCAGCACTCGGGAAATCCTGTCCCTACTCTTACGTAGTTTGAGTTTTAAGGGATGAAAACCTCTGTCCACAGAATAACACTGAAAATAAGAATTCTTCCAATGCTAATGAAACAAAATACCTTTTTCCAGAAACACAGATATTCTTGGGTGAGGGGTATATTTGGATGGGGCTGTGTTTTTTTTTTTTTAATAGAATCTGTTAAAGGGTTGTGCTTGACAGGTTGAGGATTATTTGAAAGAATCCCAATTTTGGATTAGGTAGCTGATAGCCTGCAAGACTTTGGTGGCTGGTAAAGCTTGCTCCTCTGAAAGAAGAGATTTCCTCTTTTAGCAATAGATCATTATGTTACAAGGCGTGTATTAGAATGAGAATAATACAACTTCCCCTGTCTTTGCTGATCATATCAAAACTAATGGCATCTTGAATTGTCAGAGCATCAAGTCCATCTTCTGATAAAATATTGGAAGACACACAGATCTATTCATCTTATTGGAGATTTCATTTTAGTCTGAAAAATATTTGATGGCAATGCTATTAGATTAGCTGTAGGCATGTATCACAGGGACCAGCACAGTAGTTGAGTACTAGGATTTTGCAAAGGGGTTCCTACAAATATTTCCTACTTTGTGGTAAAACCTATCCCCTAGGTTTGAACATGCTTAAGGGAGTGAAATTATTATTTATTTTAAGGGGCTCAAAATATAATTCTTTAGAGTGCTACTAAATTATTTTTATGCAAGTTAAGCCATTTCAAAGGCAATGGAATTTCATCTCCGAAAGCATTGCCTGAGATTTTTTTAAGGCATAACCAAAGAGCAGTATCTGCTACCCAGACCTTAACTGGAAGGTTTCACTTCTGCTTTCAGCTAATGAAGATCCCCTTAATTACAGGTTTACAACATAGATTCTAATGTCAACGCATCAATTTTCTGCTGTCTGAAAATGCTAATAGATCTGGTAGAATATCTAGAAAGTACAGTAGGAGATATTTTGTATATTCACAGGGTTTAGGGGTTCTGATAAAGTCAGTGGAGATTTGAAAGATATCTTAGGGGTTTTTTCAAACATCTATTTTTATTTATTTGAAGTGTAAAGACTCTTTGCTTCTGCTTTAGCATTCATATATACATATCTGTTACAATTATCCTTAGCATTTAACAGAAAGATAATGCCCAAAGGAAGCAGGAAACGACATTTCAAGTAATTTTTATCTGTGCAGCTTGAGTTAATTGCCAAAATATGAATTTAAGATGGATTAAAACTACTAACCTGTGGAATTTATTGAAAAACAGATTTGACTTCAGTGGGCACACCATGTTAAATGAAATACCTCCTTCTCTGAGCAAATCTTTTATCTTTGGCTGAGCAACTAAAGCTGCTCTTAGGGGTGGGAAGGCAGAGGTGGCAGGTACAATGTCCTGTCACCACGAGCTGCTTAGAAAAGAATTCTGTCCTTCATACATCCAAAACCATGCCCACATCCATGTCATTTACAGGGTAGTCATCAAGGCAGGCAACTATTGTGAAAAGAATCAACCTTCAGACAGGAAGAGGAGTGTCAGATCATCACTGTTTGGTTGATAACCTATTGAGGGAAATTATTGTACCAAGAGATGAGGGAGATATGGGATCATCCCCCTAAGAGCTGACTGTATTCCTGTATTTTTTTTTTTTTTTTTGCAAGGGGATTATATTCTAACTCCTCTACTTTACATATCCCTGATTTCCCTGGGCATTTAGCTCTTTAACCTGACCACAAACTGTTTGCAGACACACTCTGCCTGTCTCTGCAGGCAGAGGTTATGAAGTCATTTGCTTGGAATTGGTGAAATAAAGATTTGTGTGATTTTGGGTGTATGAGCCAAAACGTCCTTGTCCCTGACTTGTCAAGGGAATGAGAAGAGTCTGATCCTCTAAGAGCAAGCAGTATATTGAGTTGATTTCTCTTAGCCATGACAGAACCATTTGCTAAAACTTCCCCCAGAAGACAGAAGTGGGTTCTGCTGGAGTTGTGATTGTGATTTCTGATGGGCAGTAATAAAAAAGTAAGATCTATTTCACTATACTGGCAGAGTCTAGAGCACTGTCTTGAATTATTTGAAAATCTCTAATCATTAGGGATAGCAGAGAAGTCAGGTTTTTGTTGGACTTCTTGAAAGTTTATGAAGGTTCTGTTTAAAAACTTTATTTCCAGTCACCTCTAGTCCCACTCAGTCACATGGAAAGGCATTTTCATTGCCATTGAAGTCACTGCATCAGCTGCTTGAGTTTTATCAGAGTAACTCCACTACACTGGTTTATGAGGGAGGATGTGGGAGGAATTGGACTTTCAAGGTGATTTTAGAGGGAGTTGTGTTGTTTGATTTGTTTGTCTAAAACAGTAACAATATGTTTCCACCTATTCCTCATAATTATACAGGGAGAACTAAAATATGTGCCATTTTGAACTGAATGTCTGTATTAAATTGGTTTGACTTCTATTTTTCTACCATCTGTGGCATAACTAGAACAGAGAGTGAGAACAAAAAAATATAAATGACTCAGTCACATTTCCTTTAGGAGAGGCATCATGCCCCCCATTCTTGTCAATTCCAGCTCAGAATATTCTGTGATTCTGGTAATTTTAATTGTAAATAATTCATTGCAGCTTTGAATGAAGCAGTGGTATGACACTGTGGACACAGAGATGTTGTTGTTCTATCATTTAATAGAAGGACGAAAATATATGCTATAATATTTTTGTTCAGCATATACACATAATTTTTCTGTATATTTAGATGGCCTCCCAAACAATCTCACCAAAATGCTGAGATGTAATTCAGCTTAATTAAATACTGATTTTTCCCTGCAAATGTTAAGTACCTCATAAACCTGACTGTGCAAAGAACCAGAAGCAGGTTCACAGAGAGGAAAATGAGACAAGTAGGTGCTGCTGATGCCTCTCAGAAGACTTAGTGGCCACCTGCATTAGTTGCCACTGATAATATAGAAAATCATATCCAGGCTCTGGAGTGAGATGGAAACAGTGCTACTCTCCACAGCCTTTGTTTTCCCTCTATGCAGAATGACCAGAGAAGGTCCCTTCAGACCCATAGAAAATTGATAGGGGAAGGTTGAGGATATGTTGGGCTTTCCTGGGGATGGAACTGAGGTACAGCCAGGTTTGCCAGCATGCCTTGGAACCTGGAGGCACTAAAGGTGTCACATACCTATAGAGACCTATTTTAGAAGGCCTGATTTACCCCAAAGTTTACATATGAGTTAGGTGTTTGAGGCGAACAGATTGTCCCTTCAGTACCTTACAGAAATTAGGTGAGTTCATCCCCACCCTGGAAGGGAGTGGCATCATTGCTCTGATTATAAAAAGAAATTTTCCTTCTTTAATGTCTTGTAAAAGTCAGTTTAAAATTACAATGATGCTTCTGGTTTTTATTTGGTTAATGCTTTTCACAGATTCTGAACATTATATAAAACTCTTTTTTAATGGATTCCTTTAGGAATCAAGTTTTGAGCAAAGGCCAAGTGTTTCTATCACTTATCAAAGAAATTATACAGAATCACGTTTACACATAGCACAGGTTAATGGTGAACAAATGGAAGAATAAGTAATAAAGGGACAAATTATTATTGCTGAGTGACCTGAAGTGCTTAATCATAGAATCATAAAATGGTTTATATTGGAAGAGGCCTTAAAGATGATCTAGTTCCAGTTCTCCTGCCATGGGCTGGTAACCTTCCATTAGATCAGGCTGTGCAAAGCCCCATCCCTGGCCTTGAATAGTTCCAGAGATGGGGCAGCCACAGCTTCTTTGGGCAGCCTGTGCCAGTGCATCACCACCCTCACAGTAAAGAATACCTTTCAATATCTAATTTGAACTTACCCTGTTTCAGTTTATGAAGAAGTCAAAATAAAATGAAAAAATTCTGAACCTTAGGTTCAGAAGGCAAGGCAGTATAGTAAAGCATGAAGACAAGAGGCTGTGCGGGGTAGGAGCTCTTTTTGGAAAACAAGGACTATGATAAAGATTTGGGATTCTTTTTGAATAAGCACCTCAAAATGGAATCTCACTGTAATTCTGCTGCTAAAAGGACAATGCAATCCTGAGATGTAAAAAGGAGTAATATCGAGCAGATAAGAGGATTTGATGTTGCTCACATGCACAACATGGTAAGGCTGCTGTTAGGAACTGTGTCCAGTTTTGGTGTTTGCAGTCCAAAAGCAATGTGGAAATAGTAAGGGAAGTTCAAAGGAAAGGTATGAAAAAGGATTCAGAAAAGAAGCATGACAACACAAGGCATAAGCAGCTCAACTTATTTAGCTCATCAGGGAAGCAGCTGAGAAGTGACTTGGTCACTGCAGGTAGATACTGACCCATGGAAAAGATACCCAAGAGCGAGGAGCCTCTTTATCTACCTGACAAAGGCATTACAGGACCCAGTGTTTGCCAACTTAAGTCAGACAAATCCACTCTTAAAAGAAGAAATGTTTTCCTAGCCTGCAGAGCCCTAAATAATAACACTGTTTGCCCTGTAAAAGCTGTCACAGGTAGTGATGTTTAAGAGGATGTTAAATAAGTATATTTAAATACTTCCTTTCATATGCCTTGTGGAAAAATCTGTACATCTTCTGTGCATGTGTGAGTGGGAGCCCTGTCAGGATGTTGGTGGCAGTTCCTTGTCTCTCACTCTGAGAACCTGTTATTCCTCCTATTCCTCAGTCCCTTGTGAGGCTCTGGGCACCAGCATTGCCAGGGTTGCTCTCACCATCCTTGTAACACCAACAGTTTCAAAATAGAATAATTATTGGCAAATAATCGCTGTCTCAGTTTTTTGCTTTAGTGAGGTCTTGCAGACTGTCAGGAAGGATTTATTTTTTCTCTTGGATGAAACTGGCCACATATTATCTTGGTTATTTGGGATTGTTTCATTTTTCTGCATTCATCTGGAGCATCAGAGATGCCTTGGATGGCTTTTTACCACTGTTCTGCACTGGTGCAGACCCACCCTCCTCTCATCATAGATGCCTTTATTTTCCTTTCATATTTATGGTAAAATTAATTCCAGTAGTTAAACTGATTAAGTCTTTTGCCTCATGTCAGACTGGCAGGGGTCCTGAAGGTTACATGGTGTCTCCAGTGTGTAGCGCACACTGTTCATACTGGGATCACCTAGATGTTTCTCATTTTTTCTATTTGTGCTTTTGCAGAGGTCTTGAGATTGTTCACAGGTTCTTTTTGTTCCATACATAGATGTACTCTCCCAAGGACTAAACTGCTGTGTTTTAATTTAGGGGTTTAAAATAGGGAAAAACATTTTGCTTGGAGATATATAGAAAATCAGGCTTTCAGCTCTGTTTTTAAATGCTGAGAAACCTTCTATAAATGGTTTGTATAGTCAATAAGGATATGATTAACAATGTTGTGATGAACATTCTGCACAAAATTTTTGCATTCAGAGGCTTTTGTATCCTAAAAGAGTGATGTGATCATCTTTCTGCCTTCTTTCTTTGAACAGTCTATAGAATTTCCCCTGGTAATTCTTGCATGGAGCATAAATCTTACAGATGAGCTAATGAGAACATTTACAAACAAACAAATGCAAACACTCAAATCTTGCTTCTCTTATAGTATTTTCTGGAGACTCTATTGCATTCCTGTCTCAGTTATTTGGAGTAATAATTAGCCAGGTTGATTTTCATAATGTTCTCTAGGACTAATCACAGCCTCGTGAGCATAGACTAAAATCCTGGCACCAACTGAGCTGTATGAGGGTTTGGTTATGAATAACCCTATTCAGTTATATCCCTTGTGCAGAGCATGGGTTAGCAAGCTGGGATATGTACACAGCTACACGCATGTAAATAGTGAGAACCGTGCCAGGGAAGTAGAATTCCTCAGTATTTAGGAGAGGAAAAACATTAGTAAGAGGATTTTTTTTTTTCTGCCTACCCCTTCTGAAGCTTTGTTTCACGGTAGCCAGAGGGAGAAAAAACCACATTATATGAGTAAATTGTCTGGAGAATGTAACCAGAGCCCCAGTAAACACTGAGAATGAAAACCCATGTGAGTGAGTATTCAAGCAAGTATGTGCAAAGATAGTGTTTTCCGTGAGTGCACTCTCGGACAAAAATTCTGTTTTGTAACTAAATAACTGGGGAGAAGCTGGGCTTTGGCTGAACTGCCTTGTGTTGGGATTTTCATCAAGGTCCCCTGACTTGTCCCTTTAATTTCTCTTCCCCTCTGCCCCAGCATAATGTGTGTGATTGTGCCCAATACCCTGAAAAAATTCAGTTGAAATCTGAGATCCCTGATGACCAACACTGATTTTCAAAGGATCAGACTCAGGCTGTGTGATTTTGGAGTGGTGCAGTTGGGATATTTTAAATTCTATTCTGTCAAAGGATGATTAGTACATTAATTTGGGCCATATTAGTACATCTCCCCTGTGTTGATGGGAGGATAGACCCCCTTTCATGTTTAATCTAAAGCGGGAGTGATGACTGGCGAGGTTGTCTCACATAGGGACATCTGCCACTGAAATAAATGATGAGCTCAGAGAGTGAAAATGTTTAGGCTGCACTCTAAATGTGGATTCCTTCTGTGCCGAAGGCAATGAAAGCCCTTAGGTAGCAGCTCTGTAGATTTTTCTCATTGTGGCCAAAAAGAAGGGGTTTTTTATTATTTGTTAGCCCAGGGCTTCTTTCTTGAAGTTGCTACGGGTTGTTGATGCTGATTTCACGTTTCATAAACAGCCAAGTCATGTTCAAGAAGCAGAAAACTGACCTCAGAGATGACATAACCACTGGAGGCAGAGGGAAAGGCAGCATTGCTGCTGAACGACGGTGAAAGAAAAGGGCACCTTTCCTGAGAGTTTGCCAGCAACTTTTACTTGATGTGTGAGTTTAGTACTTCTGTGTTAGAAGAACAGTAAAGTACCTTTGAATTAGAACAGACTAGAAAAGTTGCTTAATGTGCTTTTTTCACTCTCTTACTTTTAACCCACCACTGCAAAATTCCTTCTACCTGTAACGAATAATTTAATTTGGAAAGGCAAATAAGAGCTCATTAGCTGATGCACTGCTACAAAGTAAGTGAGCAGGTTTTATGCCTAGGGACAAACTTTTACAACCATTTTGAAATGGCACAATACAATGCAATAAATCCCATATCCTGTTCAGTGAAGAAGAGGGGAACACCTCCTTCCTGTTTTACTTGGGTGCAAGTTTTCTGCATCTTGAAACCCTTTGTATTTGAGTATTAGGAAAGGGATACATTCCAGGGGATCACATACAGATAAATAAAGCATGAATGCTGCCAACAAGTAGTTATGTCTGTTGTGTTTTCCATTAAATTCTCTGTGCATTGTGGCTGGACAGACTCACCCAATCTGAGTATTCTCCATCATACTCATCAAAAAAGAGGCAGTAGCATTCCTGAAAAGTATTTTTCTTTACACCTCATTCTCTGTCTGAATATTCTGGGAGATGTTTCCTTCTGTCTCAAAAAGATTATTTGTTACTAGTCTCACTGTTATAGAGTGAGTGTTTAATATAAATCTGTCTTTTTACTTCTATAATAGACATTAGAAGAAGCAGACAATAATAACACATCTAATTGGCATTAGAAAGAAAGAAAGAACTTCTTTATTGTGAGGATGATGAGCCCCTGGTACAGGTTGCTCCAATAAACTATGGGTGCCCCATCCCTGGAAGTGTTAAGGCCAGGTAGGATGGGAATTTGAGTAACATGGTCTAGTGCAGAGTGTCCTGCCCATGGCATAGGGAAGTTAGAATGAGATGATCTTTAAGGTCCCTTCCAACCCAAACTATTTTATGATTGTATGATTATTTTCCACAAGGAATCTGTCTTTTATCCCAAATACCTTAGTGATTTTCAGAAGTAATCAAAGTTACTTCTGTGAATACCCACCTTAGTTTCTGGCAATGATTGCATGTAGATGTAAAGCCCAGGCAGAATACTCTCAATAGCGACTGGAAATCACAGGACAGGGCTCTCAGTATTTTACAGCATCAGGTCTGTACATGTTATAGCTAAAAATTTCAGTGCACAAAGAATAGATCTAGAAGGTATCCAGAGGCTCAGGAATCGTATTAGTGTCTTCTAAAACTTGTCTTTAATTTAAGTTTACATTCAGTAATGCAAAAAGTGTTCAAACTACAGTCACTTAACATTGGCAGTGTCTGAAATTGTGCCAGTTTCCACCTTCAGTGGTTGTTTTACTCTTACCCCAGATCCACATGAGCAATGCAGATTTATGACTTGTGAATCAAATATTAGCATGGAGTTCATCAGGCACTTGGTGCAGCTTGGAGCAGGTTTTCTTCCACTTGGGAAGCCAAACAGATATCGTGGCAGGCATGACTGTGCTGACAGGTGTCGTCCCTTTGGCTTGAATGGAGAGTTTTGTGTGTGAGCAGGTGTTTGCTGGCTGGAGCCCAAGGAAGAACCTCTGGGAAACCTTTATTTCACATAGTCCTGGGGCTGTAGTCTTGCAGACCCTCACTCAGCATTGAGAAATAACAGCAATAACCTCTCATATTCCTGAAATTGGAGCATGTTTGGCTGCTCTGGCAGGCATCATGATTGGCAGCATTTCCAGGCAGGTGACAGCATCACCTCTGCACTTGGGGCCAGCACCGGCAAATCACAGGCTCTGGCTTCAAAACAGCCCGAGGGAACTCAGCTCATGATTTGTACTGGGCAGCCTCTCAATGCAGGACATGCACAGCACTGAGTGCACTGAATGCCAGGAGTTTGTGTGGTTCAGAAAGGGCTGGGATGAATTCCCAAAGGCAAAACGTTGGTGGGGAGATGCTGAACACAGAGGCACTGTCACTGGCCCAAGAAATCCAACTGCTGCAGTTATCTGGAGTGAGGGAAGGCATGCCAGTGAGCTATTCCTGCATAAGCTCCCTGTCTTGCCTTCTTCTCAAGGCACCCTCCCTTGGTCCCTACCGTGCCAGGTACAGACAGACTTCTGATTTTAGGTGGTAACCAAAACCTTAGGAAAGCTTTTGGTGGTTGGACTCTTCTGGGAAAAATGTAACTTTTCAACCCAGTGGTGGGTGCCCCATCCTTAGAAATGTTCAAGACCAGATTGGATGGAGCAACTTGGTCTAGTAGAAGGTGCTCCTTTCCCATGATAAGGGATTGGAACTAGATGACCTTTAAGATCTCTTCCAACCCAAACCATTCTGTGATTTTATGACTCTCTATTCTTTCAACCAGCATTCCTCAAGGACAGTACAGGCTGTCTGGAGGTGCAGGTGAGGCAGCAGGTCTGCACTGCAGGGACATGGGATGCAGACATTTCATCAAGAGACATCAGGGAGTGAGGGTTTTTCCTAGCTGAGATGCTTGGCAGCTCTAGAAAAATGCTAATTCATGGAGCCAACTTTTACTTCTGGGAAAGGACTACCACCACCTTTAAAGACATCTCATTAATTCTTAGTGGCAGAGATGGCCCCTTCAGAGACATTGACATTTTCTTGCAGACCCCTCTAGCACAAATTGTGACTTTTCTAGAGATAGTGAAGCATAAGAAACTGAGACTTCCACCTATATTAGGCTATATTAATATCAATATATCAATATATCAAAATAATAATATCAATATATAAAAATTTATTCCAGAAAAAACCAATGAGGAATATCTTGAGGTTTATCCTTACTTTAAGGTCATACCTGCAATGTACTTTTAACTGTGGGGAAAAAAAACACCTTCAGTTTATTTCCCTTTCTCTGAGAAACTCAGCATATGAATAATGTACTTAAATTACTGCGGAAATGCAGCTAGGGACATACTGGAATAACTGCTTTGAATGTGATTTGATTGGAGTTACACAGTGATTCTAGTTTAAAAAGACAACTTTAGCACAGTTGACGAAGGAAAAAAGATCACCTACTTTGATATTTGTCCTATGTCAAAATCTTATTTCCTTTCTCTTCTGCTCCTCTGTGACTTCCCTTGCACCTTGGCATCACACGGTTTCCAAGTAATCCTCACCATTTTCAAAAACTGTTTTAAAATGGGAATGCTCAACTCACTATTGAATTGTGAACTCACAATTTGAGGCTGAATGTGCAGGCCTTAACAGAGATAAAATCCATATTGACTCCGGGTCCTTTGATGGCATATGGCAAATGTCACTTGAGTTATTAACAGCCAAACAATAATGGGCTCTGTTCCGTATTTGAGGAAGCCTTTACCAATGAATTGGAGATTTCTTCCTAATCCCAGATGCCAATTAGTTTATATTCTGATCCACACAGTTTGCTAACCTTTATGATTTTTATACTGGCTAAAATGAGTGCAGAAGGCGTTATTCAGCCTATAAATGGCTAATAATTTTTGAAATTTAAGATTAGAAATGTACATTAATATGTTGAATTTAAATCTAATCTTCTGTCACTTATCAGCACAGACTATTTCAAGGTATTTGTTACTACACAGAAAAAAATCTTTGTCTCTCTCAGAATTGGCATTTATATTTCCTATTCCTGTGCACCAATGACTGCTTTAAAGAGCAATATCTTGTTAGGCACTAGGGATGAAACCTAATCCTTTTGTCCTGTGAAGCTGGGATTCCTTCGTGTCAGAAACCCTCAGCCAGAAAAGCACATGTTTGTCACTTGAGTTTCAGGAGTAATCCCTTGGTCTTTGGCTACTCATGTAGTTAGGCACATGGGTTAGCCTGTCCAGGGCTGGAGTTCCAAAATTAATTGCTTCCAGCTTCTGCTTTTCACAGGACAGTGGTGTTGGTAAAAGTGAGGTGCTAACGCCATACTTTCTCCAACATGAAGCAAAGTGAAAAGGAAACATTTTGACATTAGGGTCAGTGAAAAATACTGTGTTATCTCTTCCTTGTGACATTAATTATTTATCAAGACTTCAAATCAGGCTCACCAGGGATTTTATCTTTAACACAACTATTCCCTTCCTGCCTGATGTGAGGGCTGCTGTCCTGGGAACTGCATTAGCTGTAGCCCTGAGCTATTCAGTCATTCACCCAAACCTTCGGGTTTTCTGCCAGCTCCTAGTAGTATTTTGGTAGTCACTAATAAAAATGTTTTACAAACCAGAGTGTTTCAGTGCAGTGTGTTCCAACGGTGCCCCATGCTCAACTGTGAAATGTGAGACTGATTTGAGCATAGACAATGGATCCTGTAGACATATATCAGGCCCCTGAGCCTGACATATATCAGTGGTCTTCTGAGCAGAGATGGGAGACAGTGGTTGCAGGGAAGGAACTTCATGTGTTGCCCTCCCAGCAGCATCCCACACTCCAGCAGATCAGATTGCTAGCAGAAATTCCCAGCACCCCTGAAGGATGCTGTCTTTGCCGAGGTGTGCAAGGGGTTAACCCCAGAAGAAAGACTGTTTGTCTGCAGAACCCTTTGGTGGATGGGAATCCCTGAGGTGAAGCCATTCTGCGAGAGGGTCAGCAGGAATCCCTTAGGTAAGTTACACTTGTGCAGTCGATTTTAAGTCTCTTATAATTGTATCTGATATACAGAGTATTTTTCCATCATTCTTCTTTGAACCCACCATGTGCACGACCCTGCCATGTGAGGTAGAAATAGACTTGTTCTTTCTCTGAACAGCAGGATGGAAATGCTTTTGTGATCTCCCTTCCATAATGGACAAATGCCCTGCATAGAGTTTCAGCAGCTTGTCGTTCCTTCAAAGTAGTCTACTGGGGGTGGGAAAAAAGAAAAACCTGCTGGAGATACTGAGTTATAAAATATTTTAAAACCAGAGAATTAATTGAATGTTTTTTAAAAACTGGAAACATATGTGTGCTTTCAAGATGCTTTCTGTCAGATTCCAGTGAATCCACAGGGAATAATTTGGTAGTAAATCATATTCACAAAGCAATAACCAAATGTTGGGTCGTTACATTCAAGGAAAGCCAGATGTGATCTGAACCAAAGTGTGGCCTGATCCAAATCCCTGAATAATCTAGCCTACCACAGTTGTACTACTGCTTTCTATAGGAGTTTTAACTGCTGAGAATTTCTCTTAGGTGCATATATTTTTTTTTTCTTTTTTGGGGAAAGAATAATAGTGGAAGAGTTTCATAGTTATACAGGTATTGAAGTTTCTAATTAAATAATTCATATCTAAGTCAAAGATGAAAAATCCAATAACTGTAATGGTATAAAAAGCTGCTGAAAGGTGTTTTAAATACATGCATCTATAAAGCTTCATAGATGGATGTCTGGTCCAGCTTTCTGTATTCAAATAAATCTTTCTCTTTCCTCTATGTGTTATCCCATCTTATGTCTGTCACAGAGCACTGGGCTGACTCAGGCACTGGGATCCTCCCTATAGACACAAGCAATAAAAGCACTAATATTCGACCTTTTTTCTTTTTATTAAGCCTTCAAAGTCACAGAAATTCTAGTGACTGATGAGTAAGTGTATGGTTCCAAAGATGGTCTGTTTTAAAATACTTCTCTGCCTTTATTGTCAGTTTGGAATTTAATCATGTTTGCTAATGAAAACAATTTTTGAGAGAAAAATGCAGTTTGAAGTGAATGGGGAAGTATCTTCTTTTGTCAAAACTCTCCCCCCCCCCCCCCCCCCCCCCCCAGCTTTCAGCATTGACAGACATGGAAAATTTTCCAGTCCCTTTCTTCAGAACATTGTTATGGTGAAGACTATATAAAAATCGAAAGTATATCCTAAAAGACAGGTTTTCTTTTCCTTTGGTATTTTTCATCTGCTGCAATATACTGTATATCTCAACTCCTTTGAAGTCAATGGGAGCCTTTTCATTGATTTTAATGGCAGCTGGATCAGACCTTTAGTGAAAAGCAATGTACAAAGGCGCTGTGCTAACATCAGACTAGAGACAAATCCTTTCAGGTGAGTAGCACCTAATGGCAGCCTGAGCTTTGCCAGGGGAGGATGATGCCTGCTGGGGCATGATTTGTTTCCACTTTCAGTGCTGGGCTATATGCCACCAACCTTTTGCTGCTCAGACCCTGCTTATTTAGGATGGGAGATAGAAAAGACTATTTTTTTACAGCAAGTTGAGAGTGAGTCTTGAAATAAAATAGATGCAGGAGACTAGTAAGGTTATGGTAAGGCCGGCTGTATGGGGAGAGGCTGTCTATAATTGAGAAAGCTTTGCCACATTTGATTCTGGGAAGGGTGTTCTTTCAATGTGGTGTGTTTTGATAAGCGGTATGAGAATTTTTAAAGTCAATAACTTGGTTTATAAACTTCAGCTCAGCTGGACTTAATCCTGCAGCTAGCAAATCCACAGACCAAGTAGCCCAGCTGTGTCCTCATTTGTTAAGATCTTAAACCCAAGAAGATGTCTAGGATGCTGAATTATTTTTTTTTTCTTACACATTTATAAACAGCTTAATAAAGGCAGATAGGAATAAGATGTGTAGCAACCCAGCTCCTTCAGCAAAAAGAGGGAGAGGAAAGAGGAAATATTATTTAAATAATATTTAGGTTGGCCCAAATTTGGAACCTGTGTCTGTAAACCTTATCTCTGCCTCAGGAAAAATACAGCAATCAGGCTGATTCGTGGAAGCACATAAGCACATGCCTAGGGCTTCTTGTCTTAGGTGTATTTTCCTAAACAGGGATACTTTACTGATTTAAAGCCTGTGCCACATCATTGTACTTTACAGAATGAGACTCTCACCCTGTCACTCCTGAGCAAAATCTTTGGGGATAAATCCCAGGGCTTGTGTGGTTCTCTGTTAAATGAAACTGTGCAAATTTAAGCATACACACAGCCCATGACAAAGATGGGGCTATAATGAAATCTTTCTCCTTGCAAGGCTGAAAAATTGTCAATAATTTAAATTATTTTATACTGCTGTCTATATTGTTAATATTACATATTACATATTGCATATTGTTTGCTGCAATATATTAATAAAGGCAATAATCATTAAAAAAAGAGTCTCAACATGGACTGTTTAAGAAAGTCACATATAGTACAGCTGTAACGTCTTTTCATAAAGCCATCCATTATTTGTAGCACCTTTTAAAACTATATATTGCTTTATATTTAGCAAATGCTGGTATATTCTTCTCTCCTTCTGTTTCCAGCTATGTTAAGATGGCATTTTTTTGTTTACTTTGCTGCAGATGGTAAGATTTAGAAGGACAGCTTATACACAAACCTTATTCTGGTTCCCTGTGAGATCCATATGAATTTTGACCACTGACTACAATGACAGCAGAAGTGGGCCTGGCATGAGAGATTGCAGGATTGCTTTGCATGTAAAAGAGAGACTGAATGCAGATATTTATGACTACAGAGAACATAAATAAAATTGGAGCAGCTATTTTATTTTTTACCTCCGCTCTTTTTTCTAAGGGGAAGAGAAAAATAAGTGCATTTCATTGAAGTATGCAACATATAAATTTTAAGTCAACGGAAGGAAATATTTCCTCATGCTGTACTGTAGACAGGCTGTTAAGATAATGGCTGCTGTGGGTCAGAGACCCAAAGTAATTTTCAAAAGCATTCAGTAATTTTGGGGCTCATGGTCCCAAAACAGTTAGGTCTCAGACTGAAGAGCCCTGAAAAATTCCTCTGGCAATAGTACAGTCTTTCTTTGCTTTCAGAAGGGACGTCATACACTTCTTCAGAAACCTAGGATGAAACCTGGCTCCCATACAGGTGAAAAATTCCCTTATTCTCCATGGCATAACACTTTCATGCCCACAAGTTGCCGTTGCAGGTTAGAGTGATATCAGTAGAATTTGTTGGAAAAAAGCAGCAAACCATGAACTAGGCAGTTATGGGTGATTTAGGATTTCTGTCTGAAGCTGTAGGGATGACCCCATGAACTTATTGAGTAGATAGGCAACTAGCTCTCTGCTGACTGAATGTGCTTCCATCAGACTAGGGAATATAATTCAGCGTTAATGATTGCTAGCCAGGTGCAGGCACCTGTTTGGTGAGCTGAGACTCTCCCAAGGTAGGATGAAAACTATTCTGGCTGAGCTTTGGGAGTGTGCTGCTGGAATGAGTCAACAAAACTGTGCAGAGCCTTGGTTGAAAGGTGTTTAGTCAACTTGGCTGATAATCTTATCTGGCCAACTTGGTCAGTAATCTCTTTTGGCCAACTTCATATCTTATCTGGCCAACTTGGTCAGTAATCTCTTTTGGTCAACTTCACCAAAGCTTGAATAAGTGGTTGTTGCTCATCTCCTCCCGCTCATAGAAGTGCTGTGGTCTAGGGTATTTATATGAGGAATTATGCAGGCAGAGCTGTCCAGACAAGGGCAATGGAAAATGATAAAGTGGCCTTCAGCAAGGACCAGTTGGTTGAAAAAGAATGTTTGGGTTTAGCTGGAGAATCTTGTACTCATTATGTGATGCCCCACTGCCTTCAAACACTAGGCTTTGAACTCTGAGAGCATTAACATCAGTGGCATTTGTTAGAAATTGTACTCTTCATTGCCTACATCTGGAAAACTGTTTGAGTGAAAATAATTTGAGGTCAATGAAAATAATTTGAGATCAACATTTTTGCTAACTTCTGACACAGGGAGAAAGGGAGGTGAGCAAGGTGCAGGTGAGTGCCCTTAATCCATGTGTTGTCTGTCCATTTGGTCATTTTAGATTGTCAGCAAAAAAAGCCAGTGGGTTTGTAAAGAAGGGAGCAGGAAATTGCAGCATACTGTTTGTCAGATTATAGATATTTATTCAAGTAGGTCAAATTTTGCGACTTATCTGCTTATCAGCGCCTCTGAAAAATTAAGCATAGCTTTAAAAGTTACAGTATTTACGCTAATGTAAAAGGGACTGGAAGATCACTGGCTTTTATTTCACCACCTCACGGAAATGATAATTGCCACAAGACCCTGCTGTCTCAACAAGTCCTTCCAGTACCTTGTTACCCTGTTCTCAGTATGGCCACAAGTGATGCTCAGACAGCTCTCCTGGGAGCCTTGCTGAAATCCATGTTTGTGCAGGAGTCCGCACACAGGGAGCTCATTGTAGGTCTGGGGTCTGAAGACTCATTATGTTTCAAAAAAGCCGAGTTGTTAGGCTATTAAATATCAACAGAATGAGACTCAGCTATATTTCCCAGGATAAATGAGCACGTTTGCTTTAATATTGCCATGTTCACATTTAGATTTTCTTTCTGCAGTTTTATTCACTTATTTTCTAATTCAGAAAATGCACTAATTTGCAGGTTTGCCAATTCCTGGTATGAATTAGGGTGCTTTTACTGTGTAGTAAAATTAAAAACCACAGACTAGCAATAATATCTGTCCTGCAAAACACCCTCCTTAATTAAGCAATAGGACATGAAAGGCTGTATATTTCTGAGTCATTATGGCACACCTCATGTTGTTTTATAAGGCATGAAATCTAATGCAGAGTGACCACCCAAGAATTGTAGTAATTGCCCTAAAAACACTGCCTGGAGTGCCTGGTTACTATTGTGAAATGCAATCAAGATGTAAAAATAAGGATTAAAGAGAGACCTGTGCATGAAAAGAACCCTCTCCACTATGGCTGTTGCCCTCCACAACAGCCTCTGACTCTGTCTTGTGGAAAGTTTTAAAGAATGTAACTGAATGAGGAAAGTGGAATTAAAGATTTGTAAATTCCTTGTAAACAGCAAGGTGTTCTTGACATCAAATTGTTTAAGGGAATTAAACCCCCTTATAGACAGGATCTCACATGCTTGCCTGAATGCTTTAGGTTTTTGTTTAGCTTTTTACAGACCCTCCTTGTTTTCAAGTTTTAGCTAGGAATTTTTTTTTTGGCATTTAGTTAATCACTTCTACATAAACAATAATTAAATGGCCATCACCTTAGAAACTGGTTGCAATGTTAATCTTGAACTCAAATATAGGGTCTGGTACAGCCAATAAAACAATTAACCCAATTTGTTCAGACCATAAATACAAAAGATAAAACTTTAAAAATATCAAACCTTAGTAGAAGCAAACTTAAGCCATATTTTTCAAGCAGTTATGTTCTCTGCCAGTCCAGGGAGTGCTCTGGTTTTGTATGTTGATGTGTATAAAGTAATCAGTAAACACCTGTTCTTCTGGGCTGTTCGGTTTAGAAAAGGATATATGGAGTCCTGTGTACTTGTGGTGGGTGCCATGGGGTGTTTGAAACAGACTAGGAGTTAGGAAAAATAGTGATTACAGCCTGCTATGGATGGAATAACTACTTTTGATACGTCCTAGTAGTATCCTGCAGTGATGCAGCAAGGGGGAATACAAGTAAATGTAGTTTACCGCCTTCTAACTTGGGCAGTGCTGAGTTTATACCAAATTGGTAAGGATATCTATTTTTTTATTTATTGCTACACCACTGGAATGATGCATTAGGGTTCCTCCCAAAAATTCTGCAAAACAGATCAGTTTAAATGGACGCTTTAGACTTCCCTTCAGGAGCTAGGAAGAAAAAAGAAAAGGTGACAGACAGCCATAAATACCTTTGCTGGAAACTTTCAACCCAGCCTTTTTTCTTCTTTTTTCCTTCTCCATTTTCGTTTTGAATTTTCTTTAATTGAAACCTCTGTGGCAATTCTAACCTTCATTGAGCATTGAAATGCCAATAGAGCTGCTCTATAATGGAGGGCTCTGTAGCAAGACTGTACAATAATATCCTGGTGCAATATAACAGTAGGTAGCTGGGGAATGTAATCGATTTCCAAAAGAACTGGAATGACCCTCCTCACAGACAGGCAGTTCTCCCAAACTCCACTGACTCCAGCTCCGATCAGTTCTGGTTCACTTCCCTCCTTAAGAGAAGGATGTTTAATCTTACTGAGGGCCAGCATGCAGTATTTTTCCCTCTTTTTTGCTTTAAATAGTGCATGCACCATTATGTCATCATCTTTATTTACCTGCCACACTTCATCCAAATGCCTTTATTGGGTATATTTATATAGAGTTGTAAATGTCAATACTGGAATTATTTTTTGGGGGGGCAGTGAGTGTGGTCTGACACCACATGCCTTCCATTGAAAGAGAGGGGAATGAAGCAGGTATTGAAAAGGGAAATAACTGAATTTAAGAGAATGAAGGATTTCTGCCACACACATCCTACATTTCTGTATGGAGTTCCAACAGGAGAGCTGTGCTTGCACCAGGAAAGGCCCTTGGCTGTGCATTAACTTTTAACTTTACTACGTATAAGCAACAGCTATGAAATGGTTCTGCTTGGGTTTTAAATGTGTCTTTCAATTTTTAAGAACTTTCCTTCTGAGATACATTTGCTGTTGGAGACACACTCACGTGAATATTTACAGTTCTGCAATGAAATTTTTCATCTCTGTATGTATCCATATATAGAGGCAGGATCTAAGTAAAGTTAAGGGACTATACTTTTGCTGTCTTTTGATTCCTGGATCTCTATACAACCTATAAAGGTCTTTGAATGGGCAGCACAAAGCAGGGCTTGATGTTCAGAAAAACCTGACAGAACTTAAGATGTACTTTAAAATATTTCTTATTTGAATTATAGGTAGCAATGCAAAGGGTGAGAGTGGTCAACTTTCTCACTTTGTAAATACCTCTTGTTTTATAGCCATATAGCACCGTCTCTGTTTAAATTAGAGACTTCATGGAATAGGGCTCCTGATTTAGCAAGGATTTTGCCCTTACTTTCTGTTTCATAAACCTGATCTTCAGGTTTCTGAAATCTCCCCTTGCAGGCAGAAGCTCTGTCAGTTCCCTTATATAGACAGCTAAATATATTTTCATTTCAGATAAAGCTGTGAGACAAACTGAACTCTTCTCTTTAGATCCCGCTTATGCTGCTGCCTGTGATAAATACAAGGTTTATTATTTCCTCTTTTTTTGTTGTTTTTTCATTTCATGCCACACTCACCACTGCCTGTGTCTGCACTCTGTTTGGTTAACTTCTGCTACATTCAGTGACATTAAAACGACATCATAAGTATGCACTTTTATAAAGCCCATTTTAGTCGCAGACTTGAAATTCAAAAGCACAAACTTTAAGTGATCAGGAGGAGCACTGTTTGCCTTAATTCGGCTTCCTCGATTTCTCTTACAGTCCTACTGAAGTATGAAAATGAAAGGATACGTGTTTTTTTACAATTTGGAGCCATTTCAGAGTGTGTGAAAAGCTCGAGTTCTAACGAAAAAAAGGTGAAATAGTAAGGAGAGAAGGGCAGAGCAGCCTCGGTGCAGCCTCAGCGCGGCCTCAGCGCGGCCTCAGTGCAGCCTTAGTGCGGCTCCCCTCTCCCCGGCCCGCGCCGCGCTGCCCGTGCGCACTGCGGCCGCCAGAGGGCGCGCTGCGCTGCTGCTGCTGCTGCTGCTGCTGCTGCTGCTGCTGCTGCTGCTGCTGCTGCTGCTGCTGCTGCTGCTGCTGCTGCTGCTGCTGCTGCTGCTGCTGCTGCTGCTGCTGCTGCTGCTGCCGGCCCGCCGCGGGGCTGCCGTTCCTGTCCGTCCCTCTCTGCTGTCCGTCCGTCCCTGTCTGCTGTCTGTCCCTGTCTGCTGTCTGTCCGTCCCTCTCTGCTGTCTGTCCCTGTCTGCTTTCTGTCCGTCCCTGCCCGCTGTCCGTCCCTGTCTGCTGTCTGTCCGTCCCTCTCTGCTGTCCGTCCGTCCCTGTCTGCTGTCTGTCCGTCCCTGCCCGCTGTCCGTCCGTCCCTCTCTGCTGTCTGTCCGTCCCTCTCTGCTGTCTGTTCGTCCCTGCCCGCCGTCCGTCCCTCTCTGCTGTCCCTCCCTGCCTGCTGTCCGTCCCTATCCGCTGTCTGTCAGTGCCTGTCCTCTGTCAGTCCCTGTCCGCTGTCCGTCCCTGCCTGTCCACCATTCGTCCCTTCCTGCTGTCCATCCGTGCCCTCTCTCCATCCTTGTCTACTGCTTTGCTGCCGTCACTATCTGTCCCTGTTCTTTGTCCATCCCTGCCTGCCTGCTGTCCATCCCAGCCTGCTGTCCATCCCTTCCTGCTGTCCATCCAGCCTGCTGTCCATCCCAGCCTGCTGTCCATCCCTTCCTGCTGTCCATCCCTGCCTGTCCTCTGCCTGCTGCTCGCTCCCATTGCCCACAGGTGCTGATCTCAGCATGTCCCTTGCCAGGTTCAGCCTCAGGGACATGAGGCCACCCCTCAGATCATCCTGGTGACACCCTGAGCCTCCCTCCCCCCTGCCCCGCTGTCCATCAGGCACTGATGGGTTCATGGTTTGTTTTTTCCATACTAAATAAAGCGTTCAGGGACTGAGGATCTTTGCAAAACTCATCATCTCCCATTTTCCTGGGTACCTGCTTCTTTCACCTGCCTTGTCCAAAATAAGAATGGACAATTGTATCAATCTTCTCCTTTCTCCTGTGAAAATCCCAAGTCCTTTTAAAGCAAAATGTTATGCTGCACACACAGTTCACCTTAATAACAAGAAGGAGAAGATGAATGATACCTGAGAAATATTTATCATGTCACTGGTAGTGCTATTGGTGAGCAAGGGGCACTACAAAACTACCTTGACTAGAACAGAATTAAAATGTGCCAATTTCCCTTTGTTTAGGGAGATGGGGGAGCTTCTGGACAGTGTTTTAACAATCTGTTTGCAAACAACTGTTAGAATTGCAGGTACATATTTAGTAGCTTTAATTCGGTCTTTGAATCTCCCAGGATTCATGGGTCAGTTAATAAGGTATTCTGTGTTTATCTTCAGAATTAAACCTGAATACTGAGGTTTGGGCACTTCTGTGTGGAATGATCCCAGTCTGGCACCCAGCTCATTGGAAATGGAAGTTCAGAGTTACACAGAGCTTGATGAATGTTGCTGTGTAGGTCTTTACTGATGATCTTTGTGCTACAAACCCAGGGTTTCAGTCCCAAATGTCCGTGTTGTCCAAATCTTCCTTTCTTTCTTCAGGTGGCCAACACTCTGTTTTCTGTTTTTCTGTCTTCTCCATCCAGAGATGGCCTTGTGGGTATAAAGCCTGTAAAGCTTTTTTAGGAAATGAACACCATTATGCAAATTGTTGCTTGAAAGAGAGCACAGACCTACGCAGTGCAGGTTCAGACTGAGCTCTCACTGAGATCAGCTGTAATGCTTTTCTAAATACCAGGAGAGTTTGCAGAACTGGACAGGTATGCTGCATTTATTGATATAAGATTTTGGAGATCAAAAGATGAATTTTTGGCATGTCAGATGGCAGTGGAACCATTTCTGTCTGTCACAAATCCTTTTTTGGATTTAAATTATTTCTGTTTAGCTTGCCCAAGTCCCTTCTCAACCTGCTGGAGCCCCCAGGTTAGCTGACCACTAGGATGTGGTCATTATGATGTGACGACTAGAAAGGACAGCTTGATGGAGCTGTGAGGAGGAGGAGGAGGCATGAAAATGAGAGGCCTGGAGCACCTCTCCTATCAGGGAGGGCTGAGAGAATTGGGATTGTTCAGCCTAGAGAAGAGGGGCTCCAGGGAGACTTTATAGAACCTTCCAGTACCTAAAAGGAGCTGACAAGAAATCTGCAGAGGGACTTTTTACAAGGGCAAGGAGTGGTAGGACCAGAGTGGGTGTCTTGAAACTGGCAGAGGGCAGGTTTAGATTAGGTGTTAGGAAGAAATACTTTACTGTGAGGATGTGAGGCACTGGAACAGGTTGCTGCCAGAAGCTGTGGTTGCCCCATGCCTGGAAGTGTTCAAGTCCAGGTTCCATGGGGCTTTTGGCAACCTGGTCTAGTGGAGATGTGTCTGCCCATGGCAGGGAGTTAGAATGAAATGATCTTTAAATTCCTTACAACCCAAACTATTCTATGATTCTATGTGAAGAATTACATCTCCAGGTAAGAGGAATTTTAGCCTCATGGGACAAAAAAGACATAAAAAGTTTCTGATGTTATTAAACTAAACAGCCTTAGTCATCATGTGGCCGGAAAGCACCTGCAGGAATTGAGTTTTGAAAGAAAACAAGGTTAATAAAAAACATTTGAGGTAAGACATACAAAAGGGTAGAGGTTATACGAATTAGAGGTGCCTGTAATCTTGTATCAGTGCACTCAGAGGAAAGGACTGGCTTTCATATTTCTTCAGCTGAAGTAATCAAAAATAGAGCATCAGTCAGTGGGTAAAGCTGCAGTAGGTTGAAAGTCATGTTTGTATCCTAAAGGTGCTGCCAGTGACTTCTTGTGAAACCATGCCTGCTTAAAATGATGAAGAAAACAATGTTGTTTGGGGAAATGTAAACGTTTGGTGAAACAAAACCTTAAAATATTGTGCTTCTGGCCTCATTAATTTACATAGTATCTCTTCTCTGAGTCATAATCTTTATTAACAGTCCAGGTGCTAATTTTATCTGGATAGAAAGAGTTGGCATGGAACAGTCTGTCCTGTTTTGGGTACAGGATCTGATGTAGTAAAGGCCAGGACTATGTTGGCCAGAGAATGTATAAAGCATGGATAAGCACTGGGATTGGCTTTGCCTTAGCAGTCAAACTAAAGTGATTAGTTACTCACCGCTAAAACAAGCTTACAAAGGGCAGTTCCTGAATATTGCAACAGGTTGCTCAGCAAAAACAGTAAAGTAGTTTTTAGGTCATTGGGTGGCTGCACGTAGGAAACCTTTTGTGAGGGTGGAGTAGGTCTGCTTTGTGTGGACTTGCTGGATATATTGCCATTTACAGTAGTTGATATAGCTGATTTCCATGGTTACCACACAGAAGGATTATTCACCTTGTTTATAATTTTGGTTGCATGTTTAGAGAAAGAGAAAGGGAGGGATAAAATGCATATTTGAGAAGTGTAGCCTGTACTTAACTCATAGGGGTCTTGTAAGGTTGAATTAGCTAATACTTTCTGCTTTGCTTTGGAAATGTAAAAACTACTTATGCTTTATTACTGTTATTTTATATGTTTTTATGTGGACAAATCTTGCCAGGTTTAAGAAATCACATTTCTTAAATAGCTTAACCTTTCAGACCTGCAGGAAGAATTTGCATTATGGAAAAACCTTCGCTTCTAAGGAGAATACAAGACAGGTGATTCAAAAATTAAGGTGCTGAGCTGCACCTTAAAAGATCTCATTTAAGTTTCTGGCTGTGAGGAATTGTTCTTCACCCTAAATCACCTTATGTTGGACTCAGTTTACCCGCAGTGGAGGGCAACATTTTCTTTTCTCACCTGGTCTACTTAGATTGTAAACTCAGAGCCCAGAGACCACCCTTGACTACCTCTTCACATCTAGTGTGGCTATACTAAGAACCTGGTATTGCCTGTGAAGAATGATCAATTTAAGGATGAGATAAATATTTTGCTTGAGGTGTTTAGCTTCCTTCACTGGACAGTGAATAAGGCAAAGGAGATGTCATTGTAAATTAACTACTTTTTCTGACTTAAGTTGTACAAACATTCATAGTCAATGGACTGCAGTTTTGTTACAGAGCCATGGGAGCTATTTTACTCTGGAATCTTTAAATTAACCAAGGTGTTAACTAGGGTAGTACAGATAATGACTCTTTTAGGCTTACTGGAGCTCCATGGCCAGTAAGCCAGACCCTCTGCTTGCAAATGCTTGTGAAGCATCAGTGTCATCACTTTTCACCATTTTAAAACCTTAAGCGAAGTGGAGAAGGGATATCTCAAATACTCTGATTCATCTTGAAGTTGAGAATCTGAAGATCAATGAAAGCTTTCTTAGATGTGAATGAGAGGGTGTGTAGAGAAGTAAGTTTCTTCCAATCCATTTTGTGATAGAGTTATGTTAGAGGGCCACAAGCCATTATCCTATCTTGGAGATGCTGGGTAGGATTGATATGAAACATCAGGAATACAGTGTCCCAGTTCCACAGAGCTTGCTTATGATGAGCTCTAAAAGGTAAAATACAGACAGAATACAAGCCAGCAGCTCAGGGTATAAATTTTAGGCACATGGGATAAAGTGGAAAGCATGTGAACTCCCTCTGCCATGCAGAAGGGTTAAAAGTATCACAGAAATCCAAGATGAATGCTGGAGGCCTTTTCTTCCTTTTTCTCCTAAGCAGATCTCTGATAAAAATAATTTCTGTGCCACCAGAGTTTTCCAGCAAAACAAATACTCTAAAGGCTGGTCTGGTTGAATATATTAACTCTTGGAAATATTTAAAAAATATTATTTTATTGGCTTTTACAAAAGAAATGTGGATGTACTAAGTGTTTTTTGTCTCTGGAATCTAACCTTGCCTCTAGACTTTGCTGACCAGTTCTACAAAACAAAGAGAAATACATGCATGTGATCCCTCTAAAAAGCATGAATGTATTATCCCTGATGCAAGTTATTCCAAAAAATAAAATCTTTTTTTCTTATGTTGGTAGGTATAACATTATCTATGGCACTCCTAGTAAGAGTGTCTGAAATAGCTGTGTTGCGTAAATAGGTGAGAAGGATGAATAATGAGGCAATTAAAAACATTAATCTTAGAGCTGCTTCACAAAAGAAATGATATCCCAGTTTTAATTTGTCAGCAAACTGGACAACTGGATGCCAAGGGATCACTCACACAGAATATGGGTAGTCCAGCTACCTTTCCCTGCACACACTGCAGTGAAATTTATTTTTTTCTCCCTGCTACAGATGAATTAGAGTCTTTGTTTCAATTACATTTTTTTTATATTAATCATGCTTTTGAAGTTCTGTAGACAAGAAACAGAGGATAATCTGCAAGCCCTATGGATGAAGATATTAATATTCTGCATAAATATTCTCTGCCTTGTGCTGAGGAGAAGGTACATGATCAGAGTGTTTCCTTGAACTGGAAAAAGAATTCCAGGTGCTTGTCAGTGCAGTGATGGCTGATCACTTGGCTTTGATGTCTTTAGTTGTGTCTCAGGAAAGAGGTGCCAGAAGGTGAGGTAGGGTTGAGAGCAGAGAGAGGCTGTTTGGGGTCCTCTTGTTCTAACTGGAGACTGATCCTTCCCATTTGCCATACAAAGCTGTGGTTTTATGGTAAGTTCCAGGACCTTTGGAGCAGCAGAGCAGTGAAAGGATGATTGTCCCTGGTTGGTCACTGGTGGTCCCCTCTACAGCCCAGCTCCCCTCGTCCATCAGCTCAGCCAGCTGTGCCACCTTGGGCACGGAGGTGTGGAGGCAATTCCAGCTTGTGCTGGATGCCTGTGGTGTGTTACCTGTGTTTTAGTCCAATCTATTTCACACTAAGGGTCGCCTTCTAAATACTGAATTAGGTGGACTCTTTCAGAACTTTATGGGTGATAGCTCTGGAAGTAGAAAGTCTTCATGACTCACTGAGCATTGTCTGTGAGGAATAATTGAAGCCATCTACTTGCAATCCCACTAATCCCTGCCATGTCCCTGAGACAGGGCATCAGAATTTCTCTGATGACTGTATCAAATGCCATGCTCAAGTCCTGCACAAGGAGTTATTTTTCAGAGTTCTGATAAAGGAAAATGTAAGTTATTATGAGAAATGGATATAAATTTAATAACAAGGTCTGATATAAGCAGGAAGGGTTTTTTTACATTGTCTGTTCTCCTAAGATTACAGGCAGCCTCTATAATGTGATGTGCCAGCAAAGCAGGAAAATGCTCTTTGCTATTACAGCCTGGCGTTAGGAGTGTGGATCTTCCCTTTTCAGACATTCAAGTGTAGTGGAGAGATATTTGTGTGCAAATAGCAGAAACAAGCAAACAAACACAAATTCAATAGCTGGGAAAGCCTTTGGGTACTGTAACTGTTTTCCCAGAGAAGCTGGTAAAGTGTATCAAAGAAAATGCTCCAAAAATCTAACTGTCCTTTTTGAGTTAATTCAGGAATGTCACTGATTCAAATAGAAAGCTCTGTAGGTAGGACATGGCCTCTTAATATAGGGCTTGAGAAGTTTGCTATCTGTGAATGTTTGCAACTGTGATGAAGTTATTGACAGCAAGAGAAACAGATCCTGTTAGAGTGTTTGTACAATTGGCTGTTTTTGAGGAAGAAATACTGTTGAAGTAAGAGGGAATAGCACTCCTTTTGTGAAAAGGGTGATTTACATTTAAATCAGTAGCCTTTGCGCTGATGATTGCTACAGAACATAAATGTAGCAGTTCTGCTGAGTGTAGAATTATTTAGCAAAATCTTTCAAGGTTTTGTGGTACCAGACCAGTGTTTCTGATTTGAATTCAATGGATTCTGCAGCAGAACACAGCTGGGTTCAAATGAATCAACCACAAAAACACCAAAATAAATGATGACCAGACTTCAAGCAAAGAGATTAGATGGGAGTCCTTTTCTAAATACGTGGAGAGACTTTGCTGTTGTACAATGAGTTGGGTTTTGTGACCACCTGAAAGAGACAACAACAGAACATTATACAATTTCATACCAGAGGATCATCCCAGGGTATCTCAAAAGGATTTGAAGACAGCAAGGTGAAGTACCCACCATTTAGAGCTGGCAGAACTGTTCCTTCAGGTCCTTGTTTTTATTATGTCATGCTCTCTTCCAGCAGGACCCATTTTTCAGAGTGTGTGAGGAAGTGCACAAGTCACTAAATTGAGGAGTCTGATCCATAAGCATATCCTCAGTGTGCGGGCTAAGGTCCCCCATCTCATGTACTGAAATGCTAGTCAAATATTGTTTCAGAGTGTTTTCCCTGCCTTATAGAGGGATGTTTGTCACCATCATGTCTGCGTGGCTGATGTATGTTGACAATTTTACCCTTTCCACATCCCAGCGAGCACAGGATGTGGTATTAAGAGCATTTTGTATATGAAGGACACAAACAGTGAGAAGGAAAGTGATTTATGTGAGTCCATCCAGGAAGTCTTCAGCAAAGTTGGAGAGAAAATACCACTGTGGCTGTGTTTACATTAGCAAGTAGTGTGGGAATGGGCTGCAACACTGACAGCAGCAGTGCTCAGGACCTGTCATCCACACTAAAATGGGTTTGGAGGATTTATTTTGGACTGGATCTACTCTCACCCAGAGAAATGAACTCTTGTTGGCAGCTGGAATGCACCTAGTGCGCATCCTTTGGTTTAATCCAACCATCCAGGAGTCCAGTTTGCTGCCTCTGAGACTACTCATGACATGAGCCTACAGGTTTACTTCTTATCAGATTTACTCCTAGCACACAGTCCTGAAGGGAGCTAGAGTAGTTCTGTAGAAACACCCTCTGTCTCCTTCCATGCTCAGTTCTTCTACGGTATTTAAGGTGAATCCCAGGAGGCACCTCCTACAGTGTCTCTGACATGACGTGCAAAACCAGGCAATTACTTGCAGATTATTGATACTGTCCTTGGCTCATTTTCTCATTTAAAACCCTTCTCTCAGTGAGCTTGCTGCCTCACATGGCTTCAGCTATCTGCTTTGCATCAATGACTTACAAATCTACCTGTTCTCTCCTGACCTCCCTGCCTCCATCAAGCCCAGCACCTTGTCGTGTTTCTCTCTGAAATTTCCCTCTGAATGTCTTGCCCTCCATTTAAACTTCATGTGGCAAAAACATCATAGCTCACTGAGCTGCTTGAAGTCATTACAGCAGGAGCCCAGACAGCCATTAAACATAATAAAATTTTACATATGTCTTAGGCTAGCAGTAGAAAGAATAATGTTTCAGCTAATTGAGCTAATTTTTTATTAGGTATTTTATTACAGTATTGTATTATATAAGTGTACTTCAGTAACTATTCTTTCTTTAAGTGTTTCATAAATGACAGAACCATGCTTATCTGATATAATGTTTCAGTTTTTGAAATAGATTTCTTGGGCATCACAAAAGGCAAACATCCATTCTCATACTTGTGGATCCCTCTGTCATGTTTGACATTGTTGGCCACAAGCTAAATTTTCTTGTCTCAGGCAGGCTGTGAGCCCCAGGGTAATGAGCTTAAATGGTGTGAGACCTACTGCAAGGCTCAGTTACAGCAGGCACTGACAGGAAACAGCACTGCTGTCAGGAGACCTCTGATGTGATCCCACACAGATTCCTCTCTCTCAGTGGTATTATTAGTGATTTAGGTAGCTCTGAATGTGGGATCTGGGGTGACTAAATCCTCATTCCTGCAATGCTGACCAAGGTCATGTTGCCGTAAAAAGTCTGTGGATAGCTTTTCACCAGAGAGCAGAGCCATTAAATGACTAAAATGAAGTTATGTATCTTGATGCTGTCAGTGGTAAAAGGCATGTCTGGGGCAATGGCAGCAGTTCTGTGACTCACTACAAGCCCGGAGTGGAGATCAGGAGGGAGGATACAATGCAGAAGAGGTAGTGCCATGTCCAGGGGCAGCAGCTATACCCTGCCACCCAACTCTCCTGCCTCCACGGGGAGCCCTGCCACAACCTCCCAAACCCACCTCCCTTTCTGCCAGTACTGGGAGTTGTGCAGAAGGTGTATTTCAGGAATTAATGATCCTGCACAGGCCCTGTCTGCTCCACTGGCCATTGTATTTAGGGCCTGAGAAACCCATATGTTACTGATATATTCTGTAAGTTATACTTGGGACAGGAAACTCTATATGGATCAAGGGGTGCATGGAATATATCGATCTTGACTGGGAGGCAGTTGCATGTTGTGATTGTTGGTGACCCACACAGCAATTGCCTGAGCAGCCTGTGCCATGCTGCCTGTGCTGCACATCCAGTGTGGCCTCCAGACTGTGTTGTGCTGCACAAACCCCCTGGTCACAGGATAACCTCAGCCAGATCACTGTGAGTGATGCCACAGGCAGCTCCCCCAGGTACCAGCAATTATACTGCTTGCTCAGCTTTGCCTTTATTGAAAAGTACAGTGAGAACCTGTCATGCAAAAGTTCTTTGTGAATAGTGTGGTTTTCTTTTAAGAAAATTACATATTAGCTGAAATGACCAAAATGGTTATATTTATTTCCCTGGATGGAATCCACTCCAGGGTGTGTGAGATGTTGCACAAACACAGAGTGCTGGGACAAAAGGGATGTAAGATTTATTTGTTATCTGTATTCCTCTTCTTATTCTGTCTTATTAAAGCAGTTATTGATCTGCCTTACCCAGCAGCCTGATGATCACTGAAGAGCTGGCCATGGGAACGCGAGCTGTCACCCACATCGTGAAGTGTCAGGATTGTCAGTTTTGGACAACTTCTGTAATGAAAGATTTCAGGCAATTTTTTCCTGTTCCTGAATAAAATGTGGCCAGTTAAAGCAGTTTCACTTCCCCACAGGGTGCTGTTCCCCACCAGTCCCCAGGAGACATAACTTGTCCAAGTATCCCAGGCAAGGTGTGTCTCTGGGTACTTCTGTTTTTCAGTCCTCAACTTGCTCGTCTTTGCCTCAGTAAGAGAATGTCTGCTGTGATTAGTACAGAGAAGAGTGTAAAAATCTCTGATTTGGCAGAAGTCCTCCTTGATTGATTTCCAGATCACAAAAGACAACCAGCTGCCAAGCCTCTGGAGCACTCTGAGTAAGTATTCACACAAGCAGACACCACACGTTTGACAGATGTTAGTCACATTGCTTAATGCTCCACTAGATGCTACAGATGTGAGCATGGTATAAGAACCTACAGATGAAAAAAGAGGATAGAAAAAAACACCAAATGACAATTTCCCTGAAGAGATCGTTTCCACACTTCCTCGTCTAGATTCTCAATGCAGGTTCTGTTCTATAATTAATAGCATATCACCTTTATTCCCATACCAGTCTTACACCTTACAGGCTGTCATCTGAAAACATAGGCAGAGATTTTGTGCTGTGCTAGGTTTTAGCTTGGAAAAGGTTATGGGAGAATGTTAGAGTCAGGCAGAGAATTTTAATTCCAAATTACTTATGCATATATTCATTTATTTATATATATATATACATGCATAAGTCTTAGGTGACCCATGGTCCTCTCTAAACCTTTGCCTGCTAGAGGCACCTATAATAATTTCCCTTAGCTACAGGCAGGGAGGTGAAGGAAGGCAGGAGCAGATTGTGTCTACTTTGGTTAGCAGAGTTATATGGCAAGAAGGCTCAGCCGCAGGAAATGGGTCTTTACATGTGTGGTTGCCTGGCCCTGGATGGACACTGGGTGCCCACCAAAGTCACTCCATCACTGCCCTCCTCAGCTGGGCAGGGCAGAGAGAAATGTAACAAAAGGCTTGTGAATTAGGGGCAGGGAGTGCTGTGGGCAAAACAGGCTTGACTTGGGGAAATTGCTTTAATTTATTGCCAATCAAACCAGAGTAGGATAAGGAGAAGTGAACCCAAATCTTAAAGCACTTTCCTACTCTGCCTCTTCTTTTGAGGCTTCACTCCTGATTTTCTCTACCTCCTTCCCTCCAGCAGCTCAAGGGGACTGAGAATGCGCGCTATGGTCAGTTCATCGCACGTTGTCTCTGTGGCTCATTCTCCTCAGGGGGAGAACTCCTCACACTCTTTCCCTGCTCCAGTGTGAGGTCACAGGAAAAAACCTCTACAAACTCCTTGAGTCCTTTCCAAAGGCTGCAGTTCTTGATATGCTGTTCCATGGGGTGCAATTCTTCAGGAATAGGCTCCAGCATTTGTCCCCCACAGGGTCACAGGTCCTGTCAGAAGCCTGCTCCAGCGTGGGCTTCCCATGTGATCACAGCATCCTTTGGGCATCCCCCTGCCCTTTTGTGGTGTTTCCCAGGGGTTGCAGATGGATCTCTGCTCCCCCGTGGGCCTCCAAGGGCCACAGCTGCCTCACCGTGGGTGGCACCAGGGACTGCGGGGGAATCTCTGCTCTGGCACTTGGACCATCTCCTGCCCTTCCTTCTGCACTAGTATGGGAGTCTGCAGGACTGTTGCTCACAATTCTCACTTCCCACTCTGGCTGTAACTGAAAAGATGTTTTTGTCCCTTTTCTTAACTCTTTTATCCCAGAGGCACTTTCATCCTCTCAGATGGGCCCGGCCTTGGCCAGCAGTGGGTCCATCCTGCAGCTGACGTGCACTGGCTCTGTTGGACAAGGAAGAATCCTCCACAGCTTCCCATAGAGGCAACCCCTGTAAAACTCCCACTAGCAAAAGCTTTGTCATGTAAACCCAATATAACTGGAATCCTCTCCTGGGATTTCTTTGAAGGTCCACACCACAATTTATACTCCTAAGATCAGGGGAAAAAGCTGTGTTTCCTGAAGACAGCTCTTGGCATTCTCCAATTGCACTTGCTATACCTCTAGACAAGCACAAGCTGTGAACCCTATCGTGCAGGACAGACATTTCAGATGTTGGTACCCAGCTGTCAACTGCATCCTTTTGTTTATGAGCTCAGAACAAGGGCTCTAACAACACAGACCAGGATGTCTGGAAAGAAGGATGACTGATATTGTATGTTCAAAAGATTAGCAGGTTTGGGAATGTAAGTTCTGTTTTACAAGTATTCCTGGGGGCTGAACACATCCCTAAATTTTTTACCTCATACCACCATTACAAAACACAGTGAAATCTCAGTGTTAAATATTTTGCTCTGTTATCAGCATTACATAAGGCTCTGGAATAAAGTCTCAAACAATTTCACTCGCTTGTGTGTACAGAGCAGTAAATGCATACAAATTCAAAAGGAAAAGGAGAAAAAAATGCCCTCAAGAAAAGTATGAATGAGCTTGAAAAGGGCAAATAAATAGCAGAGACATTTATATTGGTCTCTCCTACTGCTCTGAACAAAACAATTATGAGATAAGAAAGGCAAGAATGGGAGGAAATTCTTTCATTTTTCACGTTGGAAGTCCGAAGGATCCAATAGCCTGTTTATGAAGAGCAATAAAGAAGATACATGAACTCGGTAAAGATGTTGTTACAAATATATTGGCCTGTTTGGAAAGGCCAGGAGTTTGGGTTTTTGGGGACTTTTTTGTTGTTTTTTTGGTAGTGTTGTTGCTTTTTATAAAGAGCTATCAGCTAAGATTTTAAGGGTGGTGGTTTTTTGTTGATAGAGAATAACTGACAAGAACTGTTTGTTTTAAGTAGCAGAGAGGACTAATACTTTTATTTAGGATTCAGAAATAGTATGAAAAAAGGAGAATGGAATGTGGAATTTAATGAAGCTTACATAAGCAACTATAACCTTGGCCAGCTTTTAAACAAAGTTTAAACCAGCTATTCCTTGTTTCTAATGTGAAGGTTTAAAAACCAGAATGCATTTGCCTGGTACAATAAAAAATGATGACTGGTACTCAGAAGGGAGATTTATCATTCTCCCTGCTTTCTAGTCTGAAATGTGTGTTCTTTTGTAATGGTGTGGGGAAGCCCATCTCTCCACCAGTTAAGAGATAATGTTCACAGCATTATGGCACTTTAAAAGCAATAAAATTAGTGTGTATATTTTAGTGTGTATATTTTTTTTCCTGATTTTTCCCTCTCTTGTTTAAAAATAATAAAATAATGTATTCCAGTGCAGAAATGTGAATTCGTTACCAGCCTACTAGTGACTGCATTATCCTCTGGAAGAAAATCCAGGCTTAGGAACAATAGTAAGGTTTCTGCTACTCAGCCACTGTTCCCTCTACCAAGAAGCTTTTTTACTTAGCAAAATCTAGCAGTCTAAATAATGTGAGTGCTGCTGTAAGTTTTATTAGCGCTCTGCTTCTCTATCATAATTAGACATAAAAAAATGTTTAGACCAGAAATCTCTCCAAGTCAAGAAGTAAAAAATTAAATAATTCCATAATCTTTAAAAATTTTTATTGGTGTAATAACCCCCTCTGGGGATTAAACCACCATTGCAAAGCCTGTGATTAAAGTTTCTTAGTCCTTATCATTTTTGAGTTCTGTTTTCAGTGGTTTATAAGTTTGCCAGACTGTAATAACTTGGATTAAAACTTTCCAAAAATATGAAAAGCGCCTGTGTTTAGCTGAATATTTTAGGAAGCTTTAAAAAAGTGAATCAGCACTTTTTAAAACTGGGTCAGGGAAAATATGTTTTTTCTGCCAATATTAAAACAAAAATCTCACAGTTGTTTTATTAGCAAGTTTTTGCCAGTTCTGCTTTTAGTTGTTAATTCAGGCAAGGACTTGAAGTCTGGCAGATAGATTGCCTGTGTGTCAGGGAAGTGCTGTCCTTGCATACAGCCATACAGCTACCTCCATTTGGCCAAACTGTTAGTTTGTTAGTTTCTGAAAAATATTTATATGCTTTTTTTTTTTTTTTTTTTGGTCACTGGAGAGTGGTTCTGGGTCCTAAAGATTTCAATCCCAGTGAGCAAGCTGGGTGAGAATAGAGGGCAAGCTGGGATCTGCTGCAGCATGAATGGCTGGGACATGAAGAGCAGGAGGAGGAGGGGAGCAGACATAGCCATAGGGGTTAGGATTGGGAGCTCAGAGGTGGGCCTGTGCTTTGGAAGTGGAGAAAAGTAGAAAAATCCTGTTTAAAAAAAAGGGAAAGCTACGTGAACAATACCTGGAATCAGCAGAGGAGCATTGAGGGAGGTATTTTCATAGAATTGTGGAATCATGGAATCACAGGATGGTTTGGGATGGAAGGGAGCTTAAAAATCATTTTATTCCAACCCTCCCCAACCACAGGCAAGGACACTTTCCACTGGGCCAGGTTGCTCCAAAACCCTTTGTACAAGGACAACCTGTTATGCCTGCAGGTCAGTGCCAGGGCACATGGAGTACTGCAGTTTATTTTGTTATATTTTTTTGTCATAGGCCCTGGTACAGTTTTGGCTTGCATAAATCATCACACTCCCAAATGCTGCTCAGGTCCAGTGTTAGCCTGTGTCAGGGACTGTTTGCAAGACATATTTTTGTGTAGGTCTCCTGGTTTGGGGTGGTGGGGAAGGTGTGCTGTTTTGAAATGAACCATCCCATTCCACCTGTCTTTAGTTGTAAACCATACTGGAAAACAAATAAGCAAACAAACTTCATTTATTGCCCTTCATCTCTACCTAGAGGATGAAAAACAGGGACTACTGTCAGCTGGTCTCTTGCCTCTGCTGGCAGGCTCTTTAGAGCAGATCTCAAGGTTTTTGCCAGGCTGGAGCAGAGTACAGGAGGCAATGTGCTGCTGTGTTGTTTTACAGTTCTTCTAAAGACTCGAGTTCACAAATGCTTCAGAAGTTACATACAAAAAGAGCAACCCACAGGAAAAGAATATTTGGCTGCAAAAGGGAGATGATGTGGCAGGAGAAAGTGAAAGAGGCCGTGCCAAGCCAAGGATGGCTCTGACTCTCTCCTCTCTGCCATTTAGTCAGAGTTGCCTTAGGACAGCAGAAGTAGGCAAATGCTTGTGCTTTTGTGAGCTGCAGCCCTCAGGAGACACCCTGAGGAGTCTGATGGGTGTGTTGGCCACAAGCTCTCTACTCCTGGAGCAGACCTGGGCCCAGGGAGCCCCCTGGGCTCTATGGTTTTTGTTGGGATTGCTGGCATGGGCTCACAACCTCCTGGCAGGGCTTACTTCAGGCACTGAGAGAATGGACCATAAAATGAGTGGCCAATAAATAAGAGAGTGGGTTGGTTCTTTGTTACTTGGGCTTGGCATCTTCTGCAAAACCCTTCCCCAGGCTGCACAGAGATCAACAATTGACTGTGTATGCACATGTAAATAACATGGTTGGGAGTCTTTTGGCTCATTATATTATTTAAATACCCCAGAGGAGAAATGTTACCTTTCAAAATTTCTGAGCAGTCTAAATGGATGTTTATCTAGTTTAAGGAGAACTAGATTTAGTGTTAAAGTAGTGGTGGACCAGGATGGATTGCATGGTGTGATTCAGTATTTTGTAAACTTTATTAACTGTACGATGTTTCCACATAAAAATCAAGCTATAGGTTAATCTATTTCATGTATGCCCAAAGACAGAACCTTTTCCACTTTGGTACATGTTTTTGTTTTGTGGATAGTTTGTGACAAAATTTGCTGAAGTCTCCACCAAGAGCAGTAGAACTGAATAAAAGATGACAGAGGAGATGAAGCAAGGAGGCAGGAAGAGAGACCCTATTGCTTGCAGTGATGGGTGGAAATGAAAGGGTTTGGACAGCAGGTCTGTGCTTCAAGAGGAAAGATCTTACCTTTCTTTCACTTTCCTTAGATATTTGTGAGCAAGATACTGTTGTGGATGAGGCTGGAGTATAAGCAAAGCAAATGAAATACTTTTATTTCTGATGATGATTGAATAGGTCTTCTTATTTCCAGCAAAGTGGGAGGACATCAACACAGATACAGAATGGTTTTAGATATTGATAACACATGTGTGCTATTAGTGCCAGTATTACTCTGGGTTAATTTGACCTGTTGGTGTGGTTTCTGTCTCCTCTGACAAAATGGGGACAGCAGTGTCATTCCCATCTGTTTTATCTATTTCGATTTCTAATTATAAATTATTAACTCAGATCCTGGGTGCCTGTTGTGTGTGTGCATGTGCATGCCTGTGCAAACACATCTGACCATCTTTCGCATCAAATCCGAAATCAGAAAACTTCTGAATTATTTAAGATTAAAGTACAGTAGCAATATTTTTTGAAATGTAGTTGTGCACAGAAAGGACTATAGTGCCAGAAGTGACAGCAGAAGAATTAATGCTTTCTCCAGGCCCTTTTTATCTTAGAAATGATTGACAAAGTAATTTTCTTCTTGTACTTTAATAGAAGTGTATACATTATACACACCAACAAATCCTCACTGGGCCAATTACACATCATATGACTTATCTTGTCACAGCACCTAATATCCAAACAATAAATTAAAAGGTATGCTTTATATGCAAATTTGCATATGAGGATGTTTTCCAGTCCCCAGACTCAATTGTCTTATGAACACTACAACATACAAGGAAAAGAAACAACCTGGCTAGGATTTGTGACTAATAAAACCTGCCTGGTGGAACGAACTGCATCTGTATGACTTACAAGGGTGTGCTGTATAAGTAACATTTGTTTTACATATTGAAATTATATTGGGAGATGAAATACTGAGCAAATATTGAAGCTCTTCCTTTCACAAAAATATTCTGCACACATGCAAAGCTATATATATGCAACACAATATTTTTGATACCTATTCATACCACTGTGCAATGTAAAGGGACCTTTCCATAAACGAGAATCTCACTTGTTTTTCATTTTCAAGTGAGGATTTTAATGGAAGGTGGAAATGCCAAAATTTGCTTGCACCCTGATGGTACCTGCTGGACTTTTAGAAACCTTTGATTAGATCTGAATGTATGGTTTCTTAGAAATACTCTGGTCTAAAGGCACCGGCACAGCACTAGGTTTTCCTCGGTGAGGGCTATCAGCCTCATTTGTCCTTAACTAAACAGTTTAATAATGTGGAGCCAAAATGGAGTAATTAATCTTTGTTTCCACTGTCCTAAACACATTTGTTCACAGCATCTAATGCAACAGGTGCAGCATTCCTCCCATCTTCTGTTGTGGAATGACCCATGCATTGCAGAGAGCAACTTCATAGAAGGAATGACCTCCCTGTGGACACGGGGAGGTGATGGATTATTGTCATGGTTCTGCACTTCTGCAGGCTTGGGCATTGCAAGAGCCTGAGGGGAAAAAAAGCTGTTCAAAATAATGGAGCTCAGATGGTTGTGCTGGAGGGAAATGGGGAAAAGATTGTGGCCTCTGAAAAACAGTCCATTTCCCTTTCCCCTCTTTGGCAGTGAATTATCCCACTGATCCTCCCCCGAGCTGCTGGTGAAGTTGCAGTTTAGTCCTTTGTGAGTCTGTGAGTAGAATTAACCACTTAGGTGCAGTTCTGGTGGTCAGATAGCTTGCCTAATAACAATAAACAATAACTTGTTGACCAAGTTTTTGGGGTATGCATGAGAGAAAAAGTATGCAACCATTTGGTTTTGAAGTTTAGACTTTGCTGAGGAAACATAGGAGCCCAGCTACCATATCCCCCTTCTTATCAATAAGTACTCTAGAGAGACAGCCACAACAGATTCAATCTTCTTATTCTTGCCCCTTCAGTTGATCCAGTCTGCTAGCTCAGACTCAAAATGGGTTTAGAGCCTTGCAGTTGTTTTAGACTGGTCAGATGAATTCTTCTGGGTCTAACTATTTTATTTAAACTACTGTTTTCACAGCTTCAGGCCTAATCACTTCAGTGCAGAAGGATCTAGAAGTAATTAGTTGAAATTAGTTGGCCTGAACACTTAGTTCCCAACATTTTGTTGTTTCCTCAAAACTGCAACAAATACAGGTTGAGCCCGAGTTATGCATATGAGACCTCACTTTTCATGAATCATAGATCAGCGTGGCTTGAGCTCCATTTTAACAGAGCCAGCAAAGGAAAACATGGCCAACTGATAGACCTTCTTCAAGGTGCAAAGGAATATGTGATGCTGGTATTAAAGAAGAAATAAATGAGGAGGTTTTGCTTTATGTGTCATCAGAGAGAAGAAAAAATGGAAAGGAAAAGTGTCAATAAACTCCTGTCTTTTGGCAAGCATTTTAAAGGTTAATCGTGCTGCTATCTAGCTTTAGATACCAACATTTGGAGCTTCAGTTATGAGATTAATAACAAGCCTCTTCTGCTGATCAGTAGAGAATTAAAAATTCTTTCAAAGGATGAATCTACATGGCAGCTGATTTGAGATGCTCTTCAGGAAAACCAGTCTTTCTCCAGCATCAGTAGTGAGATGCTTGGACGACAAGCCTTGTAGCTTGGGCACCTCCAGCAAGGTGTCTGACTTCATAACAGGTGAATATCACCAAAGACTTGAGGTGTTTAAGGCCAGACTCAAAGAGGAGGTCTGGACCTACATTTCCTATTTGCAATGCCAACCACTGGAACAGAACAAGAATCCATGTGAGGTCCTACAGACACAAATTTATGATGTTAGCTTCAACACTTAATTGAGGGCCATAAATAGAGTTATGTTGCTAACTCTGCAGTGTGTCACTTTCTTATTGCACCATTGACTTTGACCATCAATCACTTATGAGATTGTGAAATCTCATTCCATTGTGCTTGGCAAGGATAACATATTTTTGCTTATTGTGAGAGCACTGTAGAGTTATAATGTCTTTTGCACTTCATTTTCTTGCTTTTAAGGTTTGGTATTTTTAGCCAAATTTCCTAACAAAATGAAATTGATGCCACCATGCTGTCAGCTCCCTCGTAACTTCTGAACCTGGGGGCCAATTTCAGCTCTATTTGACAGAGGAGTAAAGGTTTCAAAGATACTACACTCCTACAAATTTTGTGAAAATCAACAGCTTTGTAGATGTTTATTTATCTTTGCTCCAGCTGAAGTCATGTCAAGGAGCATTCAACCCATGGTTTATTTGTTCCATCTGGCAATGGCCAATTGGACATTCCCTGTGCAGAAGTGCTGAACTAATCACAGCCCAAGTCAAATTTCACCTCCCTATTACACATGCAAAGTTGAGAAAGAGGGTCTGAAGGTGGCTGTGGGAAATTGAGAGGCATGTTTTGCTGTAAGAAATGGTGGGAATTGTAGTAGTGGTATGCTTCAGGAGATAAGGAGGAGCAGCAAATAGTCTGATGGGAGGGATTTGGAACCATGTCACTGTGAAATTCATTATTCAACAAACTTCTCATTCTCCTGTGTTTTATATTGTGTAATTAACTGAAGTTATAATATACTGATGGCTTAAAAATGGGGTAGGAAGGACAATCACTGGAATATAATGAGATGCCAAATTCTAGCAGTTGCATATTTGTAATAAAAAAATATCTTTAGGAGTGCACTGCAAGCAAATTTTTACAATGATCCAATGATCTACTGGTCTATCATCTTTTCATTAGCCATAGATGAAATTAATTAGCAAATGATCCATATGGAAAATAATTCCTATTAGGTTTTGCTTATTCTTTTGCCTCCAGTAATGATCTCCCATAAGTTTTCTAACAGTGGCATGTTAGGATCAGAGGAACAGCAGCACAGGACCTGATAAATTATTAGTCTGTTCTAGTATCCACACTCCAAAAGCCATCATAATGAGATACGTCTAGGGAGGATGCAGCTAATCTCCTAATGAATAACTGTAACAAGCAGACCTTTGGGGAGATTTCTGCTTAACCCCAAACAGTCAGCGGTGTGCTTGTGCCCTGCAGCAAGAGGGCTTATGTCCATAATGAATCTATATTTCATTTATTTGGCTGTGGACAGTCTCATTAATACTATAATTGCAATAACTCAATGTTGGGGTTAAAAAAAGGAGAAGAAAACGTAGGAAAGAAATTTTTAGTGCTCATTGAGCACAAGGGTGGAAAAATTGGAGTTTGAAGATGTGACAAAAACACCAGCATCTAATAAAATTGCTTTTATTAGCTTAATTTGCCACATATAGAGCAAATATTTAACTTGAATGAGGCATGAATTAGTAGAGAAATATGTGCAGTGCCATTTGAAGTGCTATACTTGAATAAAATAATGTATATCTTTTCATATGCAGTCCTTGAAGTCACACTACATACATCTTTAATTTCTTCAATTAAGAAAAAAATGAACAAATGGAGTTAGATTTTAATTATTCATAGTTCATTTGAGAAAAATCTTTGTAAATGAGAGGAAGGAGAGTTGTGCTATCTATCACGTTGAGAAGAAGAGAGAAAATTCACTCTATGAACTATTTGACAATACAAAAGCTTCTGCCTTCACTAGGTGCTGCACTCTGACATGTAAAGGGAGAAGCATCACAGGAAGGACTATTTAGGAGCCATATCATCGAAACTGCACCCAAAAATACAAAAGTGCTCCTTGGCAAGTAACCACACTGCACATTTGCTAGAATACTACTGAGAGTATTACTGCAGGCATGTCCTTTAATCCTGTTTTTGAGAAGATGGGAATATATGGATCTGCCCTATTAGATCAGACTTAGGATCCATTCAGATCATCTTTGGCAAATGGCCAAAGCCAGCTGAGTCAATGTTCCCCCATGTGGGAATGCTGCAGGAGAGGTGTTCAAGGATGTCCATAATCACCAGAGTTTGATTTAAACCTTGGAATTGGATTGGAATATTCAATCCTTCTTGCATACTTTGCCAAGCTCTTGAAAGAAGGGACACTTTTGTTGTCAGTAAGAAAGCTGGTTCCTCTTTGGGTTTTACTGGGCTATTGATCTCATGACTGCTTTGCTGCCGGGAGTAGCACAGTCTTAACATGTACTGGATGAAAAATTATTACTTTCTATCAGCTTTGAATTGATTAGCTTTCATTTTCATTGCATGTCTCCTTGGCTAAGGAGAACAGAGCCAGGAATCTGCCTTTTTGAGCAAGTCATTATTTTATATGCTTTTGTGTAGGTTTTCTTGGTTTTCCAATTTGCAGAGTCAACAATCCCAGTCTTTTAATTTTGATTTTATGTAAGTGACCTCTGTGCTCTTAATGATTTTCAACCTGTCTCTGAACATGTAATTTTTAATAACTTTTTTGAGATAACAGGGTCTGTTTGGATACAAGATTATAATGGCACATCATTATTTCATATACTGGTATAAGGAATTTCTTGTTATTAAATTGCATTTGCTTGTTTAATTGCAAGTGCAGTCTGTGTTATATGATCACAATTTCAACTGATCTCTTTCCTAACATAGTTTAAAGCAGTGTATGCTGCATAACTCAATTTCTTTCAGTTTGATATGTATCACTTTCCATTTTTTAGTGGTGAACTTTTTGGTGTTCATTAAGCTAAAAACTGTATATATTAAATTTCTTTGAGAATCCCTAAAATGGTAGCCAGATCTCAGTTATGTAAATAATATATTGTCATTTGCAAATTGATATACTTCACTGTTCATCTCCTGTTCCAGGTACTAACAGGTATGTTAAATAATGCCAGAGCAAACGTAAAATCTAAAGGCATCTGCTCTTAAATTTTTAACTTGGCCATTAATTCTACCTTTGTCTTCTGTCTCTTAGCCATTTCTTAATTCACAGTGGTACTTTGCCTCTGTATGACTTTCTAAGTTCAGGAGTACCATGTTGTTGGCAGCTCTGTAAAAAACTTTGTGTAATCAAAGGAATATTTTCTCCTTTACCTGCTAATTTATCAACACATTCAAAGAATACCAATAGAGTAGTGAGGCATAGTTTCTCTCTGCAGAACTTGTGCTAATTAGATTTTTCTTTTCTTGATTTATAAAGAAACATGTTATTCTACATGCAATGATTATTTTAAAAAATTATCAAGATATACCAGTGTCTAAGTCCAGCCTTTTCTAAAGTATAGATGCATTGTGTGCAATCCCACAAAAGTGTATTAGAGTAGCTATCTTGAAAGAGAGGTTGTGTATTTTGCTATCAGCTCAGCGACTTTATTCCTAAAATCCTTGGAAGATTTGGACTATAACCCCCTTTGCCCAGGAAGCCAATCAGTACAAAGAGAGAATCAGTATGAAAAGGGGTTTACAACAATGGTTCCCAAAAAGCAAAATGCACCTAAAATACAGCTGAGGCCTTGAGTAAAGCCCAAGACAACAGAATTATTTCCCGATGAGATGAGTGTGATCATTTCTCTGGCACATCCAGTGCATCAGCCACCTCAAGGAAAGGTGATTGTGGCATCTCCTGTGGGAGCAGCTGGGAACAAGAGCTGGTGAAAAATGCACAAGCCCACTTAGGAGCCAGCACAGCTGGAGCAGGTGCTCTGCTGCCCTGCAGGCTGCCAGGCTTCTACCCTTGGCCAAGGAGAATTCGGAAACTGTGCCAGCAGCGCAGCACTAACCTGCTTCTTTGGGATAATGTTTCCTCCTCACCTTCCCTGAACCAGGCAACTGGGGTTAGCAATGAAGTTCCATCTGGATGGAGCACCCTGTTTGCTGTTTTTTACTCTGATCTCCTCTTCAGCTCAGATTTTCTAATCTGCTTGACCTCCTGCACTGGTGTTTGTCCTGGAGAGGCCCAAGAGCAAAAGCTGTAGTTACTGTGAATGGTATTTTTGAGAAATGTTTTAAGATGACCTACTGGACCCAGGTATTTGGTCAAATCAAAAGAATTTTTGTTGAATTACTTCTTAATCTTTCTTTTTTAATTTTAATTAATGTATGTGGTGCCTAGAGCAAAGGAGGCCAGGCCCTTCCAATTAAATTAAAATTAATAGTAATAAAAGATACAGAAGAAGACTGGAATTAAATCAGAAGCATAAGGATTGAAATCTATCACATTCTTCTTGGCTTTTTCTTACCATATGTGGGAGTGCAAAACCCATGTCCAACTTAAAATATATTCTGGAACTCTGTCAATTTTCTGCTCATGGAAAATTGCAGGACTCCCAAACTCTGTGCTGGTCCCATAGCCACATCAAACTAGATAATTATGGCTTTCTCCAGCTGAGCTAGCCACTATAAGGAAGGTACAGCTGTGTCCCTGATGACTTCATTTTTGAGAGAAATGATGCTGTTTTCAATCTAAAGGCCATCCTCATGTGCCTCAGAAGAGCCTCTCTGCCATGAGTGGATTGTCTTGTATGAATAAGAACATCTATTACAAACATTTATTTGTCATATTGCATCTTAAGTGTATTGAAGCAACAATTGTTCATATTTTGAAAAGACTTGAAGTAAAGTAATGGGACAAAAGAGGATATAAAAATAGAAAACCTTCTGTGTGAAGTGTGTGTGCCAGGGGATTATTGCTCCCTTTTACACAGGCCTTGACTTGCACAGACATGCAAACACACAAATGATCACTCGCATTGTCATAAACCAGTGGCAATGGGATGCTGAAAAAGACATAAAGAAAAATTAGCAATAGCACAAAAAAACCCAAAAGGTTTTCAGAACAACATACTGTGAATATTTTTTCTCAATAATGTAAATTATGAGTCTTCATACCCCAAAGTAAAAGGAAATGTTAATTTTGAAGTCATTGCAATAGAAGTTTTTGCACATCTTAAGTAAAAGGCAGTGGTGACAGGCATTACAAAACAGTAACCTATTTTGAAAATGTTCGTATCTCACTGCCTGAAATGATAATAGACATCTGTTTTTGGTTTTTAAAAATTTGCTGAAAGTATCACACGAAATGGAATGTGTCTGTAGGTGTGTGCATGTGTTTTCCAGAAAAAAGCACAGCAGCTCCATGTCCTGAAAGACCATATTCCTTCATGAGGAACATAAATCTCAAATCACTGCATCTCAAAGCAATGTCCCTCCAGAGTATGACACTGATCCCTGCACATAGTGGAGCCTGAAAAGCTGAAGCTGGGCAATGCCTGGAGCAGAGGCAGATGCTGTAGGAGGGGTTTGTAGGTTCTCCTTACTCTAACTGATATTGCAGCTATTGGTTTTAGATATATGTAACTCTATCACAGACTGAGAAAACAAAATACAAAAATAATATCATACCTTTGGTCTCCTTTATATGTTTTCTATGTGCACACCTCTGAATTTTTTCTGCTTTACTTATATCATCTTTCTTTCTTCAAAGCCTTCTTAAAGTCCTTTCATGCTGTCTTAGAACACAAACACGGGATTTTTTGTCTCTGTAGCTCTTGTCATTTCAAACATCCTTCCTTATATCTTTTTGTCTTCTTGTTGCTTCAACTAATTGTAAAAATATGTGTTTTCTCCAAGCTCAGAAAAGCCCATTGTTCAGCCACCCAGGACAACTTAACAACCAGCCTGGACAAATGTAATTTAATTACTTCTTGCTCACTGGCTAAGGTGCTGAACTGCATTTAAAGATCTTGTGTGTTCTCCAACCTCATGCTGAAAAGAAAACTAGCTTCCACCTCAGTTTCTTTAAAGTGTTGCCTAACAGCAGGAAAAGAAAGGATGGCTTTGTTCAACCAACCGTTTTCTCAGCTTCTACCTCTGCCTTGTTCACCCAGTGTATCTGCTTAGCAAAATAATGACAGTGCTGACATATGTCACAGAAGAACCAGGAAAGCTCCAGTTCTTTGCCAGAAAGCAAATTTACAGATATTTTTTTGGGAAAATCACCTGAAAAGAAGACACCTGGCTTTTAACTGTTCTTTCATTCTCTTTCAAGATGCAGATTACTTTCACAGTTGCATTTAACTCGACAACAGGTTTAAAATCTTCAGCTCCTTCTGGCCCTCTCAGTCTCTTGTGATGGGTCAGGGACCTTGCCTAGGGTTTCAAGGTCTAGTGGGAATAAATTGGTGGCCACATCTCCTTTCTCTGTCAAATCCACTAAGGACCCAAAGTTTTCTGCTTCCCATTCCTGGTCTCTCTGAAATGAAGGCAGCAGTTCCAGGGTACTTATTCCCAAAATTTGTACTCAAGGTTGTTTGACAATCAGTTTGACAACCTCTTGAATAAAACATACTCCTGAAATGAAACTTAATTGTGGTAACCACTTTATTTCCAGAAGCTGCAGGACAACTTCTTTGGTCAATTATCATCAAGATGGGAAAAGGGTATTTACAAAATTCTGATTCTCTGATTCTGCTACCCAGGAGGGAAATTATGTCTAGAAGGAAAAAACAACTTAGAGGTTGCAGGGTCTGCCTTGGAGTTTCTGGAGGAAAAATGGCTTTCCCTGTCAGTAATGTCCTGTGTTGCCTTGGTCAGCCCTTTGGGCTCTGTCAATCCCAGAGCTCACACAGACAATTGCACTCAATCTGGCACACTTTGCAGCTACAGTGGGTAAGACATCTCATGTTGTGATCAGATCCAGCTGTAATCTAAAAACACAGATCTGTGCCTCAGCCTGGGTTTGTAGGTGTGTTTAAAATCAGCCTTTCTGAAATCTGTGGCATTTAGTTTTCTCAACGACTTGGGCTTGCTGGCTAGCTCCGGGCAGACTGAGAAATGTGCTCTGCAGTGATCCTGGTCCCTCAGCCCCCAGATCTGGGATCTGGATAGGAAATGCCATAGCCCCTTCCAGCCTGCAGGCTGGGATTTCCTTTGCAGTGAGGGTACAGGGGACAAGGGGCAATGGGACCATGCAGGGCTCTTCCCAAGCTGTCAGGCTCCCCTGCTCAGACACAGGTCTCAGTGACTGCTGTAAAAGGGCGATGCTAACACTGCCTTCTCAGCCTCACAGCTGGATGGGGAGGAAAAATCCATTAAAGTTTGTGATATACTGGCATACTATGGTTCTGGGAGACACAGAAGTACCTAAGATAGACAGTTAATTGTTACAATTTTGGCAGTACATCCCATGATGAGGCACACTGCGAGCTCTGCAAAACCTCTTTTTTTAATAGAAGATTTACTAAAGCTATTCAAAATATACAACTTTATTGTTTGGTGCATTCCAGAAGCCTAGAGGCCCAAATTGAGAGCGAGAGCCCATTGAGCTTCATGCTGTCCAAAATGATATTAAGAGATGTTCACACACTGCCCTGATGAGTGAGCATAATAGCTGAGAACTGAGGGTGGTTTGTCATTGCAGTTTTATTGATGAGCTGAGATGCAGGAATATGAAGTTCAAGTCCCAAGGTCACAGAGCAAGACTCAGCAGAGGTAGGACCTGTATCCACTGCTGTGCCAGATCTGTGATCAGGCACAAGACTATCTTTCCAGTACTCTTTTATTGTTTGGTTGTTTTGGTTTTGCTTTTTTTTATTTTTAAATACAAATAAATAAGTTCTGAATTGCAGTGCTCCCAACTGTTGCCAAAAGTATACATAATTAATCACTGTTTTTCACTGTATTTTACTGGCTCTTTTGCCTGGAGCATAGTGTGTGATATGTCAGAAAGCATTAGAGGGGCCTGTGGTCATGCCATGATGACTTCATGATGTGGCTCCATCTATTTGGCTGTGGATAGGACATGATAGTGCTGGTCCTTTAACACGGGGAGCTGCATCTGATGTGCCTGCTGGGAATGGGCCATAGCCAATGCTAAGTCCTAAACTATGTCTGCAAGATTTTTTTGTAAAAAGCATGGCATGTACTGTTCAAACCATTTAACAGGACAGCCAGTTGGGCTCCCTGGACTGTTTAATTTAGAAGTACAGATGGAGGCAGTAGACCGAGTTTGGGTCTTGTTAATACAAATTCTTTTTGTCCTACACATATGCCATCCTCAGACAGCTCCTGTTGTGTTTGTGTGCTTTACATCAAGATAATGGCTGATGGGGTGAATGCTGAGATTTGTCCATATTCTCCAGGTAGCTTTGAAAATCCAACCCCATTCTTGGGACAGAAAAAACAATCTAAAGAGAAAGAATATGAGATAATTTTAGACCTTCAGCACTGTGATTGCTTCAAGCAGTGCAAAGCTGTAATGAAAACCTACATTTTCTTGTGCTCACACACAGGCATAGGAACACGCAGAGAAAGTATGTAACAGATATATCAAGAAGCCTAGTGCTAGTTGGTAAAAAATGTCACATTTCATAGCTTTCACATAATAGCCATCTTTTTTGAAACTAAAATACAACATCTAAATGTCAGCCTATTCTGAGTGTCTTCAAATCCCCTTCTGATATTTTTTATGTGCTATTGTTCACTATATTGCATTTTTTAGTTTCCATTTGTGTGATACCATGGCATTTGATTTTGTTCTGGCCAAGAGGCCAAAAACTCAGTTCAGTGTCAGATGTCTCATTGGTCCATGGATTTGCCACTGAGACACCATGGATGATTGATACAGCCACTGTCCCACCTTGAATTCAACAGGAATCTGTAACCCCCACTAGGAACTCATTCTCTACCTGGTTTGGGGCCAGAAGTACAAATCTGTTGTTATGGTCGTGTCTTCTGACTCTTTGACCCAATGTCAAAGTAAATTTTGTATATCTTCCTTTAGCTTTTTAGAGGGTTAGTTTGAGGGGGTTTTCCCCTTTAAAATTTTAAAGAATGGGGCCTTCTTTAGTATATTTCTTTTATAGGTGAAAGACATGAGGTTCTTATTTATTTTTATGAGGTTTTCATTTTCAGTTTTTAAGCACTGTCTAGTACCTTTATATAGAAAGCAGTACATCACTCCCCTTCTTCTACCCTTCTTAATGGAAAAGTAAATGGTTATTCTTTCCTTCTAGCTGATGTATGCCTTCAAAATACTATAAAGATATGAAACTGATGGAGTTTCTAAATTATAAAGCAGGAGTTCTTTTATATTACTGTGAATAACAACTGGAAATCTAGTTCTTTATAATAAGTTATTTATTCTCCATTTTGAGGTTTTATCCACACCCCAGGAGGTGGCCATGTATTTTTCAACAGGTGCTGCATCAAGATTGCTATGATACTCTCAAACCATATTAGATTGTATCCAGTGGAAAGAAATGAATTTGAAAGCAAGACTTACAGGCTGATGAAAACCGAAAATCTTTTCTCTTGTTGAATGCAAAATCTTCTATTAGGTTCATAGCTGTTATCAGCATCAGCCTCATGTAAATACATATTTATGATCTAATACAGAGCCCTGACAGTGTGTCTGGGAGAACAAGAATCTATGTAGTGTACTCTGGCCAGAAAACTTAGAGAAGCTTCCCAAATCTTCTGAAAATTGTAACAATGGAATTCTAAAGGGAAAAAGGTGGTGGGCAGGAGGAGACATTGCAGTAGGATCACAACACGCCATGGTTATTTACTTGCTTTTAAGGAAAAGTGAGCACATCTGTTTCTGATTCATGACAAGAAGTCAGGAAGGAGAAAGGCATGAAAAGAAATGATGATTCTTAGAGGAAAGATGGGATGTCACACCAGATGAAACTTTTTTCTAGACTGACTGGTTACCAATTTCCTGCAAATGCAATGCCCTGAAACTATGACATTGTAAAAAGAAAGAGGAGGTATGTGATTTTCAAATAGTTTCTAATGAGGTGTGTGTTAAAGTTTCTGTCTTTGGCTCATGCAACCCAACTTACCAAAGTACAGAAACACTTCATAGTCTTCAAGGCTCTTTGCCTTTCAAACATAGGAAAAGCTTTTATCCTCATCCCTGCAGATGAAGCACACAGACAGAAGGGGCTATTTCCATGCAGTGACTTCAGGTGGGGTATCTGATGCCTCTCACCCTGTCTCCCTCATCCATGAGCTCTCTTGGGGTCCCAGATATCTTCTTGTGAAATATCTCTTTCTCATGTAGTCAGAACATGATCTGCAGAAGACAATAACCTCTTAAAAGATCTTTTTTTCTATATAAATTTTTAGCCCATAACATATATATTTCTATCCAGAAAAGACAAAGCAATGTCTACTTCTGAGCCTGCTAGGGCAGAACATATCCACAAAGAAAATTGTTGCAGCAGACACATGGAAAAGACTCTTGCAAAATGAAATACCTGGGACATTTAAGTCCTTCACCCAATGCAGTAAGAGTTCCTTCTCTTTGTCCTTTTATAATTCACTACATATTTATATAAACATATATCCATGCATATATAAAATATTAAATATATTGTCTAGTTCTGATTTTATTTTTGTAAGTGCAGATGGCTCTGTTTCACAACAGCTAGGATCACAAGAATGGTAATAGTAAAAGCCTTATGTATCTCTCTGTTTGACAGTGAACAGGAACCAGTATTTTTATAGAGTGTTTTTATAGACCATTTTTTCCAACTCTTTCCCAACAAACTGTATTAAACAGCTGGGGCAGATTTGGAGATTAGAAATCTGAATTTATTCACCTGTAGGCAGACCCCTATAGCTACTAGACCACCTGTAGATACTTGCTACCTATAGATACAGACTTGATATTCAGAAAAGAAGTTATAATGGGGTCAGTGCAGCCCACAGAGACATTGAGATGGCCACTGGAAGTGTGACACTGTTGTCTGTGCAGTCACTCAGGAACATCTGAAATGCCTGCAGTATTCTATCTGCATGGGAAGGCTGTGAGACTGCTTTGGGTCTTGTGCCACCCAGCGAGGCTCTCTTACATGGCATTAGATGCCCCTGTGTGCCTGCTCAGCTACCTAGGTGTCAGTGTCTGGTGTCATCCCAGGTGTCATGGGCTACCCTGAACTCCTCTTCTTCTCATCCATCTTATGGTGTGAGGGTCCTGACCAGCTTAGATGGTTGCAAGGAGCTGTCTGAGAAGTAGGGAATGCAGCAGCTCCCACCCTTCTCTTAGGAGCTGCATTCTAGTAGTCTCCTCTTGACCTTTGCTGACCTGTGTGATGGTGAGCAGCCATGCCTGTGACTGGCAAGTTGCCCTTCTTGCCCTGCTGTCATCCCTGCTCCCAGCTCCCCTTTCCTTTCAGGAACAGCCCCAGCCCTTGCTGTTCTCAGGTGCTTGTGCTATACTGAGTCCCTGGGATATTTTAGTTGACACCTTGTTTAGTCAACTGAGTTGAACCTCTCTGCGTGCTTTGGGGTCTGCTAAAGCAGTCTCTAGGTGCCATTGTCGTACTGGCTTAGGGGAATTTCTGGGCCCCTCTGAAGCTACAACTTCTGGCATTTTAAATGAGAGTGGAGATTTGTCATGGGCTACTGAAAAAGCCTACAGTGCTGGCTGACCAGGAAGTTATTCCAGGTTGTCCATAAAAGTGGGCAGGCAAGATCAAATGTAGGAAAGGACTGAAAGGTGACAAGCAGCAGAAGCTTAGAAGTGACTCCCTTAGAGTAAACTGGACATTTTTGAGATGCCTTTAAAATTAATTACAATCTTTTTTTCTCTTGCAACACATCTTGTAACTTTAAACAAATGGTATGCAGAATCAACTTTTTCTTGGGTCAATGAATCTTTTTCCCTCCTTATCTGAAATGTGCACAGTAATAAAATGTGGGATTAATGTGTGTTAACGAAACTTCAGGCATATATATTTATGCATAGATTTTAGCATAATGATAAACAAAACTAAATTTTCAATGAAGTGATAATAAAATTAAATAATTAAATAATAAAATTAAAATTAAATAATCAGTGATAATAATAATTAAAAAATCAGCTAATTTTTGCATTGTTTTTATTTCCTTTTTGCTTCTCTTTTTTCTTACTTTATTTTCTGTAACTTGGAGCATTTATGCAAGTTATTATTTAAGCCCCGTGCCTATTAATGTCATTGAGGCTACTCATAGGAGTAAAATGAAGTGAATACCTAAGTGCTTTTCAAGACTGAGTTTTCAGTAGTCAGAGCCCAAGATGCATGCATATTTTTTCTGATTCTGAGCATCTACTCTGCTTGGCCACAGCATCACCCAAAACATTTATAGGAAAGGTTTTTCCTTTGCTAGAACACTTGAGAAGAAGTAATACTTTTTGAAATGCTGAGAATCTATTTTGGTTTTGACAGCTGAAGAGATATCCAAATATCTCTTGAATGGCCATACATGTGGAGCTGGTCTGGTTAGGAGCCGTGGGCTTAGTAAAGCTCAACACATGGGGCAGGCATGATTGAGGCAGTAAAGCACATCTGCTTCACCATGAATTACAGCCTCCCCAGGCATCCAAGAGATTGAAATTATGGGACAAAAATACCTGGGGCTTCCTGAATACTAACCTTATAGGAAAGTGGCAGGGTGATAATGTCCCACCATCCTGTTTATGGTCTGAAACCAAACACTACCTTCTTCTCTTTCCGTACTCGAAATTGTGGACACTTCCAAAATGCTGTTCTGTTACAGGTCCTAAAGATTCTGTTCTGCTTTGTACTCCTTTACATACCCCATGTCCTGTGGGGAGTATTTGAATGCTCTTGTGCCTTTTTGGATACTAGAAAGGTGTGAAAAAGAAGCCTAGAAGGAGTGTGCAATGTGAAAAATATTATGCAATGTTGAAAAATCCAATAAAATCAAATAGAACCACCAAACAGCAGATTTCTAGATAGGTCTGCCCTGTAAAGCAGAAAACGGAGGTGGAAGAAAGCTGAGGATATGATCTGGAGGTGGGCACTTGTGAATGGGGCAATGGTCAGGTCAAAATCAAAGTAAAATTTGGTTAGAGCCTGGCAATTCCTTTTTTATGTAAATACCCAGATCTACACGCAAAGAAATATAAACATAGCTGTTTTTCACCAGTGAGTATTTTTTTGGCCTAATTAAATTTTTTTAAAAGTTAAAGCCATCCACCAATGAAACAGTGTTAAGTGATGTAAGTGTCCTTCAAATTCTGTGAGAAAACAGATGCAGGTAATGAAGAAGCTACATCAGCTTTCTTCATCTTGGGCATCTTTTTTCACTGATGTGACTTAGAGAATATTTGCCAATAATGGAGATGTATGCAGGAATCAGGAGTCCTTTGCCTGCATTTAGGAATGATGCTCACAAGGCTGACTGAATCAGAAGGATCCTGTTTTCAGTTTGTGGGTTGTCTCCCATGAGCTCTGCAAGTGAAAATGATTTACTAGATGAGTTCAAAAAATAATTCTGAAAACCACTGGAAGGTTTTTTAAGAGTGTTACTTTGCATTTTATCCAAAGCTCTTTTCAGAAGGCAGGAAAGAACTGTGATAGACTTAGCTGTGCTGTTACACTGGGGCTGTCAGGGTTTAAGCATTGCTGTAATGTATCATGAGGAACACTGTACCACTTGCATTGGATATGTGTCAAAGCTCTTTCTTTCTCTCTCTCTCTCCTTTTTTTTTCTCTTCAGCTGCAGAAGACAGGAGCATTTGTAAGCCATGAAGCACAAAAGACAAAACAAAAGCATTTTTATTACTATAATTGAGAATTTGGAAGAGAGGAGTTAAGTGCTTGTACCTAATTGTACTGCAATTACCCTGTTTAATCCAGCAACAGGCTTCTTTCAAGCCTCATCACTATACCTGTGTAGAAGAATCTCATTTCACCACTTACAAAGGCTTGTCACTTTGGATATTAAGCAAAATGAAGCTTCTCATTTTCTCTACCTCAATTTTCCATAGGGATCATTAGAAAGATAAAGACAGACAATGCAGAATGTGACCTCATTAATGACATTGTACCAGGAATGAATGGGATTCAATGTCTGTAATATTTACAAACTAGTAAGACACAAGTTATTAGTGTCTGATTGTTTACCTTACCTTCATTGCTCATGTGTTCATTGCTCCTGGTGTAAGCAAACACTTCATGGGTTTCTCTTCTTAAAATCCTAGCAGAGTGCTGCTATCCCTGATTTTCAGATGGAGACATGACATTAAGAAAGATTATTTATGTCTGGTCTTTTGAAGATATTGCCGTCTCTTTAAGTCAACAGAAAAAAGGTGCCCATGTTGTCCTGTGGATCTGAGCCCAAAGTCATGTATAGACTGTGTTCCAAGGAAGTCCTTTAATGATGTGTTTGACCCTCCTTATACAAGATCCTGTTTTGTTTTCACTCTCTACTGGAACAACACAGTCCTCCTCCTCTCCCTTGTCTTACATCTGTTTAGGAGTAGCTGATATGATCCATGCTTTTATCCCTCCCTTCTGCATGTGAAGAATCTATCCCTTCATGGTTCCATTGATGTTGTGTGCTATCACCCTCCTCCCCTGGGCTGTGCAATGTCCTCATTCACTCTCCAGAGGCTGCTCCAAGGGACCCTGAAATACTCTGCTCTCTGTATCACGACACAGGCTGCTGTCTGTTTCCTCTTTCTAACAGTTCAAATTATTGTGGCCTCTCAAGACCACAGTGAAACTTGAGGTATAAACAGGGTTTTCCACTACTCAACTTGAATGCTTTAAACCCCTTCTCTTTGTGCTTAGTCTTGTTAGATAGTGCTCTGTTTCAGCCTGGTGGGATAAACTGTGATGTTCCTCAGCACTCTACTCTGGCTCCTCAGCTATTTAGCATTCATGTGCTGGGATCCCGCTTCCCTGTCTTATAAAAGTTTGATATCACCTAAGTGCTGCTCCCAGCTCAGAAGGCAGCTGGTCCTTTGTGGTTTTGCTGTGCTGGTATAATCCAGGCAGTGTCATCTTTAGAGCTCATCGATGAATTCTGTACATTTGAGGCCGCACATTTGAAAACTGCCTCAAGATCAACTTCCATAAAATGTGGATTTTTCTAATAGAAAAAACTCTGGTTGTCCATTCGCAATTTCTACATTTTAATGATAATTTGGTTCATCACTTTAATGGTAATACAAAATCCTGTGTTTTTATAATGTCTTGTTTCCCAAAGGATAAAAAAGCAGTTAATAAACTCAGTCTAATCTAATCCATCTCTTCCTGCAAGAATGGAGTGCAGACTCCTTTGTAGTGGAAAGAAGTGAATATATAAGAATGTGGAACAGTGCTGCTGAGGAATTTGAGATGGGAAGTCTTTCTAGGCATATCAAGAATTACCCTATGTTCAGTGCTGTCTTTTGATGGGAAGTGGGAGACAAAGTCACTTGGAGAAGCAGCTGAGGTTTGGTCGCTGTTGGTGATGACAACACAGGTACTGCAGGAGCAGGGAGAGGGCAATGTAGTCTGGGAGGAGGAGAGGTGACTGGGGGGAGAAGCTGATATCCTGAAGCAGGGGCTAATCATGTGAAATGCCAAATATTGCCATTTTCTGAAGTGAATCTTGGATATGGCAAAATATGCTGGACTAGAGTAATTTGGAATAATTAATTGGAACATCCATTCTCTGTTTTGAAAATAAAGTCCCTTTTTGTTCAAATTAACTACAATCCAGTAATTTTCCTCTTACCTTCTTTCCTAGGGGAAAGGTAAACTGCTGCCATTTTATTTTATTTTCTCTGATCCTTTGCACTGCCAGATACTAGCCATACTCAGCCTGTTTGTGTCTAACTCACGTCTATCAATATGCTGTATTTTACAAAGAAGCCCCATAGTTCAGAATTTGGGTAAACAATGATCTTACACTTTATCAGAGTGATAAACAACATGATTGAACTGATTTTCACTCTGTAGTCTGCAGACAGTTTACTTCCCATCACTGTTCCTTGAAGCTCAAATTTAATATTGCACATTAGAACTTAAAATGTGTGGCTTTTTCTTGCCATATAAAAGAGGTTAATGTATTAGTGAATGATGCTCCAAACATATGTTTAGAATGTCATTTAGTGTAGCTATAGTTATCTGCCCAAGAAAATATCAACAAGCAAGACAGGTAATCACTATTCACCTTAATTACTGTAATAACACATCCAATATTCAGGAAGAGTCAGGCTGTACTGTCCGTATTTATTTTATTACTGACACAGATTTTGAAGTTGTGTGATTAATTAATGCTTCTAACAATAACTCCAATATGTCTGTTGGTGGGAAGGGAAGTTATGACACTGAGTTTTTAATCACTTTTAGGTTCTGTGATATTTTTCTTTTCTTTTCTTTTTTCCTCTTTTTTCCTTTTCTTTTAGCCACAGAAAAGCTTTCTGACTTTTCTAAAAATTTCCTTCTCCATTTTGGCATTAGGGAAAAGTCAGTGGTCTGAGCCCCAGAAACCACTTGGCATCTGTTACACAAAATGGGCAATGAGGAATTCTGGTGTAGGAACAGGAGGTTCTGATGCTTCTGTCTGTCCAAAGGTTGGTTCTCAGGGACAAAGTCCATGAAGGTATGGGGCTTCTGACCAGCTTACAAGGAGCCCTGGCTAGTCCAGGCAGTCCTAAGTCTATTTTAGATTGCACTTGAGATAGTTCATATCCCCATCCATCTCCCAGGTGACATAAAATAATTTTTACTCTATCATCAGCTAACAGAGCATATAGTCTGCAGGTCTGTAGCCCATCCACGGTGTGTTTTAGAGGCAATTAGATAATTTTGCCTTTTCAGCCACACTCTCAGCTCCTCCCTTGATGCTTTCAGGTGGTTATGTATGCTGCTAAATGCACCCAGCACTATTCCGTGACTTGGCAGTCACGCAGAAGAGAACAGACCATGGTTGCACTATCAGACTTGTAACCACCCAAAATAAGATCACCCTGTCCAAAGAGCTTTCCAGGAGTGGCTCCTGATTGCTGTTAGTATCTTCACTATGCTCATGAGTTAATGAGTTGTGAGTTCAAAAAAAAACCATGCAAGCAACTAGTGTAACAATTTAAAAGTATAGATTTAATACCACAGGTAATTATTGTAGACAGTCATTAAGTGCATAGAGATAATGGTCAAGATTTATTGGTATAAATCACTCCATTGCCTCAAACATAATTTATAACAAAGAATTTGGAGCAAAATAATCTTCTCTGTATGGCCAAGGAGGTAAAATATACAGGAAACCAGACTTACTTAAGGACAGTTTGGGTGAAAAGATGGTATTAGAACATCAGGGAAATGTACAGGGGGCTGTGGTAAATGTCACAGGGCATGTGGTCATCCTTATCATCATCTAAGTAAGAGTATGGGTAAAATTAATTTCTAGTACAGACTGCACCTAACTGAAGGGATTATCAGTGAAATTGGTTTTTGGAAAGAGGGGTTATTTTGTAATAAAGTCTTGTTTTATCTGAAAAGCTGAGCTTTGTGAGATGGCATAGATAAATGCTGTCAGTCTGCACACGTCCTTTAGTGCTGGTTGATGGCCCCACAGGAGGAGAAAGTGAAGTATCAATGCAGAACAGAATATGGCATTCATTAGTTTGTAATTAATGACAAGTGAGATAGGATAGCAAATGGAAGTGTGGGAGTGCTCAAGAGAATTCTTCTATAGCTCTTCCAAAAATATCATTTAGGTATTTATGTTTCTGTATTATAGTGGAGCTATTGCATTGGTTAAATCACCAAATTTACCATGATGTTGATAATTCATGATAGGCTGCATTGAAAGAATGATTAGGAGCCTTGACTAAAATTTGTTCCCATTGTGGTTGGCCTTTTATGTAGGAAAAGGCAAGGTCAGCAGAAGGGGAAGAAAAAGCATTTATTTCCTTATTTTATAGATCCACGAGGAGAGTAATGTAGTTTTCCCAAGGTCAGGCTGGAAGTCTATGGAATTGTTTAAGAGAGTTTTTCTCTTTGGGGACTCATTCAGTCCCTTTCCTGTAAGAACATTCTTCTCTGCTACACTAAGGGCTGAACACCACAGCCTGTATTTTCAGTGTCACACCAAGAAACACTGACCCAGAAAAGTGAAAAATACCCAGAAAGGTGCCTTAGAATGATTGAAGCTGAACATTATCTTTGTCTTGATCAAGGACGAAATGTAAATCTTCAGTGAAGGTGTGAATTCTTAGCAACAAACACAGTGAGAAAAGCATTCAGGAGATAAATGGAATTTATCTGACAGTGTAAGTTCAAACTAAAATCTAAAGTAATGCAGTGAACAATGTTTAACAAGATTTCAGTGACTCCTGGTGCCTTTATAATCTGCCTAGCCTTTTGAAAATGTTTCCTTTATAAATGTTTATCCCAGCTGTCTAGTGAGATTAAGAGCTTTTCTCCTTGAGTTCCATATTCGCCAACAGTTTGGGATTTATTTGCATTGGCAGTTCCTCTGGCATCAAAGGTGTGGTCACTGCCCCAGGCTGTCATCTTCAAGGGGTCATACAGTTAATTCCCACAGGATCCGCTGAGCCTTATCTCTTCATTTTGGGAGAGCTAAATCTCAATGCTGAAGAAAGCGTGTTTGGTCAGTGGTGGGTCAGGTCTGCTGCCCTTTACGGTTTGTTCACACATTGTGTTCGAATCCTGACCTACAGAGCTGGTGGCCTTGCACGAGGTGCTTTCTGAGACCTCTCACAGCATCCACAGCTCCTGCACAGGCTGGCAGATGTGCTGCAATCCACAGGGAACCAGCGGATTCTGGGCTGGCAGGTGGACCCCTGAAATGCCTGTAGTAGCACAAGACGTTTAAATCTGTGTGTCCCAGGGGCTGGGCATTCCAAGATCTGCTTGGCTTCCCTGATTGCAGTAAATAGCATCATGATTCAGTTATGTGACCAGGACACATAGTCACATACTGAGAGACCATAGTATGTCCTGACTGTTTTCCAGCTGCTTCTCCTGACAAAGGGGACTCTTGTAGATCAAGTGAGGAAAAAAAATCAGCATTTTATCCCAACACTGGATACTTTCAAGATTTGGTTGGATGGCTGGGCCATCTTGTCTAGACCATGATTTTCCCAAGAAATTTTGAATCAAATGTTTGTTGAGGTGCCTTTCAATCTGGCATTCTGTGATTCAGAATCAATTCTGAAATGTCCTTTTTACAAACTACTGTGGAGAGACTTCAAAGTTGGACTTGAGCATAGAATTTTATCACTTGCATAGGACACCAATTGAGTAAGAAAATTTAGGCTCATCTTATGCCAGTTGTCCTCCCCTTCTGTGGCTGGACAGCTAGTATTCAAGAATAAAATACTGTAAACCAGAGTTTCACACAATTAATGGAATATTGAATAATAAACATAAATATAATAATAAAATTCTTTGGGTTGAAAGCAATCTTTTTGAAAAAATGTAGTTAAACCCTCTTGCTATGGACAGGGACCTGTTCTACTAGACCAGGTTGCTCAGAGCCCCATCCAACCTGGCTTTAAACACTTCCAGGGAAGTGTTTCAGTTTCTCTGGGCAGCCTGTGCCAGTGTCTCACCACCCTCAGCACAGAAGATTTCTTCCTTGGGTCCAAACTAAACCTACTGGCTTTTTAAAGTTGGGGATAAGAAGCTTTTAAGTCCATGACTGGATGGAAGCAAATCCTTGGCTCAGGTATGAGATATTGGATCAGATGCTCAGCTGGTGAGTTAAACTGATGTACAGTGTTTTAAGTGGGATGTTGAAGTAGATTATAGCAATCATTGCTCTGTTCCAGCTTGGATAGAAGGTAAAATCAATGCCAATGTAGATACTTTTAGCATTGCAGGTGGAAATTTGCCATGCAAACGCAAAATGAAATCAGGTTTAATCATGCGCTTACATAAAGGCAGACACTTAAATGTCAAGGTTTGATGTTAGCAAGGTGGACAGGTAGACTATCCAAGAGTATCATAGAAAAAATTGAATTTTAGCTCCCAACCACAACAGTAAAAAAAGACTTTGACAATGCCAACAGTTTGGTAACTTAGGACATAAATTGATTTATGACCTATATAAGAAGGGGATTCACTGGGGCAAGTTATAACAACAAAACTATTACAAGATTTATTTTTCTTCTTCCAAAATTGGTGATGCTGTTTACTGCTATTGGGAAGCCAGGATTAGACTGACTTCTGACTAGATCAGGATAGTAATTCTTCTATCAGATATTCAAGATAGAGAAATTTTCCTTAGGCTTTGGACAGAACTTAATTCCTTAAGTTGAAAATGTACTTTTTCTGTGTTATGAGTTAGAAAGTGACTGTTGCCTTTAGAAATAAGACATTGGTGCATTAATCAACTCTGCTTTGCCAATGGCATTTACAGGGTTAATGTTTTCTGACTACTCCACCTGGTAAATTACTGCTCCTACACTCAGCTCAAACTCAATTTCCTTCCTTCAAGGTTTCAGTAATCGTATCACCAGGCAATAGCTGAGTTGAAGTTTCCTTTGAATCTGAAATTGTATAATTGAACTTTTGAACTGAAGTCCACCCATCACTTTGTAGCCAGACTCCTTGGAGAGAGATATTTTTCTTTAGTTTGATGATAGCTGATTACTAAATCCTTGGCTTTTTCTTTACTTTTAATGCACCACACATTATATTTGTTTGTGATTTTACCTCAATCACAGTAATCTATTATCTGTGGTACCACTTCTTGCATTTACAACCCACCTTTCACTGCAGGCTTTCTAAGCACTTGAGAAGCATTAGGCTCAATGAGAGGTCTATAATGAAGATAAACAATTACATTGTTATATGTCTGGTGCAGAGAATGTAATTTTCCATATCTTACCAAGGCACCATGGAATGCTGAGCTGGTTGGCCTCTAGGCACTGTTTCTCTAGACACTATTGCTGTGTAAGAAACAATAATGTGCTAACAGAAAATGGATGACGAAACTGAGGCACTAAGAGCCACTACAGAAATTTTCAGAATCTGGACCTTCACAGATTTCTGATGATTAAAGTCAACTCATGTAAGGAGACAAAGCAGTGTTTGACATCCTGTCAAACTTGCTCTACTTGCCATACACTTGCTCTACTCCCAGAGTAGTGTTAAATAAGAAGGACCTGTCTTAGCCTAGGACAACTTTTAAGCTAAATCTGCTGCGGCGGGGTGTATTTGGCCTTGCAGGGCAGAGAAGGGCAGAGTCTGGCTGGCTGAGGTTAAAGCTGACACCCAGCTGCATATCCTTCCAGCACCCCTCGGCATCGTAAGGCCTCAGGCTGTGCTGGCTGTGGACTGGATCACTGCTAAACGACGAGAAGGAAGGAGTTGGACACTCGCTGGGGGCCAAACAGGTTTATTGGAAAGCCCACGATGCCAACCAGGGAGGGATGCCCTGACGTACCAGCGAATGACCCAGAACAAAAGGCGCATCAGGATCATAAAGGGAAGGGGTGGATCCAGGAGGGGTTTACAGAAGACCAATAGGGGGAGAAGAGGGGATGAGCTTAACACAAATGACATAGTGGAGAGCCCAATAGGTACAAGGTATGGGAGGGGCCCCGGGACCACAGCCAACCACAACCCCCAAAGAGGAGAAGCTTCTGGAATGCTAGGTGGAGTGGGGGGGGGGTGATTGTCTTGTCCCAGGGAGGAGAAAAAGCACATATACATATAAGGGAAGAAGGGGAGGAGGAATTACATAACCTAAAAGATTGACAATATAACTGGCAGGGCTGTGGCGGGAAAACTGAGGAGGACAGAACCATTTTACACAAAATGGGAGGGAGCAGATACATAAAATGTGGGAGGAATTAAATGAACTTAACAAACACACTACAACAGTCTGCAACAGTTTTGTATCTGTTACCCACTTTTATTTTTTATCTGTTACCCACTTTTATTTTAGTTCATCAGTTTCCCTTGCCTGTCATTGGGAAGATCAGACTCCCCTGGAAACGAAATAAACTATTGTCACAGGTACATTATATTAAACCCTGTTTTTGCTTTCCAGTCCTGTTAGATATTGTGCTTAAGAAGAGATGTTTTTCTTTCTAGATAGACCATAAAGATGACCAAGTAGGGAGCAGCGGGAAGGTTGCCTGACTCACACCCTAGAGCCCAGCCTGGTCCGTGACCAGACCAACATCAGAAAATCTTCCTTATTCTGCTTTGCAAATGCATTTCATTCTCAAGGAAGAATAAACACAGAGATCATAGGGAATTGAGGGTTAAGATCCAGGTGTAATCTCTGGCTGAGGGAATCAGTGCTAATAAATAATGCGCTTTTTGTGAGTTCTAAAAAAATATTCTGGGTTTATTTGTTTCAAAGCATTTGCAAAAGACATCTTCAGCTATCACGTGGTTTGCTTGGTTTTTCTCCTGGGTTATACCTGGTATAGCACACTGAGCACAGATGAGAGCTGAAAAATGCTGATAATGTCAGCTGCTGTTTGGGGCGTTTTTTAACCCTGCTGAGTACCATTTATCCAAAAATGGTTCTTTCTTTACAACACAGCAATTATTGCAAAGATTCATCCACAAAGGTTTTGCATATACATAAGGGATCATGATCAGTGACTAGGCCACCTGGGAAGGAAGCTATTGATTGCAGGACAGAGAGGTGATTGTGGAGGAAGTGCCCTTGTATGTGCAGTTGTAGTCACAGAGCCCAGCTACAAATAGGCAGTAATGGAATGCCAGGGTAAAGGCAGCTACAGGACTCTTTAGAGGGAAAAACATTGAAAACGAGCAGCAAAAGTGTTGGCTTATCAACATGATGCTGCAAATTAAGTTATGCTTAATACTTGTCCTACTTTCTTATTTGCATCTACAGCTGTCATTTGTCACCATATTTAAGAAAATACATTAGTTTTATGGGACTCAATGGGATTGGTGAGCTCCAACCAGCCTCCTCTGACTTAGTTACTGGTTTGGTGATGATGGTGGCTAATAGATGAACATTTTCTTTTGCTTCTTTAAATCTACTTGAGTCAGGTGGAAACCATGAAATCATCTGAATTAAGAAGAACTCTGCTGATTCCCCAGAGATGATTGCTTTGAATTTATACAGGTGCACTTAAATCTGTTACCTGGCTTTGTGCTGACTTTGTGGACAGCAGGTGATATGAAACAAAAAGACAAGAAAATCAACCACATCCAATACAAACCCCCCAACCACTACCTAAGGAATGCAGTAGGTCATATTATACTAGCCTTTTTAGGCCTCTAATAATTTTGAGTTGTATATGCAAACATAATCTCTTAAGAAGGGACCTAATTTGGTTACTCAAGTCTTTCAACAAATCTCTCAGTACTTTTCTTAGAGTCAGTGGAGAGAATGAGACTGCAGAGCACAAATGAACACAGTCTCTCTTGGGAAACGCACATTCTCAGCTTTTGGTCTGTGTGCTATTTGTTTGTGTGTAGCACACCATAAAAAATGCCTTGTTCCACTTGTTGTCCTTACATCTGTAGGAGTAGCTAATCCCAATGATTCACTGCAAACCATGTGTGCACCCATTTAAATATTTGGGTGTGCAAATGAATCGTGGTGCCCTACTAAGATGTCAGAAGTGGACTGGATTGTCCTTAAACAATGCGGCCTTCCAGAAATATTGCTCTGTTGGAGCATCATCCTGATACTCCAACAGCTTTAAAAAAATCTTCTTCCCTTTCTCATTATTATTAAATAGCACACTTTCCTCCCTTGATGAGGGAATAGCCCTCTACATTTGACTCCCTCACCTTTCCGACTTCTGCAGTACTGAAGGGCAGAATGGCGCGTTAACCATCTGTATTGGGAATTTTTCTTGCAATTCATGGTGTCCATATTCTGTTCTTTTATGAATATAAATGCCATAGAATATCTGGGTCAATGATGTCTAAAGTTCTTTTGCTTGCATCTTTAATTGACTAAACTTAAAACAGGCCCTTTTATGAACTTCTTTGGGCTGTATTGACAGCACTTTCTTTTAAAGAAAATGTCAGGGAATCTTGCTTTCAGGATTGAAAACAGTTTATGTCTTATATGTGTCTTAAACCTTTTTACTGGAAGGGGGCTTGAAATGCACACACTGTTCAAAATTTGAATGTTTGGATCTGTTCTCTACTTTGTTCCTCCTTGTCTGTGTTTTTAAACTTTTGAAAGAAGAAAAATTTTATACTCTCTCTCTGGTACCATTTGAATGCATTTATAGACTGCTAGAATCTCACAGAGATTTACAATACTAATTAATTAACTTTCACATTTCCCTTGGGTTGTTGCTAAAGATTATTATCCCCATCTTACAGGGGTCACCAGTGCTCTCCTCTTATTCAACCTTGTGTAAATCAGCAATACCACCACTAAAATCAATAGCCTGATACTGCAGCAGAATTGATATGAGTTGGGGAGGAATCTGGTCCAGAAAATGTCTGGAGCTTAAATGTGCTTAGTTATGTGTTTCCTTCATGGGGCTTCAGTGCTTGATGGGAACCTACAAGAAAAATGGAGAGAAACAATTTGGAAGAGCATGAGTGGACAAGGGGAATGGACTCAGACTGAAAGAGAGTAGGTTTAGATTGTATTTAGAAAGAAATTTTTTACTGTGAGAGTGCTGGCACACAGGTTTCCCAGAGAAGCTGTGGTTGCCCCATCGCTGGAAATGTTCAAGGCCAGGTTGGGTGGAGCTTTGAGAAACCTGGGCCAGTGGAAGGTGTCCTTGCACATGTCAGGGGGGTTGGAAATAGATGAGCTTTAAGGTGTCTTCCACCCAGACTGTTCTGTGATTCTTTGATTTTATGAATCTATGATTCTATGACTTTGAGAGATGAATAGGAGGGAGGTCTTTGTGGGGGCTATTATGGACGTGGTCTATCAAAGTCTGGAAGAACCCTCATGGATACCCAGGTCTTGCAACATTCCATGGGAACAGAGGCACACTTAGCAAAGGTGCTCCAGCCAGCTGTCTGCACACAGCCTGGGTACCTGCAAGCCCTCTAAAGGGTCCATGAGCAAGATCCACAAGCTGAGTGCAGAGAGACAGAAGTGAAGCCTGGCAGAGGGATTTTGTAGAAGCCTGGTCCCCTTCCAGGATTTCAGTGCTGTTCCTGCAGATGAGATCTGAGTGTGATCAGCCGGTGCCTTCCCATAGTGATGGTGTGATTCAGTGCAAACACAGCTTTGAGAACAGATGCCACCCTTTCCATTCATAACAGAGTACTTTGGCAGGGTCTGCCCTGGGATGAGAAGCACCTTCTCCATGCCTGCAAGAAACAACAGTGTTGGCATGTTGCTAATGGCTTTGTTAGTTTGGGAACAGACTGGTCATTACTTTTCAGATCTAAGTCCAAAATAACTTGTCCAAGGTCAGATAGCAGAACAAGAAATAAATATCGGCTCCCATATGTTGGCTCTTGCTTTTGGATTCTTTCCCTAAGTCTTTCATTTAATGTGCTTGGTCTTGAACTGTGCCTGGTGGTGGTTTGTTTCTGGACTCTCCCATAGCAGCTGTATTTATGGTGGCTCCACAGGCACCTCTTGATCTGTCTCTCCCAGTGGAATTGTCTATTTTTATGTACATCTTGATTTAGAATATGTATTACGAACTTTGTGAGCACTCTCTGGACAAAGACTTGTTTATGGTGCTCACGTCATTCTTAGTTCAGAGAGTTTATGAGCCCAAGTCTCTGCGTCACTATATTACTTTGGAATAATATCAATCTTTTCCTCCTGTGTTCTAGCATTTTCTTAGCTATGCAGGAAGACTATCCAAGTCTTAACAATTTTCTCACTGAGATATTTTTCACCTTTCTTCTTTAAATCTGGTCAGTACAATAAGGCAATTCCTTTGATTTACATGCTGGACATGCATCTGGACGTTTTATCTACTCTTTCCATTAAATTACTGTTGCTTTTGCCAGATTATATTGGTGCTATCTCTGACTTCTTGAAAGATAAGGCTGGCAAATAAGATTAAAAATAAACACAATTATTTTTAAAAGCCCTTTGTGCATACATAGTTTTTGAAATCTCAGTACAATTAAGCCCTTTTTTTCTTCAAAAAATTCCATCTAAGGCACATTATCATTATTACTTGAACTTTACTGAGAGCCATTCTTTCAGCTGGCAGTCCCTGATGTGAGGTGCTGTATGAAGAAAGGAGAAAAGACATCTTGAATAGAGAGAGGATATTTTGATCCTTGTTTTACTGGTGGGGATGTTCCCCAGATTGCCAGGAGACCAGAAGCAAGATAGTGAGAGTCTTCTCGAGTCCTTAACCATTTGGCCAGGCTGCCAGTTAGGAATGGGAGACAGTGGCTTTGGTGGGTCTTGTGCAGGCTACATCCTTGAAGTTGGTATAGCAGATGCTGCCACTTGTTTTCTTGATGTCCATGACTTGAAGGAATGAGATGTAGTAATATTTTCTACTTCCTTCCCTCCACAGCTGCAGTTTCTCCACTGTCTTGCCTTTGGCTTTGTCAGCTGTCTTGCCCTTCTTATTGCTTGTCCACACAGTACATGGCCCTCTTTGTAATCTTTCCTTCTTGCTTCCTTTAGAGGAATACATCTTGCAGTCCTTACCCCACTGTTGCTTTGTGACCCTTTATTTCTGTACTGCAATAAATACCTAGGCAAAAAAAAAAAAAAAGAAGCTTTCCCTCTGATTATTTCAAAATTAACATTGCTACTCTCTTTGCTCATCACTGACATTTTGATCCCTTTTCAGTCAGCTCCTCTATCTGTTGCCTTCATCTCTCGTTGCTTGCTCCTTCTACTTTCTTCTGCTCTTAATATTTCTACTCACAGTTCACTCCATCTGAGGGGAAACTGAGTTAAGGAGACATCAGTCACTGTTGCAAAGCCTGAAGGAGGAGCAGCAGCAGGAGGGATCGTACTGATAAGCACCATTTCAATGGGAAAAGGCAGTTCCCAATGTAGCAGGAGCAATACAGGCACCTGCTTTTAAGGGCAGTGGCTCTAGGATACAGTGAGTATCCCACAGTTTTTGAAGTTGCTTAAAATTTGGCTTCCAATTGTATTTTATCCACCAAAACTCTCTTAAATAATTTCCCAATTTTCCAGCCTCCCTTATTGTTCCCACTTAAGCATGCCAATGAAGCTACTTTCCTGCACAGTGAAAACCTTAGGCAAACAAATTCTCTGAAGTTCAGAGGATAAAATGATGACTCTTCTGGGCTAGCCAAAATATTTTTGGACAGAACCCAGCACCATGGTGTCATAATCTGTCATTCTGACTCCTGTGCAGTAGGTCTGTGCCTCATTTCATCTAACTTTTAAGTATCTAAAAACTGGCCAGTGAATTATGACCTAGTCATCCTAGGCTTCCTTTGAGAGACAAGGCAAGTCCTCTTATCTGCTTTGGAAACCTGTCTGCTCTTGGGATAAATCATTATCTGGGACCTCTCCTTATGTTGTTTTTTTTAAATATTGATGGAAACAAGTTTTATGACTTCTTGGGTGATTATGCCAGACATTGACTTTCTGAAGTCTGTGATGTGCAAGGTATCAAGGTAGAGCAGGATCTAGGTCAGCAACAATTACAACAACAATGGTGATACTGTGTTAGGGATTGGAGCAGCTTGAAATTAGAAAGTCCTGAAAGATCAAAGACCTCAATAAAAATAATAGGGAAAAAAAAGAAAGGAGAACAAAACAAAGGAAAACAAATGCAAAGTGTGGCTCAGAGCCTGGGTAGGGAGGGGGACACTAATGAGGTTTCACTACACAGTGAAACCATTTATTGCAAATAGTCAGGGTTTGATAGGGCTCTGCTCACCAAGGCCCCTCTAAGTGTTAAAAGGTGCTGTTTTGGGTAAATCGTTCAGCTGATGAGGCTTCTGGCTGCCTCATAATTAATGCTGTGTCCTGTGTGGTTCATGAAAAGCTAAGCCCATACTGAGGCCTGGGAGAGAACTGAACTGTTGTGTGATTGAGAATTTTTATGGTGTTTACAAAATATGGCAAAATCGAGAGAAGGTTTTACAGTGCATATTAAGCTGTCTGGTGAAAAGAATGGCACTGCTAAAGCTGTGGTTTAAAATGGCTGCTACTCTGGAAAAAAACAAGGAAGAATGAGAAGGCTGGAGCAAGTCAGGATTCTGACGGAGTGCTCCTAACAGCCCCCTGCCCCAGCACACTCTGTGAGCTGCGGAAGCTCCATTGCTGACAGAGAGCAACCAAGGACCCTGTCTAGAAATAAGAGAAGGAAGAGAGTGCAGCAACAAATCTTGCAGCAAGATGAAACTTTGAGGAGAGATATGAGCAGAGACATTGGAACGGCCTAGAAAGGAACCTTCATTCCTTTGCATTACCTTGCTTCCAAATTTGCTGAGAGTTTTATATTCTGCTTTCTGACAATAAACAACAAACTAGACCTATTCTAGTTATCCCAAAAGCTCCAGATCCTCAAGACTAACTTTCCTTCAGACCTAATGTTGGTTGGGACACATCCATACCATTCCTGAGCTCTGGAAGTTCTCTCGTTCCCAGAATAGTAAGGCTGCACAGAGCCTGAGCCTCTTAGGGAGCAGTAGCTGAGCATGCCAGGGATCTCACAAATTATTTAATGTCACAGAAAGCCTCTGTCTCTGTCTCCCATGCACAGCTGAGTTGCAAGGTGTAGCAAAAGTGATCCCACCGGACTTACTGCAAAAGCAAATCCAAGTGGACAAGCAGCATCTTCTTTGAAGTATTTTTTGAAGTATTAAATTGAAATATATCATGGAGTTTGACCAACTGTTGGGACATCTGAAGCCCACAATGACTTTAAGAGATGCAAGAATAGCTCCTGTAAAGCAGAAGGATCAGTGAGACCAATGCTGCCCAGTACTCCCTGGAATGGATTTCTCACTGCCAAAATGGGGACCACTTTGGAGGAAATTGGCTGAGGTTTCAGATAACTACAAACAATCATCTGGTTCCAGGCAAATCCCAGATTCGTTTGTGTAAAGGGGCATAGAGGAAAACAGAAAGGACAACAGGGAACATACAAAGTCACCCTGGAAAATATTAACACCAAGAATCTGGAAAAACCAAAAGGAAACAGAAAAGGAAAAAGTAGTATAGGGGGCAGAAAAATGTTTAGAACTGTGAGCACCTGGGCTGTTCAGGGAAATCGTATGTTGTGTGCTAGCTTTGGGAAAAAACCCAGGCCAAAATATGAGTGCATAAATGGTATGTGATTCACCATCATTTTTGCTCTTAAGGGTTCAGCCCATGTGCCCTGAAATGTGAACTGCTTGAATACAAAATAATATTCTCCATTCTCTTGATGCAAGGCCTTGACAGAATGCAGTTCCTTCTGTTCCTGGCATGATCAAAAGGAGAATTGAATGAAATGATGTGGCAACTGATAATTATAATTAATGATACATCAGGTCTTGGCAATCTTTTTTTTTTTTTTTTTTTTTTTTTTTTTTTGTCAGGACCGTATTTCCTGAAATTCATGTCTTGCATCACCTTCACAGAAATGATGCACTCCCTAAATACTCCTCAAAATTTTAGGTGATGTGATAACATCCTGTTCTCAGAAAAAACATCTGAGCTTTACCAAGTTGTGGATGCTGGATATGCAAGGAGAAGCAAAAATTCCTGTCTTTACAGCAAATGTCTCCAGTGGTCCCAGAGCTGAGTGTTTTGTGGGCTTGATCAGTAGTGAGGTGGACAGAGGAGAAGAGAGGAGCTGACACATGGCATAGGAGCACATGCATGGCAAGTCAGGGCTGTTTAAAGTTAAATCCGTGTCTTTTTAATTTTGTATGATGTAATAAATCTGCACCTTTTGGCAAATGGAAGGTGGGAAATTGAGCCTCAGTGCTGCATGTTGTAAGGCAGATTTAGTAATAGCAATGAAAGAAAAATTGATCCACTTGTGTTGCAAGATTTGGTGGTTGTGTAGGTGTAGAGATTTAAGGATATAAATGTTGAACATTGTTATTTAACAATGAATTCCAACAGGTTTAATAAAACATTTGCTTGTCAGTTTATGACAAAATTTCTTATAGTAATGTGCGGTGAAAAGCCTTGTATTTCAGGGGTATATAATATTTTAGTGTTGTTACATTTGAAAAACTCAGCATAAACTTGTCTTTAAAATAACTGCATTTCTAGTCTGGCCTCGATTCTCAGTGAGGACAAATGTCTCTGTCAATTTTGTGGAAATTATGAGAGAAGAAATTATGAGAAACTGAGGAAGCTCCTAACAAGCTGCATAGGACGAACTGGCTAGATCCATTACTTAGCCTTTGCTTTCTCTGAGCACAGGTGTATAAGGAAATATACTCACTTTCAGCTACATTCAATATGTAACAAAAAAGACTTTGTTTTTGGGTTGCCTGAATGAAAAATGCATCTTTCACTGTTAAAGGACAAACATATTTTCCTAGTGTAGTCTAACTTCAATACAATTCATCTACCTGCCTACCCTGCAGTATTTCACCCTTGTGCTCTGTCAAAGCAGTGAGAAAATGAAGCCTGATAGGAATGGGATTTTTTAAAAGTTATGAAGGATAAAATAGAGATCATCAGAGCATTAACTTTGTGGTTAAGACATTGGTGTGAGAGTCGGGAAATTTCTGTTCAGTTCTAAGCCTGGTTACCTCAGGCAAGTGAAATAGTCTTTCTTTATCTCAGCTTCCCATCCCCAGCATCCCTCTTTGCTCACTCCTTGGGTATTTTCTATATTTAGGCTGAGGTCCGGTTACTTCTTTTTGTTAAGCATTTGTACACTGAGGTGTTATGTCTGTCTTCTCAGTGCTATTTTAACAGACCTGAAATAATTGTGGTAAGTGTAAGAAAAGTGTAATTTTACTGCAAACATTCATTCAGGGCTGCCATTTGTCCTGATGTTTCCTTGGGAGAGGAACCCTCTCCTGAAGGTACCTGGGATTTCAGTTTTGTTGGCTTGTCAGGGAAGTTTATTGCCATCTTCTGAAAAACAGGGCTTAAAACTTTTCAAACCAGGTGCTTTCCATTTCTGCAGACTGGCACTTTTGCAGGTGTCACAAGCCTTGCAGCTCTTTTCAGACTGCAGTGGGATTGGATGTGCTCTGCATTATTGGATGTGCTCTCTGCACTGAGCTCCACACCTGCTCAAAAGCAGTGAGAAACAGCAAGATCCCTCTGACAGTTTTATTCTGGGAAGAACTCCAAGAATGGATAGCATGACTTTTGGGATGTATTTTTCCTCTGCCTCCCCAAGTGTTTTAAGGAACAAAGATGACCAAGGAGAAGAGTTACATTCTATGTGCACTATCTTCAATAAGTGCTACAGGTTTTATCTCCAGAGTTCAATGCTGCAAAATGATTTGACATTTCAATGAAAAAAGCACTTTTGGGAGAAAATTACCAAATTCTGTTTTGATCCTATGGTAAACCCCAGAGGTTTGGGGGCAAACCTCCAACATCTTAATGTTTCCATGGCTCATTATCCTTTGTAAAATTAAATCAATTAAAGTCTGACTTATTTATTGAATAAAAAGAAATGCAGGTGTTCTTTTATAAAGTCTAGTTCTGAAATGAATGAAGATGGTTCTCTTGACTTCAGTGATATTAAACTTAATTATAAGAGAATTTTTCATGTGTCTAAAAGGTATATTAATTTCATTGATAAAAATGAAGTTTTAAGAAGAGATCCTATATGAGGCCTAACTTTATTTACTGTAAAAGCTGCATGTTCACTTCTGAATTAGCATATAAAAGGTGTGCTGTATTTTAAAGTCTCTCCATTGTCAAAGCTGATAGAAACTAGCTGACTGTGTTGCTCACTTTCATGTTTATCCTACCTCTGGTCTTTTTACTACCGCTGATATTTCTGAAATAATTTTGTATTGGACTTTCATATAATTTCTCATCCTCCAAATGGTAAATTCTGAAGTATACTTAAGCTTTTTCCAATTCATTGTAACATAACAGAAATATAGCCAAAATTATCACATCACTTGCTTTAAAATGCTCTTTTAAAAAAGTATTTTCTGTGGTGCCATCAAAAAAGCGATGAAGGTTTGACTTTATTTTCACTAACTCCATCTTCATTTATAATTAACAACTTCTGCCTTATCATTTCTCTGCATCCTTCCATCAGAGAACACCCATCTGCTGTCTCCTCTTTTATATTCTGATTATAACCTCTTTAACATGGAACTATTCCTTTCTCACTTCTTTTAAATTATCTGGTACAATTTTCTTCTTGTCTGCAAATAAGACTCAAGTGTTATGGAATGAAAATATAGTTATTAAGATGGTTTAAACTTAAAAATAAAATCATAGTTAGGTAGGTGTCAATTTTGAGTGTATTTCAAATTTGACTTTGGATCAAACAGGTTATTATTATGTCTGGGCTTACTGAGAGGATATTGAAAAAAGTCTCTAAACCCCTTTTATTTAGGAGACATACAGTCTGATAGAAATTTCCAGGTAATTAATGTGGCGTTGCAAGTACTGGGCTGAGTCATCAACATTCCTAAAATAGTTGACATTACTTCTGTCTTTTCTCTTCAGGATTTCTTTAATTCCACTCTTTGAGTGGCTATTCAGAGAGCTTTGATTATAGCATTTTTTTTCCTCGCCCAAGGGTGTTTTGTTCACAAGGAAGAAATTGCATCAATAGAAGTACCTACTGCCACATGAGGTGCCCAGGATATTGGTGTTCATCTCCAGCTGATGGTCTGGAAGGGGGCAGGTCTCCCATAGGTCGTTGTCTTAGCTGAAGTGCCTCATCCAATTCTGGGTGTCTCAGCAGCTGAGCCTTGCCCTCAGTGCCCAGTGGCTCTGTTCATGACCCCTGGTTACATTTGTGTTCATGATCTGTGGTTGCATTCATGTAGGCTTACAAAACATCAACTTTTGTGTCTTTCTGACAGTCTGCACTTCACTCTACAAAGTGAAACCATGAAAATCTCTCTTTCATAACTCATAGAATCACAGAAATGTTAGGACTGGAAAAGATCTCTAAGATCACCAAGACCAATTGTCAACCACCTTGAATGGTGTTTCACCACTAAATGTTCACCATTAAACCATGTCCTCAAGTGCTATAGCCACACATTTTTGAACACTTCCATGGATGGTGACTCCACTACTCCCATTGGCAACCTGTTCCAGTGCCTGACAACCCTTTCCATGAAGAAATTTTTAGTGTTCAAGAAGTGTTTCAACACCACCTCCTGGCTTTTGGATACATGGCTTGAGTTTTAGCCTGCCCTCAAGGAGCCAGGAGTTGGACTCAATGATCCATGTGGGTCCCTCCCAACTCAGAATGTTCCATGACTGGTTTTTGTTTACTAGCTGAGATATCTCTTCCCACCATTTCTGTTCTGCCAGGACAAGCCTACTGGTCAGGCAGGTCCCACCTGGTTACACCTGTCTTTGTGTGCTCTTGGCACTAGCAACAATCATCCATCCACTGGTGATGCACATTGAAGTTTCTACAAATGCTTTCTATCTCCTGTAGTCCTCTATGGTTTCAATTTTCAAAAAATTGTATCCTCCTAGCCAAGCTCTGAGAGAAGTTTCATTCTGAGCAGCTGTGATGGGGCTCTCAGCTGGCTGTCCCAAGCCAGTTGTTTCCTGCCACTTGGGGGAAATGCCATCAGACTTCTAAGGAAATTTTGCTCATTTTCCATGTAAGAATTCTGCCTCTCATCTTGAAAATGTGTATGTGTTTTGCCTTGTATCTTCAAAAACAGGTGGTTTATTTCCTTTGAAATGTTTAGTCAGCTGGTTTATTTACTTTGAAATGTTTAGTCAGGGGACGTTGTTTCCTAAACATAAGACCTTCAGTGCTTTTCTACTCCCTTCTTTTCTGTGTCAGCCTGGCAGCATCTGCTCCTTCAAGCAGACCTCGGGGTACAGTGAGCTGCTTCCTCACCAGCCTGTCTCATTTCTTGCAGAGCATAAGAAGTGTCCTTGGCATCAGAAATGGAAACCAGGATGAGGGTAGTATTTTTATTAACTCATCTGGAGGGGTTATTTACATAACATTGGAATTTAGCAAATAGAGAAGGCAAAATAAACGCCAAACTTCTTGAAAAGTTGATTTCCTGCTCATTTTTCACATTACTCTTAATAATGTCTGGTATTCCTGTAACATCAGTGATTGATTGAGCTACTATTTTATGAACACTAAACGTCTCAGAAACCAGATGGGATTATGTTTTGGTTTATTTATTGGAAATTTGTGGTAAAAATATAGGCAATAAACCAAGACCACATGGGAAATAAGTGGCAGAACAAAAACATTTGTTGAAGTTCCCTGTTATCTTTTCTGATTTAAGGTGTTTATTCCCCCTTTCCTGTCTTAATAGATATTTCTTGCTCTGCAGCACTTCAGGATGTGACTCTGATAGGTGGAATTTGAGATAGTATTTAAAATTCAACCTTCAGTGAAATTTGTTCATTTTCAATTTCAAATATATTTGATTCATCATTCTTATTGGATGAACATGCAATCAGACACACTATAATTAGAAAAAGAAGAGGAGTACATGGTCTGCACATAGCCTGAATACGCAATACCTTTAAAAGAAAAAAAAATAAAGTTTTTTTATCTGGAGGGCTTGGGATTTTATGCTCCTTAGCATTGAGTGTGTGATCTAAGCAACTGTCTCATGGTGTCCCTCTGAGAAAACTAGCAAAGTTCAGCTATTTATAGTCTGAAATAAAACACACCTTTACTAACTGTCCTTTACAGTAAATGGACTTTTGTAAGCACAGGGATATGAAAGAAGAACCATTTTGAAACTTTTACTTATTATTTTCAACACAATAAATATCCTTTTAGAAATCTATGTGAATTTCATTTGCATACTTAACAGGAATAAACCTCAGAGCTAAACTCTGTTCTTTTCTTTGCTTGCTTTTAATGTAATTTTTAAAATAATGGCCATGAGCTACTAAAGCAACATAAAATGTCCCATGAATAACCCTCAAAACACTTCTGTGTTTAGTGAATGTCTCTAATTTTCCTTTGCGAAGTCAGGATTTGATAAAACACCTGAGAAACTTGAACAGTAAATCTTTATTTGTCCAGACTCCATTCTTCCCTGTGGAGTCCTCTGATAATTTATTGCCTTTTGAAGAGATGTCAAGGTGGGTGTGAAACAGTGACATTTGGTTTAATCATCTTTTTGATCCAATTTGATTTCCTTTTATCTGGCTGCAGATGCACAGGCAGGGTGCCTAACAAAAGAGAATGATTTTCACATTGGGGAGAAAAAAAAAAGAGATTTGCATACTCCAGATTTGGCAACACCAGAGCGGAAAAAAAATGGTGAGTGACTGACCTGAGCATTATCTAGGAAGAAGACCTGGGAATCAGGCTGCATTAGAGCAACATAATTGAGAACTTTCCAGAGGATCTATGGCCGGGAGCTGCTCAGGTCCGGCTTGGTCCAGACGGCAAACACTCGACAGTGTGACCTTTTGTTACAGGTCTACCTGACAATTTACAGCACTGAAATCAAAAGGAGGAGCAGAAAGATACAGTGGACCAGCTTTTAAAATGACTAGGCTAAAAAAGATGCTTGGAGTGCAGAAAGAATAGTACATTGGCACAAAATTCTCTGGTTTTGAACAGGAGGAGGTGACAGGTACAGGAGTCTGTGCAGTGTGTATGTGTGTGTGTGCTCAGGTTTGAGGTATTATCATTTTAAAGAAAGGTACAATATTTTTGTAGACTTTAGTCCTTCTGGCATTTAGATCAATCTGAAATTGCCTCTTAGACATTTTTTGCCTTAGAGCTGAAATTTCCAATTTACCTTATTTAGTTTATGTAAATTACAAACATTGCTTTTAAGACACATACATGGATGTTTATGAGAATGCCAAGATTTTTCTCTCATAAACCAGCCAAAAATGTCTTATATAAATTCTGTGCTGTAGATTGGCTATTACAATTGCAAGATCAAAATTATTCTTGGAGGTGATAGCTAACACGGCATCCAAAGACCTTTTGTTCTGTTCTGTTTCATTTTCTTACCAATTATAATACTTAATAGAGGAAGTCAACATGTTCCTACCGCTGCAGAAAATGGATTACTGAAAATATTCACAGCTTTGGTGTATTTAGGGTCTTAAGCTTAAAAGCACAAGTTCTTATAGTTTTTCTTTGATTTCTTTTCTTCCTTTTTTTTTTTTTAATTCAGATAAAAACTTCAAACTCCTACAATACCATGTAATTGTAAAATAGAGTCTGATCTTGCAGAACATTTCAGATGGAATTCATTTCAGCTGAGTTTAGCTGTCCAGTGAGTCATCTACAGTCTACTGAAATATAGGTGGGTGGTTCGGTTTGTAAGATAGGTGTCTAGGATAAACAAGATGGATTAGATTCTGAAGGTGGTCTGGAGTGTGCCAAACCTACAGATATTGCTCTCCAGGGGAGTCAGAGAATGGAGGGAAATTCCCAAGTTTTAGGGAGGATATGACTGCCCAGTGTCAGCCCTGAGAATCCTACCAGAACCTGCTGGATTCAAGTAGAGGTGCTGTCTTTTCATTAACCATAGACAGAGCACAAATATAGTCCACCAAGAGACTGAATGCTGAACTTGGCTGTGATATGAATGTGAACTTGCTGAACTGTGGCCACATTTTGCTACTGAACAAAGTGATGATTCATTCCAATCCCTTCCCCACTCCTGTGGTTCTTCTCTTGTAGCCCATCCATGTCCTAGTGCAATGCAGAGAAGCTCCACATGAAGTGGTGTGGGGTCTTCTCACTGAATGGCCATGCTTACATACAGAATGTGCAGATGAAAATGTAAACTTGCTCCCACATGAGGGAGAATGCTCCTTATCCCATTTATGATGAGGTCACCCTCATGATGAGGGTGACCTCATCATAAATGGGATAAGGAGCATTCTCCCTCATGTGGGAGCAAGTTTACATTTTCATCTGCACATTCTGTATGCTTATGTGCTGTATTTATGTGTGTGTGTGTGTGGGAAGGTAGATGTACCCTTGGCAGAGGACAGATGTATTGGGCAATGACTTGACTGATTCCAAACATACCTTTAGGAAAAGAGCAACACAAAGGCTTTACGAGTCTGCATATGGATCTGAGTAATTTTTAGTTTTAAGCATGGGAAAGGCAAAAAATATCCACTCAGAGGAGCTCAAATATTTACAGCTTTGACAGCATTGCTCAGAAATCTCTAAATAATGTAAGTTGAATGGCCAAGAGCTTTGGGTACTTCTATAAGGAAGTAGAAGTTCTGTGGCAGGAATCTTGCCTTCTTGTCATTATTCCCCCTTCCATGAAGAGGATTTTCCTTATAGGTGCTTTCCAGTACCTGAAGAAAACCTACAAGAAAGATGGAGAGAAACTATTTACAAGGACCTTCAGTGATAGGGGTACAAAATGGCTCAAGTCCCTTAAGATATAAATAAAAATTTGCAATTGTTTTCAGGTGTTAATGTAGCTATAGCTGGCCAGTTATGATTAAGCAATTGCATTGTGAATGTTGTTTTAAGGAATAAAAAGGCAATCCCAGGACAAATGGGCTGTCTGGACAGCAGCCACCAAGAGTGAAGGCAGAGAACTGAACCAAAACTGAGTGAAAGTAATTCTGGCTGTGGGAGATTGCAACCACCAACTCATTGGCCACCTACTCAGAACAGCCTCCCAACTCAAGTGGAGAGAAGAACTGGACCTGTGGGCTAATTAACATGAGAAACAAGAGACAGAACCAGAAAATACGGGTTTGGGGTACTAATTAATAGAAAAGTTATATAATTTGTAACCAATGAATGATTATGCCTTCATTAAAAGGTATAATTAGTGTAAACTTTTGATAATCAGGGAGCCAGCAGGGTTACTACCAAAATCCCTACTCTGCACAAACTGGAACAAAAATAGAAATACTTGGCCTTGGTGTATGAACTGGTGCTTCACAGCAGGTAGCTGGTTTAAACTGAAAGACAGTATATTTAGATTGGATATTAGGACCAAATTATGTACTCTGAGGGTGGTGATGTGGTGGAATAGATTGCCCGGGAAGTTTTGCCTGCCCCATACCTGGAAGTGTTCAAGACCAGGTTGGATGGGGCTTGGCATAACATGATCTATTGGAAGGTGTCCTTGCCCATGGCAGGGGGTAGGAAAGAGGTGATCTTTCAGGTCCTTTCCAACACAAATAACTCAGTTATTCTATGATGAGTTTGACAGCCACAGAGCAGCTGGAAATTGGACTGGTTGTTGGAGAGAGGTGTAGGTGCCAGAGCTCTGGTAATAAAACTGTATTAACTTCCTACATGTGTGTTGTGCCTGGATTTACTACTGCAAGAAAATGCACCTATTATACTACTAAAGTCTTCCTTGGTTCTACCTTCATGGTAGCCCAGACAAGAAAAGGTTTACCTGTATCAGCCTGCTCCATGCTCATTGTTTCTCCTGATGAAAGCAAAAAGGCTTCAGCTTTTTCTTTGCAGAAGAGAAAGTCTCAGCATGACTCTAGCTGTAGCTCTGAGAGTTTGTTCAAACTGCTGTGAGGCCTTTCACAACATATGTTTGGAAAAAATTAAATAACCCCAGGAGTTGTTTTTTTCTTTCTCCTTCAAATAGGAAGAGGGCTAAGCTTGCTTTGTGTCAATGACATTGTGAAGCAGTTAGTACTTCATAAAACTGATAGTTAATGCAGATGCTGGTGGTTGGAGGCTGCTTTTACAAACACAGCTTTCAAACAAAGCATCCTGCCAAACAGTCTTTAATAATGGAGTGCTTGGATGGCCAGCTGTCTATCAGACCCCTCTCCCTCTGCCTGCTATAATAAACTCATTCTCTTTAGTGGCAGGCCAGGGAAGTTAGGCTGTGCTCTGCCCCTGTATCTGGTCTGAGTTCCAGTGGGACAGTTTCTTAAAAGCAATACTTTTCCTGAGTCTCAAGCTGTGTTAGAAGGAGAGAAGAGTTCTTAAAATTCTTCTGAAATTGAAAAAGGTGCCCTACCTTTTTCTGAAGGGATTAAAGCTGTAGCTTTACACAGTCTTCTTGCAATTTTATTTTTAGCTTTGGTCATGGCCCACTGGTCTAATTTCACTTGAATGTCCCAGTCTGTAAACAGGATGATTGCAAAATTATGGCATCAGAGTGCAAGCTGGAATTTTTTTTCCCAGGACTTATTTTAACAGCTTGCCTGGACCAGTCATCTGAACTCTCCCTGGTTTTCAGCTCTGGGAAAAAAAAAAAAAAAAAGAACAACCAAAAAACCTAGAAATATCTGCTTTTATTTGAGAATGCAGGATTGTATAATATGAAATTAAGAGTGGTCCAAAGAAGCAGGTTGACATAGTACACAAATAAAACCCAGCTGCCTTTTCTTTCCAGCTTTGTTACAGGCCATTTTAGAAAAAAAAATTAAAAGGGATATTTAAATTCACATCTATAATTATCAAAATGCACGTGTAATTGTTAACCAAAATCATTGATGACTATGGAGAGATAGTAGAGGACTAAAGAAACCCAGAATGAACCCACTGGGATACAGAAATATTTTCAGGATCCCAGTTGTTCTCTCTTCCTACAGGGGCAAAAGGGGAGCGGAAGAAAATAGTAGCCCTGGTCTGGCATCTCTCAAACAGATTCTTTGCCCCTGTGCTAACACAAAAGGTGCTGTGATTTCCACCTGGGATATGGACACATCAGTGGGCTTGCCAGTAAGCTGACATTAAATCTGTTTTGCTTTGATGGAGTTGCATAATGCAGGTTTAAGAGACTGAGCACTCAAAACCTTCCACCTAGAATCCTGTGGGCTGGCACCTGGTGACGGGCATGGGCAGGGTGCTGCTCTAATCACCTCTGCTCAGGGGAGGTACAGCAGAAGAGGCTGCAGCACATCCACAGCCTGATCAGGAGTCCCTGCCCTGTCTGGAGAAGGCTCATGCATCTGTCAAGGTGCCCCGTTGGTGTATTGTATGTTCAGCACTGTAATGATACACAGTCATTGCATCAGTCATATATTTTATACCAATGACCTTAATAAACAACTGCTGTACATATTGAGTCTCCCATAAATACATTTCTATAATTTTAGTGGAGACCTTCACACTTAAATGGTATAACATTTTTTACAGTTAATCAGAGAGCATAAACAACCAATGCAGTGGTGTGTACGTGTGGTGAATACACAGCTCAGTCTCACTTGTGGAAAGAAAAATCCTTCCCCCCCAAATCTAGTAATTCAAAACTCTCCAGATATAATAATCAAAATGCCAGTTCTGCTCCTACCTGCCACATCCTCAAGTGCTTCCCTTGCTACATTTCCTCAGTATGTTGCATAGACACGACAGAAAATTGATCTAGGCAACCATTTATCGATTTACCTTCTGGTATGAAAAATTGTGTATTAACCTGAACTGAACTGGTTCATCGTTCCTTTCCTTCTCTTGCTGACATTCCAGAAAGAGGAAAGACCTTGTCTGGGAAAAGAAATCCCTAAATTTCCGTGATACGTCATCTATTTGCCATTCTTTTTCCTGATTTTCTATTGTTTGCATGAAAATGTTGACCAGTGTTGAGCCTGGTTACAGACTGGTGGGAATTTCAAAACAGATAAGACTTAGTTGCAGTCTGAATTAGGGAAAGGGTCTGGAGTGGCTACAGTAGAGAGATATGGAAGTCACATGGAAGATTGCCTTCTATGCTCCAAAACAGAACCAAGATCTGTTGGAACCTGCAATTCGTTACACATCAGGAGGTACAACCACAAGACATGATTCCTTAAGGAATAAGGCTTTATTAGTTTTAGTGTTCATAATATTAATAACTAACATTAAAAACAATTGTTTATAAAAATAGATTATTAAATAATAAATAATATCATGGAATGGTGCTTTTTGGAAGATGTAGATACTGTAGCGTGAGGGAGTTATTTGTCAAGTGACACGTGGACAAAAAAGGGTAATAGTGGAATTAAATTGGGTTTTCACCATTTTTTCAGATGACCCTTTAATTGAAAGAAACATATGAGCAATTAACCTTAGGAGCATGGAAGATTTAATTGATGTGGAGCTCACATAATATCAAAATTTTTGATAATTTTTGGCTGCTCTTTATGTTCTAACTGCAATCAACCTATATTAAAGATGTCCATGGCAGATTTTACAAGTTCTGAGAATAGCTCAGACCTTGGCCATTTTAAGGGGACTCAAAGCAGCCAGGAAGGTTTGTTGAGAGACTATAGGAAGGTTCTCCTTGATCCAGGGCACTCCTTGGGTGGTGCAGATGGAATCACTTACCCTAGGCCACCCTCCAATCTCCATGGAGAGATGTGTTTCAAGACAAGGTAAGTACATAACTTTGCTGCTTTGAGAGCTTTCAGGTTGTTTTAATTATAAATCTGATGCCCTTTCAGTAGAATTGGGCTTGGGAGAGGAGGAAAATACATGAGCTGCTGCTCATACTCCTCCTTAGCTGTGTGGAGTGTAGACGACAGCATCATGATCAAACCCACCACATCACTCTTTATTACTGTGTTGGTGGGAGTCCAGAACAGAACTTGCTCTCTGTAGTTCTCCCTGAAGAATAATGATTTTCACAGATATGAAATCACAGCGGATGAGTCTTTCTGTTTTATCACTATGAGTGCTTAAAATAAATCAGTATCTAAAAGGTAGAGGAAAACAAAAGCTTGATTCTCATCTGATGTAAATTGACTCAACCCCATGAAAATAAGTGGAGCTCTGCCAAGCTGCACAAAAGGACAGTATTGTCTGAGCCCTGTGCATATTCCAATCTCTTGTGAATGTACAAAGGAAAAGAACACTTACGTGTCCTTTAAAAGAAAACACTATTTAAAATTAGTAAAGGAACCTTATGAAACCTGGGGAATTGTAAATCTAGGTTAGTTTATAACCACAAAATGTTAATTTCCTCCAAGTATTGAGGTTTTCTTACTATAACTACTATTCTCTACGTGGCACATAATATAATTATGTATATTACAGTAATTATTATTAGCTATTATGCTGTACATAGTATTATAATAACTTTCAAATTGAAAAGACTTTCAAGCAATGGATCTGGAAACAGAGGCACTGAGCTGGCACAACCAGCCCAAGAACACAGAGCAGATCATTGACAGAGTTGGGACTAGAAAGATGTCCCCTGGCTGCTGGGCTAGTGATGCTTCATACAGAAGTGTTACTGTAATAATAATAAATAGGGGTGGGATATATGCCTCTGGCTCTGGGAGATGATTATTTTCCTTGGAAAGGTGAACATCACCTTTAGTACAGCAACTTTTCAGGAGGCAAATATATCTAATTAGGTAAAGTGATTGTCAAGTGTATTTTAAGTTTAACAAAGCTCACATCATACTTTATTTCCCTTTTATATTTTGTACAGTAATTGTGTAAAGTGCATGATTTACTGTGGCAGCATTATTCAAACTTAATTACAGTGTTAAGAAGCAACCATATCTTGAAAGAAAATAGCTCCAGTGCTGTGGGGATCCACATGGCAGCTTGATTTTTGAAGAAATTTTTTATTTTATAAAGAAAATAAATCGCTGACAAAAATTTCTGGCTCCCAAAATCACATTTAAGATCAACTTTCAATAGCCTTCTTAAAGTATTGAAGCAGCTACTTTGTCAAGAGATTACAGATCTTTCTTTCTTTATGTCCACCTTGTGATTGATTCCTATATATACACCAGATGTTGTCCAGTCCTTAGGGGTATATTCTCTTATATGTGGGGCTGAATCCTAAGAAGGAAATAAAAGGATTTAGAATATTATTATATAGCAATAGCAAGGTGTCTCTGGTGGATCGATGTCTGTTCCCTAGAATACACAGCAGACACCATTCATTCAAAATACCACTTTTATACTAACTAGGGAGAAAACGAAAGAGTTTTGACCCACATTTTTTCCCCTTTTAATAAATGAAATTTTTTATTTATGAAATTTAATGCCTCCTTTCCCTTAGCCTTCTAAGGTCTGCACTCTGCAGTAAATGACAGATCCTGGGCTCTTATTTGTACTTTGCAGGGTAGATGTAAAAAGGGAGACCAGGACATCATCCTTGCCCCAGCTTCAGAACTGAATTTTCATTACTTATAATTTTTGGTGTTTGGAATCAATTGATTTTTTTTTAATGAAATTGATACATTTATTGTAATTTCAAAAGACCATTTGTTCTCCAGGTATCTGGAGTAGTGCAATGAGGTGCTTATGGCTGAGGTAAAGTGTAGGCTGCAGAGCCATCTGCAGTTTACAGGCACTGTCTTGAAAATCAGGACTTTTGTTGCACCTTTCAGATTGCCATCTTCAGGTTATTATTAAATCTTTAATGACACAGAGGTGTAGATGACTTCCTTAATGAGGCTTGTGTTGATAATTAGTGGCAATGAGATCTTGATAGCAGTATACAGTTACTAATGCTTTCTCCATTTGATTTTTGTTGTGATTGTGCTGGAAAACTGTTCGGGGATGAATATCCTTTTTGTCCCTTATGATGTCATATTAAGGGAGGGGATGGGTTCAGCAAAACTGAAACTCAAAAAAGTGTGCTTTAATTTGGGCTGTTGCATTTAAGAAAATGTGAAGTGCTATATCTTAAGTAAATATATCTAATATTTAGGCTTTGGGCATCCATACAATGTCTCCTTCTGTGATCAGGTTTCATTTTTGAGCTGTCCCTGTTCCATCTGATAAGGAAACATTTGCTGCTTTGGGTTCTGCTTATAAGTTATAGCTACTCTCATCTTCATCAGAGAATGATGACAATGTGGAAATTGATCAAACCCCAGTTTAGGTCAAAGTCATATATCTGCAAAAGGCCATAAAATTTGCTTTTTGAGTTGGGCTGTGCTTATCTCCCATAGTTTTCTACCTGCAGATTTCTGTGAACAGACAAAAAAATCCATACCAGTGCATATACAGTGCATTACGTGCACTTTCTTGATATAATTAGTTGAATCTTTTTTTGCTTGAGAGAATTTTTTCCCTTGAAGAAAATTGATTTTTTAAGTTATCTGATTTGTATTTAATAGTGTATTCAAATCTCTTCCTCTGGAATCTATAGACTATCTTGCCTAACCTACATCAACAATGAACTTCTCAGAATACATTAATCAAATATAGTTTCCTTAAATTAAGTGCATTTTTCCTATTTCTTTCTAAAATGAGTGACATTTGGTCTGTTTTTCCATTCAGCTGAAAGTCAAGTCCTCAATTTCTCTGTTAGTTAAGAAGCTGAAAATGCAGCATAATATTATATAGGGAGCAGTTCAATATGTACTGATATATATCTTTTATGTGCATGTTATCCCTCCTGTTGTCTAAGTATGGCGGCTAGACAAACATTCAAGTGAAATGCACAGGTTTTTTCTTGCAGAACCAAAGGTCATTTGTACACTTGGCAGAGGCACTTATATTCCCAAATTCATAAGGGAATCTCCACTGCCAGGATTCAGGAACCATAGGCTCCTGCTGCCACTTAAAAATATATTATTTAAAATAAAGGTTTGGTACTTTTTTTATCCTTCAAGTAATGCTTTTTCCCCCCATCAGTGCTTATGTGACATGCATAGAATACTGCTCCTGGAAAAGGATGCTGCTGCCTGCAAAAGTGGCAGAGGGACATGTCTGCACCATGTGGAAATCAGTTTTCACAGCGGAGGCAGTGGTGCCCCATGCAACTGCCACACAAACGTCACAGAAAGGCTTTTGTTCCAGACCGTTCCAAACCTCTGTTTTTAATTACTCTTTTCCATGGTGTTCCTAAGGTGTGGGTGGCGTTTCACTTCCTTATGTTCAGCTGTCTAAAGCCTAGGAATTAAGCCCAAGTTGATTTTCTAGCTTACTCTTGCAGTCACTAAGGAGAAGCAGGGACATTCAGAGAGGGGAGACTCTTTTGACAAAGGTGAAGTGAACTGACTTCTGGCACTGTCAGTCTCTCTCCTTTGACTATTAAGGAATGAGATAGGTAGTCTGAACAGGATCTCCAAATCTTTAGGTAACGTGGATAAATTCCATTACTTGTTTCACCATAATTTATGTCCTAGCATTTACAGATAAAATATTGCATGTAAAAAACATTTTCATACAAAGAAGAGTCAATTTGAATTAAAATCCATTTGTTCTCACAGAATTAAGCTCTTTATCCTCCTAGTTTTTTCCTATATGCTTAAGTTCCTGTTCCTCTGGTCCCTGCAGGATATTTGATCCAGCAATGAACTGGTTTTAGCTGGGATATAGTTCACTGCAGCTTTTAAGGTGCCGTGCTTTGGATTTGTGATAAAGATAGCACTGACAAAGAGGAAATGTTTTTGTTACAAGGAGTTGGGAAGGGACACAGGCAGGACTGCTGACCCTAACTGACCCAAGGGACATTCCTGACCATAAATGATGTGTTCAACAATAAAAGTGTGGTGGTGGTGGTGGGAGGCGGGGGGAGGATGTTTGAAGATTGTTTTTGTTTGAGGCTGATGTTTTTTAGGGACTGGATGGGCCTTGGTTGGTTGCTAGTAAGCACTTTGGAGTTTTTTGCATCACTTGGTTTTGTTCTTTTCTTCTGTATTTGTTAATTTGTTTTTATTTATTAAATTGATTTTATCTCAAATTGTGAGGTTTCTCACTTCTACCCTTCTGATACTCTCCCCCATCCTACTGTGGGGGTACTGAGCCTACCAAGGTTAAACCATGGGAAGCAACAAACTCATCTCCTTCTTCCTTGTATTTCTTCAATGGAACAAAATGTCTCTCATGTCCCTGGCCATGGCAGGGGGATTGGAACTAGATTATCTTTAAGGTCACTTCCAACCCAAACATTCTTTGATCCTATGATTCTGTGGTTCCAGAGCTAGAGTCACTAAAGCATTTTGAAAATCAGCCTCTGAAAGTATGAGAAGCCACTAGGCACTGTACATATACTCATATAAGCCTTCACACAAGTATTCTGAATTTCAGGAGCACTGAAATTGGACTGCTATGTTGTGTGATTAACCAAGCTGTATTGGCTGCACTGGGTCCTTGGAGGATACGTGGACCTCTGTTGAAGATACACAGAAGAGGCAAGCCCAAAAAGCTGAACATTGCTTTCCATTAACTGCTGATAAGTTCTTTGGAGTGGCTTAGAGAAAAGTAACTGTCTGAGAGCTGCAGAGAGGGAACACTGTTTAACCCTCTTCAAGCACAGAGATTGCAGTGCCTCCTTTATTCATCCTTGAAGTCAGGAGAAGGCACCAAATCCCCTGTATCCACATTGTGCTCCTGTAAAAGGGGACAGAGAAAATGCCCCAGATCATCTGCAGGGGAAAGCTAAAGGCAAATGAAAATGACAACCTTGTTCACTTAATATGCAAAGTAATTCAGTGGGTGTTGAATTCATTTGAATAGATATGATGCAGTGTAGACACCTGCTGCAACTGCACCTTGCATCCTTGTTACATGAGTGATTTCTCCTAGTGAGAGCCAAGAACATGCTTCAAAACCCTCTGCTTTGAAGTAGTGGTGATATGAGGCTCCAGTACGCAAGAGGTGCTTGTTGAGGAAATATCTTAATGTATTTAAAATGCTTTCATGAGGAAAAGAGAAACTTAGAGTGTTGTCACTGTCATCTGCAGGGCTGACATTTACATCCAAGGTAATGGGTTTCCATTTCTTGTCAAGAGGTGCATGTGCAGGATTTATGATTAAACTGGTTTACGCTTGAGTTTCTTTGTGCCAGACCAGGTTATCAAGCTGGCTTCTCTTCCTTTTTGATTGTTGTCTGTGTTCATTATCAGATGGCACTGGAGAGAGCAGATAACTTTTAGGTGCCATTTGTGTCACTTCTTTGTCGTTCATTCTTTTTGAGGGGGAGTTATGGTGCTGCTGTTTTGCAGTGGTTCAGAGGAATCAATCTGACCACCTGAGAACATCCATCACCTGTTTGATTAGACAATGCACTCAGTGAGCAGGGAAGAGCATTATGTGGCACACATCTCCTTTTCATGAATCTCCAAGAAAAGAAGAGCAAGCTGGAAAGCAGAATGTGTCAAATATAATTGGTTCACTTTTCTTGGAAATGATACAGCATGAAACACTTCCATTTTTAGAGCAGAAGTCAGAGAATCTGAAAAATTTGGTTATCAGTGTAGCCCTTCTCTCAAAAAGGAAAATTTCACCTGCATTGTAGCATCTATCAAGTTTTGCTGCCAGAATGAAGTCTATTTATATTTAGATTCATGAAGAAATCTTTTTTAAAAGGATTTGGATGATTTTTTTCAAGAACTCAGAACTTGCTGTGTTTAGAACTCTGATATTTAAATAAATTAAAAAATAATTTTGACATAGCTGTCTGAGAAGGTAACACTGAAGACACCTGTCTCATTAACTATATGGAAAGGGTGGAAAATTAGCTGTTCTGCTATTTTAATGGTGATTCTGACATTTGAGTTCAGAAATTTTAACTCCATTGAAAGCCAAATTCAAATGTGCACACAGTAAACCATAGAAGTCTCTTTTGCGCATATATGAATTTTTTCAACAATATGAGAATGAAAGGGTTGTGCAGATATATTTTATTGCTGGTTGTTGCTGGTAATTTCACTTAGCATTAGATAAAATACTTTTCTTGCTAGTGTTTATGGAAGAGACTGTGGCTTTATATCTATTTCAGACATACAGTGCATAGAAGTATTCCACAATTATCAAAGATTTACTGGCTATTGTTTCTCCTACAGTTCACATGGAGCATATTTCAAGATGCCGTGGAGGAGGCGAGAAACACTTATCCACACAGTTCATGGTTGTCAGGTTTATGTTTTTGTAGTCCCTGTTACAAATAGGTAATAACAAGGAAATTTAGGGAGAGATTCAGTTTTGATTCTTTATCCTTACACAGGCAACTTTTCTGCCAAAACAGGAGTGTCAGCTGGCAGAGGATTGGGAGGATGAGAAACAAAATAGTAAAGGGCAGTTGAGGATAATGAGGAGAACACATCTCTCCAGCTGACTTTTGCTTTATGTTCCTCTCTTTCTCAGGCTGAGATAAGATAATGAGAATCCCTTCCTTTGAAATCTGGACCCTTCACTGAATTAAAAAAGGTGCAATGGGAGGAAATATGACTAATGAAACCACTGAAAGATGTGCTTTTCTTTGAGTCACTTGGTTCATTGCACTTTGAAATACTTCAGGATTTTTCCTTAGCGGATGGTGGCTTGTGGGATTTACTTGTGTTCAGCAAAGTATGGCTGAGACAGCCAATGGAGCTGCAGAAAGATGAAATGATTTTGTATATTAATCCAACTTTTCATACACAGCCTTGTAACTGAAGTGAGAGGAAGTGCAGTCTGACAGGCACGGCGTGCCCTGGGGTCTGATTAGAGCTTTGGGCATTCAGCATCTGGAAAGCTATTGTCCCCTGGGGTTTTTTTCCTGTCCTTGGATTTTCCATTATTTTTGTTTTTCATAATTTATAATATGGGTGAATCAAAGGTCTTGGTGAGAATTGGAATCCCACTGTGCCTAGCAGTAATTAGATGTGTCTGCTTGTGTGTTTGTGTTTGTGTGTGTGGGCACCTGCACATATGGAAGCACCCCTGAGTGAAGGAGTCTGGGTCTAAAACACACAGGAATAACTGAACAGTAGGGAAGCAGGGAAATGATGTGGGAATTAATCATCTGGCACTGATTAATACACTTACTTAGTTGCCTCGTGTTTGGTTGTTTGTATTGATATATCTACAACAAGATGGTGATGTTTAAACATTTGTTTGGTATTTAAAAACGTACCACAATGTTTTGCACAGACAAATGTTGATACCACTCATTCAGGGCACATTCAGTAAACAGGGAGACTATGGTGAATGACTGAGATGGAAAAGACAATTTTTCAGTACCTAATTCCAGTAATGGAATTGAAATGGATTTTGACCTGAACATAAAGCTCTGCTAGTCGTGACTTAGATAGAGCTAATTTTCTTCACGGTAGCTGGTATGAGGTTGTGTTTTGGAATTTTGCTGAAAACAGGGATGTTTTCATCACTGCTGATCAGTGTTTATGCAGCATCGAGGCCTTTTCTGCTCCTCATCCCACCAGCGAGGAGATTGGGGGTGCACAAGGATTTGGAAGGGGACACAGCTGTGGCAGCTGGCCCCAAGTGACTCAAGGGTTATCTCATATCATGTGGCATCATGCTCAGCAGATAAAGCTGAAGGGAAGAAGAAGGAAGGGGGATGTTCAGAGTGATGGCACTTGTCTTGCCAAGCCACTGTTACATATAAGGGGCCCTGCTCCCCTGAGCGTGGCTGAACACCTGCTGGTCCATGGGAAGTGGTGAATGAGTTCCTTGTTTTGCTTGCTTATGTGTGTGGCTTTTGCTCACCTGTTAATCTGTCTTTATCTCAGCCTGTGAGTTTTCTCACTTTCACCCTTCCTGTTCTTTCCCCCCATCTCACTGGTGAGTGAGCAGCTGGGAGGGCTGAGTTACCAGCTGGGGCTGAGCTGTGACAAGAGCCCGGTTCCAGTTCCTGGATTGCCTTGAATTTGCTGTGCTGGGGTCACACTCCCACTTCAACCCTTTTGCTGCTGCCAACAGCTGATGTTTTGAAGAGCTGCATTAGAGTAGATGCCTGATCTAGGCTGGAGCTTATCCTTAGAGACTTACTGAGGTTTCCACAGCAATTTTATGAAATATCAAGGATTTAAGTACAATCAATTCAAAAGCATTCAAGTCCCTAACTAGTGTTCTAAGAACTAGAACTGGCTCCTTTGTGCATTCAGTAGACATGGTCCTGTTACACAGACTGAATCACACTTCTTTCCTGCACTGAATGGTGTCATCCTGGCACCATCTATACTTTGAAGGGCATTGCTAACTCCTGCTTGCCTCAGGGAAGAAGCATTTGAGAAATGGAAAGGGGTTTTTTTCTTAGTCTGCCTTTGGATATTGCACTGAGCAAGTTAAAGGTTGATACAGGTTGTTCTTACAGCTCTAGAAAGGATATAATCTGCTGAGACATGTCTTTAGTACAAATGTGCACTGTCCCTTGTACAAACAACAAAGCAAGATAAGTCACAGGGGATGGGCCTAGACTGTCCTAAAGGATTGAAGTGCTAGCGAGAATGTCTGCAGACTTGAAACGGGGGACTAAAAATATAATTAAAATGCTAAATGCTTTATTGCAATATACAGTGCAATGAAAGCCCAAAAAATTGCTTCAGAAACACATGGAGAGCATCATACATGTGCAGAGAAGTACTTCAGAAAGGCTAACATTATTGAGATATTACTGGTGGAATAACAACACCCTTCCCCCCTCTTTGGAGTATCAAAACCAATTTCTGTTTCCCTGGGCAGAAGACCACTGGGTCAGCCTGGGATGCCCCAGAGAAATGTTTTGCACCATCACATTAAATCATGTCTCATTGTCATTCGTCTATGAATTGTCACATGGAGAGTTGAATCTGAGTTCATTTGTCTTAGGTTAAGGACAGTTCCAACTTTGGAGATTTATAGGGCTTTCTCCAAATTTATTGCAACTTCTTTTTTCTTGCAGTGCTACTGCACTGAGATTGAATAACACGGACACAGCAATCTTTCATAGACCCAAACAGTTTCAAAGCTGAATATTCAGTTTCCTTCTACTTTTCGGCTTTGATTACTATACCTGGATAACACAGGCTCTCCACAGAAAATACATCAAGTCATTTTCAAATACTGCTGTGCTGCTCCACACTGACTGCAGTGTGGTATTATGACATAAATCCTCATCCCTTCATGATACTAAGACCATGCTCAAACTGTGTGCAAAAATCAGGCTAGTTAAAACAGTACTTTTGCAGTAAACCTCTTCTGTGGGTGCCCACTGCTGTTTTAGTACTGAGAGTTTTTTAATGCACAATTGCTGTGTAGGTCTCTGGTGGCACTATGTCTCTGCAGAAGGTGAAAACTTGGGGATTGTAATCATGACGTTGCAGAGGAACCACCATGTGGGGCAGTGCCACGTCAGATGCTGTGCACATGGAATAAACCTGTGGTTGCTGCTCTGAAACAGAGCTAAAAATAGCTGGATAAAATAATCTTGTCTTAAATGGGTTGGAAACATGTTAGGAACAAATGCCAGGAAGTGGATCTGGATTAACATTTGGAAACTGCATACATGTCTGGAGGGCGGTTTAAGCAGTTCTATTTTTGCTTTGAAGGGGAACAGAAGCACTTTGTCCATTCTCAGCTGACAGTATCACAACTCTTGGAGGGAAGGGGGATGGGAAATGAATGGTAAGGCTTATTAAATTGTTCCAGTTATGTCACCATTTGGATATGGCAGAAAGCTGAATTGAAGTAATTAAGATGCCTTTGAAAATTTTTTTTTTTTTCTCCTGGTGTCACGTTTTAGGGCAGATTTCTGGGCTGATTTACCTTTCAAAGGGGACAGATATTTCAGATGGAACCTGATATACAGTTTCCCATGACACCTTTCCTAATGGCAGTGTTTGGGACAAATTGGGATGGTTGCTGGCAGCCACCTACCAGCTGTGGATCTCAGCAGGATTAGATCCCAGCTAACAATTTTGCGCCTGAATTCTGCAGAATTTACAAAGATGGTGCTATTAGATGAGGACATAGGCAGGTCTGTTCCTTATATTTATGCATGTTGTGTTCTACTTTGCTCTCTTTGAAAAAAAATTCAGGCATGAAAAGTGTGTTGAGGTTACAGAGAAAACTGGGTGTTTCATGTGGGCAGAAAACAGAGCTGCTCTACTCCATTTGGGTAAATGTCAAAGCTCACGGGTTAGCAGTAGGTGTGAGCAGGGATGAGGAAATGCAACATCTCACTAACTCAGAGACATCCATTCCTTGCTTAACTGAACGAAGTGATTTTTCTACCTACAAGCTGATGACTTTGAAACCACATACTTTTCTTTGAAAAGAGTAATTGTGGTGCAAATACAGCTGGTGGACTTTTGTCATAGCTGTATCATAGGTGTATCACTTGTCTCATCTTAGTTCATGGGCAATATCTTTCATGTGGCTGGACTTCACAACATGATAAACTCTGTCTCTAACTCTGCTTTTCTCACTGTCTCATTTGTAGTGACTGAAGTATTGCAAAGCAAGGAGTTGTCAAACTTTTTTGGTGAGCAGTCATCCAACATGGGGTGAAGAGTGTCCTTCCAATTAATTCTTTTGCATTCCTATTAGGCACAAGCTGTTGACTTTACTCTTTGTCAGCTGTAAAGGTAACTTGAATGGGTCTGTGAAATCTATTTTTAATCATATGAGCACAAAGCACTTGATTTAGCTCTTGCTGACTTTGGTTTAAATTGGAAGGATATCTGGTAAAGTCATTAAAACCTGTGACGATTTGGGTTAAAACCTAAAACATAATGAAACTAGGCTAAAGTCAAAATAGTACGGACTTATGTAATTGAAGACATAATTGTTCCTCTGAATTTCCTAAGTCATGAAATGTGCTACTGTCTGAAGTTTTTCTGCAGAAAGGTATCAACACCACATATTATCTGCAACATATTTATTTTTAGAAAATCATAGCCTTTTTCATTCCTTTGACACAGTGAAAATCTGGAAGTCTGGGTCAATTTGTCTTAAAATCAGGGCACTGAGCCCAGTCCTAAATTTTGTCTCTCTTTTATTAGGCTAAATAATCCTCCTTCTGCTAGAAGTACAAATTTACTTACCTGATTTTCATCCATGCATCCATCCATATGCTAATAAATCTCTCATCAGTGCAGGATTTCAGGGCTCCACTGAATATTTCTACTAGTCTTAAAAATGAAGGAGCTTTAGTAACCCCATGTACTGTAATTTCAGTGCTTAACTGAACTAGATTCAGCTCTGTGTTTTCCAAAGAAATTTGATCACATCTGGATAAGGGTAATTTAAAAGGTACTTTTCCCCCCCTTGCTTCTCCTACTTATCTGATGTTGTTAAACACTCAGATTTGTTCTCTCTTTCTACTCTGTGACTTTGTGGCTGTAGTGACAAATCACATTATATTTCACCTTCTCCTTTGGTGTGGCTTTCTGAAGGTTTGCTTTCTTTAGAGCTCCTTGTTTTGATCTTTCATTATGCTATGTGACTGAAGGGGAAAATGATAAGCAAGAAACTGTCTTTAAACTGTCCCACTGGTGAATTTTTGCCCATCTGTTTTGAAATATATGATAGTGATCAATGCCTCTTTGCCTAGAACTTCTGTACCTGGGCATTTTTACTACTTTATGTTTATCTATAGCAAGATAAGATTGGATAACATAAAGTAAGACAGTAAGATAACATTAAGATGGAACAATAGATGTAGAGATAATACTAATTATTATTTATTTTACATGTTATATAAAACCACAGAAAGGAAATGCAGGGCTTTCTCACCATAAAAAATGTTACTTTATTTGGTTACTTACTTTGTAAGACGTTTCAGACTCTGACCAATATTTTTGGAGCTGTATGGACATCTAATGGTGCAGCAAAGGATTGGTGAGTGTGTTTTTCAGCAATATTCTCTTGTGTTTTAGAAGACATCCATAGGTTCTTAAATCTCTTTTTAGACGACTTCCCACTACAAATAAAACCAAGGGCACCTGATCCAGTGAAGTCAGTACAAAGATTTACCACCCTAGATGGGATTCAAGTGTGTTTTTATATGAAAGCATATCTGACCTGTATTCCAGCTGTTTCTCCACTGGGTTGTCCTGTTGGTCATAAAAGTCTTTTGGTCTAAAAGCCTTTGGTCCTGTGTCATTTCTGTCACACTGCCAGAATCCCCCAGACTCCCTGGGGCACCCGTGATTAGGCAACTGAATTGCTTACAGAATTCGCTCTGAATTGCCGTGTGGCAATTTGTCAAACCCAGGAGCACACCTGAGGGAGCTTGGGGAATATTTAAGACCAGCTTTCATGGAGGCAGACATCCACAGTCAGGATGAAAAGTGCAGTTCTTGAGCTTTCAGTGACATTGGAGGTGGAGTAGATATGGGTGCCTTTGTGGTCACAGCGACTATACACTGGGTGCAAATCCCATGCAAAGAGTTGCTGACATTTTAATTGCAAATATGAGGTGATATAAAGGAGAACTAAATTCTGCCCTTTGAAATGACGAAAATTCTGATCTAGATATACATAGACCTGGGGAGAGAAATTGGCTCTGATGTGCCATCCTGCCTGGCTGAGTAGAAAGAGAAAGCAGCCATATGACTCGTAATTTCACTCATCTGCTACTAACCAGATCTCCCTCTAACATCACAGTGCCGAACAGCCTCTTAAATGGAAGGGAAATCCCTCCTCCGGCATGAATGGCCTCTGCCATTTAGGTCCTTTATTTCAATACTTTTCTCTGTAGGTTACTCATAATATAGGGGACAAAGGAATGTTTTAAAGCTATCTACAATCTGAGGAGCCATATAGGGTTTGGTTGCAGGTGCCAGGAGACTTTTCCAGCCTCAAATCTCCCATGACACTGCAGCCTGCTCTATGAGAGCAGGTAAAGCAGCACTAACTCACTGCCATGGTGGGACACAGCAAATGTCAGCAGCGGGCATCCGCACCCTCCCTTAGACAACCCAGCTTTGGATTGCCTGAAATGCTCACTTCTGAGGGTGAAGCATGTCCTGCTATCCCGTGCTGTGGGGCTGTTTATTTCACATGCAAGTGACACCATTCTTAGGTACTTATGATGCTCAAGAATGTAATTAAGTCTTAAAATCAAAAGCAACTCTTCCAGGAAAACAACTCTTTCGATATATCACAGAGCTCAGAGTTCATCTTGCTTCCCTTGTTTCTGCTAAGCACGAGTATTCTGCTTGAGTTTTCAGAGCAAAGCTGATTTCTTTGTTTCTTGAGCATCATCAAAAGCAATAACAGCTCTGGTGGACACGTTATATAATAGCAACACAATGTGCTCAGCACAGCCTTAATGCTATGTAGTCGTCTATACCCGTGTGAAAAGTGGCTGCAAACTGACTGTAAAATTCTCCTCTGACCTTATGCATACCTGTGGGGAATTCCGCTTTGGGAGCTTTTATGTAGTTTTCATGGAGTGGAGGAAAAGTTCAAGGCAGTTGCGTGTCTGGCTTCTCTTCCTCCACAGCGTTATTTTGCATTTAATCATGCAACTCTGTTGTCTTGAAAGCACAAGGGACTCTGCAAACAAATGTATTTATGATGCACGAGAACTAATAGATTCATTCCCATTCTTCTTACTGCGCAGCCTGTGCAAAGCTGAAGGGAGTGAAAAGCAGCAACTTATTCTTGCCGACAAGTAGATGCATAATCCCTGAATGCACTAGGAAAGCTATCCATTGAGGAAGAAAGCAACATGTTTGCAGACTCCACACCCCATTATCGGGTGATTTGTTAAAGCTGTCACTGCATACAAATCTGTTGCCATCCTCCTCGACTAAGGGGAGTTTTCCAAATAGTTGGCTGCAGACTTTATTCTGTCTGAATGGAGATTTTTTTTTCCCTTAAAATATGCTGAAAGCCAAAATACAGGAAAGTTAAATTATGGTAGCAAAGAGCCCTAAGACTCCATTTATTTGCTTCCCTAAATAATTACCTATCTCATTTTTAGTAGCATGACTCTATTATTGATTGGACTGTAATATACAAGCCTTACCTTAATGAAGAAAATGAAGATCATTTGTCATTACTTCTGTTAATGCTTGCAGCTGCTGGAAGTTGGATTTTGTAATGCTATACACAGAAAAATATCTATTTTCATCTGTCTATGCTGCATTCTGTTTTTTAGCAGCAGTAGCCTAAACAAGATTGGAAATAATTTACATATACATTCCTTTTCAGCTAATCACCTTAAAACAACTCCCTAATCATAAATTAATCTTCACAAATTTCTGGTCAGTGGGAAAAGACTTCTCCTGACTTCACCCGTGGTATAACTGAGGAATATAGAAGATGTGATGCTTGCTAAGTCCAAAAAGAAAGTCTTGTGGAAATGGGGATGGAATGCAAATATTCGGGCATTCTGTCCACTTTGTTAAACATAAAACATTGCTTCTTCCTAGAGGCACGATTTTAATACTCTGAGGTTAATGGCCAAGTGAGTGTGAATCATAATTATATTGTGAAAAGGATGGATATCACTAAAATATTTGTCAACAGTTGTTTCATTTCTCTAAAGGAATAAAATAAATCCCACCAAAAACCTCAGCAATTCATCAAGGACTTGTGGCTTCTCTACATAGTTATGTGACATTAATTTTGTTGTTATTGTCTTTAGGGTGTTTCTAAATGCTTCTGACAGCACAGGTTGTGCTCCCTTCTGATCTGTGTTGACATGACAAATCTGGGGAGGATTTCCTATTGGTGTAAGTCAGAATAGCTCCAGTTGGAATAGCTTGAATACACAGATGTCAATGTGCATGATATTTGGATATTTTCAACATATTTTCTCATCCCACATTTTGTTTCCAGATGCCAACAAATAATGTTAGATTTCTAAAAAATCTTTTAGAAAGCAGTTTCATTGCTGTATTTTCCTTGAGACTATTTTAAAAGAAGGTTGGCAGTCTGAAATTTCATTAAAACAGGAGAAAAGAAAGGGGAATGTGTTCTTTTAACAAGTTAGAGAGCAAAGAATCTCCAGATTGATACAGAACTTATTGGTTTCTCTGATATAATTGATTGGACCACCTGGTGCCCAAGGGCATCTGCTAAGCTACAGAGTTGAACTAACTTTGATCATGCAAAAGCAAGATTGGACTGTGCACTTTCCTCCAGTGACTGGAAAATGGTTACCAAGAAGGGAGGAACTGGCATATGTGATCTGTTTCTACTGTGCTGCTTGACTAGTTACTGATAATTCAGCAATCTGACAGGCTATGGCTTGGGAGAAGCTAAGTCATGTTAGATTACCTCTTTTAGCCTAAAGTGTAACAAGATGAAATGTAAGAAGTTGTGACTGAAGTGAAAATAAAATAAAATAATAAATAAAAGCATAAATGATATCACCCTTCCTGAAATGAAAAGCTCTTCTCTTCTCATTGTATTTAATTTGTGAAGCATAAGATAAGAAACCTGGGACTGCCAAGTTAGTTCAGGAAAGAAGTGGGAAAATGGATTGAAAATTTCAGAAACTTTTTTCCATGCTGTAGAAAATGGCATTTTAAAGAATGACAACAACCACAACCAAAAAGTCATTTTATGTGATGTGCAGCCATGGCAGTGACTGGAACTGGGACCTGAATGATTTTGATTCATTGCTCTCCAGGTGTTGGGGAGCCCTATAGGAACGCTTTGGAGGACAGTGCAAAAGCTAAGGTGGTATTATCCTCACTGACAAATCAAACTTCAAAAAGACAAAGTGTTCTCTAGAGCACAAGGGTCACTGGTTTGTACTGAGTCATCATTGCAGAGGCAGGAGACAGCTGGTGGCACTGGGAAATAACCAATTCCTTTAACAACTGGCTGCTGTGTGCTTAGTTTGGCGTGCATATATGGACACATAAGTATACATTGCAGTATTTTAAAATCTGTGTATGTCTCTGTTGTCTGTGCTTATTACTGTCATCTTGTGAAATCAGTCCTTTCATGAAATAATTAAAGGTTTCAGGCATTTTTGCCAACTGACTGGCATTACAGGTGTTCTGGATCATATGCCTGTTTCACTTGGTTTCATAAACTGACAGAAGGTGAATCCTGGCATTATCCATGTGCTTTCACACTGTGGTTATGTGGGAAATAACGTCTCCAGCCACTTCTTACTATTCAGGGAATTAATAAACAACAGCAGTGATACGGAGCAAAAGAGCAGTCATGCATTTTTCAGTCCTTTGGAAATTCCCTAGCCATGGGACCACGTGCCCTTTTGTTGACTCTCCTTCTGGGAACTTTTTTACACACTGAAAATATCTCCAAGTAGGTTGCCTCCTTTTAATATCTGTATTCCTCATAGGCCATTTTTTTCAATTTGTTCACTGGAGTGTGAAGGAGAAACTGTTCTTCAGGTGGAAGTCTCTTCTGTTTGACTCCCACACAACACCAAAATCCTGCTCATATCCAGGAGTTCTTTAGGGCAGTAGTGGGTTCATTTTCAGTTTCAGATCAGGACATATTAAGATTCAAAAATTCTAGGAAAGGCTGGAACACAAGTAACTGAGCTACTGAGGTACGGGAGAGAAGGGCAGGGAAGCTGATGATGGGCCTGGACCACAGATCAGATGAGGAACAGCTGAGGGATCTGGGGGGGCTCAGCATGGAGGAAATCAGGATTAGGGGGAATTAGGATGAGGTTGTAGCCAGGCTTAATCAATCTCTTTTCCCAGGGAACAAGGGACAGCATGAGAGGAAATGGCCTCAAACAGCACCAGGGGAGGTTAAATTGAATATTAAGGAAATATTCTTAGCTGAGTGACTTGTCAAGCACTGGAACAGTCTGCCCAGGGAAGTGGTGGGATCATTGTCCCCATGGGTATGTAAAGGGCCTTTAGGTGTGGCACTCTGAGACAAGTTTAGTGTGGGCTTGGCAGTGCTGGATTAATGATTGCACTTGATGGTCTCAGACATCTTTCCCAACCTTAATGATTCTATGATTCTGAGAATTTGTGAGATGATGAGATTGACCTGATTATAGCCAACTCACTCTCTCTTTTCTAGGTGTGCAGCAAGGCCTCAGGTCACATCTGCAGCTCTATTTCTTGTCCATAATAAGTTAGTAATAAATAATAATAATAAAGGAATCATAAGGCCTGAAGTCTCATCAAATCTGCATTGCTGTTGCAGTACCTGAGTCCACACCTGTTTTCCTTCCACTCCTAGATTTTCCCTCATTTTGACAGTCCGTGAGTATTCTGCCACAATAGCAGCACTCTTCAGAGGTTTTTCAGCTGGGATGGACCATGGTCTCCACCTGATCCAGGTGCTCATTAATGGAGTCCAGCACACCATCAGCTGCTCTCCTGGGTTCCTCATTCATGTGGTGACAGGAAGGGTTTCCTTAGCAGATAAGCGTAGGCTGCAAGTCCCAGCACCAGCAAGGGTTAAACTATATGGTTATCACTGAAGGTGGAATGCCTGCAGCAAACCTCCTTCCCCTGTAATCTGTTTTAGGGTGTTTTTTAAAAAGCATTTACTTTTTAAAATGGACAGAAAGAAATCCCTTTCTGAAATAGTCTCAGTTTTGAAAAGAAATGTTAGCTCTGTGATGTGTATTGCTGTGTAGTGTCACACACAAACATGAGTATTGAGTATATAGCTTTAAAAAGAAACATAATAAAAATATTGTTTCATTTGTCACATGATCCAAGAGAAACTAGCTTTTGGCACGTCCCAAAGTGTCTAGCTATGTTATTTGGTAATTTTCTGAAATAATTGAAAATTTTAGTTGTGTCTGGGATTGAAACAGGCATTTCATGAAATGACTGAATATTTTAGATAATTTTATAAAATGACCATATTACTGACTATATGGCTACAAAATACACACATGCAGATTTATTGAGGAAAGAAGGGAGGGATCAGTGGTTTCAGTCCTCTGATTACTCCATTTTCTTCTCTTCATCTGCCCCAGCCAGGCCTAGTCTTCATTGCTGTGCTTCACAGGAGTTTTCTTTGGCTTCAGAACAACAAAATGCTGCCACTCTTTGTGGATCTTGTGATAAGTTCTGCTTCCACTTATACAGAGACTGGGGCCCACAAGCTTTTTGCAATTTGTTTCTGTGGAGCACAAACTTGTACCTCACTTTTATTTATTTATGTAAGACCTGCCTCTGTGCCTCCTCACTGCTGCTATTTCAGCAGATTGTGCAACCCTGGTTATGGATGAGTAAAAACATAGAGATTATTATATTGAAACAAAAAAAAAAAAATGTGGGATTTGGATCTGGCCCATAAGAATTATTTCAAAATACTCTGTTTCAAGAGGTAGTGTGCCCATAGACAAAGGGCTTGACAACTTGAGTGTGTTTCACTGTAAGGCTGATCCATTATAGCCCAGGGCAAGATATGATCATGGCCACACCTTATTTGACAGACTTTAATTCTGTAGGTTAGGGAAACTAATATTTTGACCAAATCCTTGTATCATTTTGGATTCTAGTTTACTTTGAATATTTTCTCACGGATCCTGGAATGTAGGGGGAATTCAGTAAATTGATCAAGAATTATTTTCCAGACTGAAGTTCTTCTGCCTTAGTCTTGTTCTAATTCTGGATATCCGTGTATTTCAAGTTACAGCCAGATTATATAAATTTGAGATCCAGATTTAGTAAGTCTCTTGGTTGTATTGATTTTTGCATGAATTTGAAATGCAAATTCAATGTCTTTCTGGTCCAAACACAAGAAGTCATGATTCTACTTAACTGAAGAAGGAACCATATTTGGCAGCATCTAGGAAAGATAATGCATTCCAGGTAATCAATTCATGCTTCATTGGCTCTTTCCAGTAAGATAATGAACAAAGGTGCAAGCTTTCTTTTTCCTGAAGCTGATTAATTATCTCCACAAAATTTACTTTATTCATGTAGTGATCATCTGATGTTAAACAAATCCCTGAGTATTCAATGTAGTTGTAGTCCATTAAGAACAGATCTACTATGCATCCGTCCACCCTTTTAAAAAAAATATGGTATTTTTGTTGGCAACATTTGGGCTAGAAGCAATTAATCTTGTATTACAAGGCAAGATGAAACTGAGGAGAACCAAAAAAAAAATTCACTAACATAGGGTAAGACAAGATCAGTTAGATAGGAACTAATAATCTCTGCACATTTTTACATTAGTGTCCAACTCCTGATACAATGCTGTAAATACCTGAGACCAGATCTACAAGGTCATGTAAGTTTGTAATTGGTATTGATTTAAATGGAAGCAGGAAAATCTAAATAAATTTCTGGATGGGAACTTTGGACTTTAAATTATTTTGAGTAGGGACAATCCTTCCTGTGACTGATATAAAAATGGAGTCCAGGTCCGGCCACTCATTGCAAGTTGTTGATGTTACTTGGCCTGATGATCACCCCTGTCTTTATTTTTTCAGGATGAGCTCTGTAATGTCTGAATATCTTGGAGAGACAATTAGCACAAAAGATTAGCTTCAGACTAAAACACTCTTCCCAAATAAAAAATATTTTAAAAGCTGCTCCATTTAATTCAAACAAATATCTACATGATATGCACTCATAAAAAATAGATTATTCTTCATTGTGGGCAAAGGAGTGCATGGTATTATGACTAGCTAAGTCTTATATATAATATATTCTTTACAGCCGTAATGCAGCAGAAAATTTAAAGGAGAAACTGTGGTAAAGGACTTGCAGTCCTATAAATCCTTAGGCATTTCTGAAGAGTTATATCAGTTCTTAATTTGACTGCCAAAATTTTTGCTATGGTTTTATATCTGGATTGTCCTTATTACATGCAGCTCTTATAGACCTTTCTTGTGTAAATCATCGGTTAAAATTTCAGCATCTTTTGAAGTCTGAAAGAATCTTGCAGATGGGGTGTGTGAGCTTAAATGGACATAGTTGAGTGAAAATCCAGAGAAGGAACTCCTGAGTCTTAAGGTTTTTTTAAATTCACTTGATGCAGACATTAAAAGAATACACCCTTTGGCTAGATCTGCAAAGATGCTCAGGCTGAACTTATAAATCTCACAGCAATTCCAGGAATACAAATCTAAAATCCTGTATTAGTTCCTTCATCTGAGGAAATGGTCTCTAGTAGCGCCAGGGGAGGTTTAGGTGGGATATTAGGGAAAATTTCTTCACAGAAAGGGTTGAAAAGCATAGGAATGGGCTGCTCAGAGAAGTGTGGAATCACCAAACCTGGAAGTGTTCAAAATGCTGTGCATATGGCACTTGAGGATGATGATTGAACTTCTTGCTCTTAAAGGTCTTTTCCAATGTTAATTATTCTATGATTCTGTGAAGGACGAGCAGAAGGCTGTTTGTATTAGTGACTCTGTGTCTCCACAGAGAGAGTCAGGGAATACACCTAGGTCAGTAAAAATTGCCTGGTGGAAACATTTATGTTCCTCTGTTGGCTGTGATGCTGCTGTGTTAGCACTGATACCTAATGTTAAATTAGGCAAGATGCATCTGTGCTTCTTTCAGAGACATCTGCTATACAGACATCCAGATTCCTCCAATCCAAAATTTGATGACTCTTTACAAACTCTACTGGTTTGTAAAACCATAAACTAAAACTATCCTAGGTTTGGGTTATGGCCAATGGAAATGATAACAGGGTGACCCCACCCAGCAGAGGTTCAAACTACACTTTTAAGCTGCTGTGGATCAAAGAGAGATGTCCTCATCTGAGTGTCAGAAATTTGGAAGGATGAATCTGGCTGAATTATGATGTTTGTAATAAGCTAATGGCTAACAATTCTGCCTAGAGAGGTAGTTAAATCCCCTTGAAACCCAACAACAGTGTAAAATTATGACCAACTTCCCACAATAAGGTGGTCCTTATTATAAACTTATTAAATTGTTTTTTTGGTATCTTACTTCTATGCTGACATGTCTTACATGGATGATCTGCATATGTGTGGTAGAAAGAGAGTGTCTGAGGACATGACTCTCCGTGGAATTCAGCATCCACCTATATATTTCTGTTGAAAGTCACAGTCTGTACTGTGGAAATGGTGAATTTCTGGCAAGTGAGGGAATGGAGGTGGGTGGAACACACACTCTGAACCTCATATAGCAGTACAAAAAGACAATGACATAAACATAAAGTTTTTTAAGTTTTGGAATATGTTACCTAGATATTATTATATCAGTACAAACCACCACTGAATTCTTTAGTCTCCAGATAAAATCCAAAGATGACATTTAGACCTAATTGAAATTACCAATAACATTACCAGAGATCTAAGATTTTGTACGGTGGGTTTTCCAAATGCTTGGCACCACTCAGATTATGGCCTGTGTATCGAGTTGTCATCAGACTAAGGCATTCTCTCCCAAATGTATTCATGATGTTTTTTAAGTGAAATGAGGTTTTAATTTAAAGTATTTTCCTTTGAATTTGAAATAACAGCCATTGAGTTTTCTTCTTTTAGGCTTTGATAGAGAAAAATCAGTAGACAAAGGCTGTGTACAATTAACTACAAGTGAAGGGCTAGTTGACCTCAGCTGAGCCATTGATGAGGGTGAGGCTAATGGGGAAAAAATTGATCTCTTCATAATTTGTCAAGTGAAGTGTGGTTAGCTAAAAAATCTCATTATCAACACTGTTCTTGGGAATAATAAAAAATATCTGTTAGTCAATTTTATTACGCTCTTCCTAGGTAGAAGCTAGTTGTCAGTCACTATATAGCCCAATGATTCTGACATGTAGGTGTCACACAAAGTGATCAGTGATGTCATTCTCAAGTTTCTAGCAAAGGAATAAGTAAATCCATTTTCTCAAAATAGAGATGCAATTTAATAGAGGGCAGTAATGATTGCTCTTCAAGGGAGACCTATGAATTAATTTGGGAACTCACATGTTCTTTGGCTTCTCATAAAGTACAATGGGCTTTTACTTTCTTTTTTGCTCATAAAACATCTATCATAGGACTCATTAAAAAGTCCTATTAAATGATGTTTCTGTTAGTTGTGTCCCTCATGCACTTGGGAAAAGTGTGAAATGTCTTTTAACTGAAGGCACTCTTCGTTTATGCGTGTAATACTTTCTTGCCTGGGGAAACAAATGATGTCTCCATAGGGTGCCTAGCCCAGCATGGAAGCATGATCTCTATGTAAACCTGATATGTAGGACACCACTGGAGAGTGTGCCTTGGATATCAAATGCAAAACCTCTGTTGATTGAACCCTCCTGGAGGCAGCTACAGAAAAAAATATTCTCTGTAGATCAAATGAAAGCAAACAGTAAGTCTTGGATGGAGGTAACACTTCTGTATGGCAGAACAGGATGGCTGGGGCTGAGTTGAAGGCTGTCCATGCT